>NW_027307969.1:0-288343 GCF_047496885.1 Scyliorhinus torazame
TGGGATATGGCACTCGACTCGTCGATCGACAGTTCCAACGCGCCACAGTGAAAAACCGTACCGACCTCCTCAGAAGAGAAACATGGGACACAACCGACAGAATACCCTTCGTCGTCCAGTCCTTCCCCGGAGCGGAGAAACTACGTCATCTTCTTCACAGCCTTCAACACGTCATTGATGACGATGAACATCTTGCCAAGGTCATCCCCACACCCCCACTACTTACCTTCAAACAACCGCGCAACCTCAATCGAACCATTGTTTGCAGCAAACTACCCAGTCTTCAGAACAGTGACCACGACACCACACAACCCTGTCAGGGCAATCTCTGCAAGACGTGCCAGATCATCGACATGGATACCACTATTACACGTGAGAACAGCACCCACCAGGTACGCGGTACATACTCGTGCGACTCGGCCAACGTTGTCTACCTCATACGCTGCAGGAAAGGATGTCCCGAAGCTTGGTACATTGGCCAGACCATGCAGACGCTGCGACAACGAATGAACGGACATCGCGCAACAATCACCAGGCAGGAATGTTCCCTTCCAGTCGGGGAACACTTCAGCAGTCAAGGGCATTCAGCCTCTGATCTCCGGGTAAGCGTTCTCCAAGGCGGCCTTCAGGACCCGCGACAACGCAGAATCGCCGAGCAGAAACTTATAACCAAGTTCCGCACACATGAGTGCGGCCTCAACCGGGACCTGGGATTCGTGTCGCATTACAGTCATCCCCCACCGTCTGGCCTGCAAAATCCTACCAACTGTCCTGGCTTGGTACAATTCACACCTATTTAACCTGGGGTTACCCCATCTCTGGATCTGTAAAGATTTAATCACCTGCTAATGCTCGCATTCCTAGCATTGATTGGCATCTTTGAATTTGTCTATATATGTGTTTCTGGAACAGACCTCTTCATTCACCTGAGGAAGGAGCAGCGCTCCGAAAGCTAGTGACATCGAAACAAACCTGTTGGACTTTAACCTGCTGTTGTAAGACTTCGAACTATTATATCATTGTTTAAAGTGGTCCCTGTGTAGAATATCGTTATTTACAGTGGTCCCTGGGTAGAATATCATTATTTACAGTGGTCCCTGGGTAGTGTATCATTATTTACAGAGGTCCCTGGGTGGAATATCATTATTTACAGTGGTCTCTGGGTAATATATCATTCTTTACATTGGTCCCTGGGTAATGTCTCAATATTTACAGTGGTCCCTGGGTAGAATATCATTATTTACACTGGCTCCTGTGATATTAATTATTATTTACTGTGGTTATTGGAGAGCATATCAATATTTACAGTGGACCACGGGTAGAATATCATTATTTATAATGTACCCTGGTAGTACATCATTATTTACAGTGGTTCCTGGGTAGAATATCATTCTTTACAGTGGTCCCTGGGTCGATATCATTATCTACACTGGTCCCTGAGCAGTTTGTTATAACTTACAGTGGTCCTTGGGTAGTATATGAATATTTACAGTGGTCCCTGGGGTGTATATGATTATTTACAGTGGACCGTGGAAAGTATATCATTATTTACAGTGGCCACTGGGTAGTATACCATTATCTACAGTAGTCCCAGGATAGTAAATCACTATTTACTGTGGTACTTGGATAGTATATCAATATTTAGTAGACCCTGGGTAGAATATCATTATTTACACTGGCTCCTGGGTTATTAATTATTATTTACTGTGGTACTTGGATAGTATATCAATATTTACAGTGGACCCTGGGTAGAATATCAGTATCTACAATGGTCCCTGGGTAGTACATCATTATTTACCGTGATCCCTGGGTAGTACATCATTATTTACCGTGATCCCTGGGTAGAACATCATTACTTACCGTGATCCCTGGGTAGTACATCATTATTTACAGTGATCCCTGGGGAGTAAATCGTTATGAACAGTTGCCCCTTTGTATTATATCCTTATTTACACTGGTCGATGTGTAGTATACTATTATTTACATTGGCTGTGGGTCGTTATCATCATTTACAGTGGTCACTGGATAGTATTTCATTATTTACAGTGGCGCCAGGGCAGTATATCGTTATTTTCAGTGGACCGTGGGCAGTATATCTTTATTTACAGTGTTCCCTGGGGAGTATCTCATTACTTACAGTGGACCCTGGGTATCATATCCAATAGACAGTCGTCCCTGCGTTGTATATCATTATTTACAGAGGGCCCCTGGTAGTATTTCATTATGTACAGTGGTCCCTGAGCAGTATATCATTATTTACAGTTGTCCCTGGGTAAGATATCATTATTTACAGTGGTCCCTGGGTAGTATATCATTTTCTACAGTGGTCCCTGCGTAATATATCGTTATTTACAGTGGTCCCAGCGTCGTATATCATGGTTTACAGTGGTCCCTGGACAGTATGTCATCAATTATAGTGTGCACTGTGCAGTACATCTTTATTCACAGTGGTCCATGGGCAGTATATCATTATTTACAGTGGTCCCTGGGCAATATATCATTAAGCACAGTGGTCCCTGGGCAGTATACCATTACTTACAGTGGTCCCTGGGTAGTATATCATTATTGACAGTGGTCCCAGGGCAATATATCATTAATCACAGAGGGCTCTGGGTAGTATATCATCATTGACCGCGGTTCCTGGGAAGTATATCATTATTTACACTGGTCCCTGGGTAGTATGTCATTATTTACACAGGTCACTGGGTAGTATATCATCCTTTACAGTGGTCCCAGTGTAGTGTAGTATTATCTCCAGTGGTCCCAGAGTGGCACATCATGATTTACAGTGGTCCCTGGACATTATGTCATCATTTATAGTGTGCCCTGTGTAGTACCTCTTAATTTACAGTGGATTCTGGATAGTATATCATTATTGACAGTAGTCCCTGGGTGGTATATCATTATTTACAGTGGTCTCTGGGAAATATATCATTATTTACAGTGGTCCCTGGACATTATGTCATCATTTATAGTGTGCCCTGTGTAGTACCTCTTAATTTACAGTGGATTCTGCATAGTATATCATTATTGACAGTAGTACTGGGTGGTATATCATTATTTACAGTGGTCTCTGGGAAATATATCATTATTTACAGTGGTCCTTGGATAGTATATCATTATTTACAGTGTTCCAAGGGTAGTATATCATTATTTACAGTGGTCCTGTGTAGTATGTCATTATTTACCGTGGTCACTGGGTAGTATCCCATTATTTACAATGGTTCCAGGGTAGTATATGATTATTTACAGTGGTCCCTGGGTAGTATGTCATTATTTACCGTGGTCACTGGGTAGTATCCCATTATTTACAAAGGTTCCAGGGTGGCATACCATTATTGACAGTGGTCCCTGGGTAGTATGTCATTGTTTACATTGGCCTTGGGTCGGTAACATCATTTACAGTGATCGCTGGATAGTATTTCATTAGTGACAGTGGTCCCTCGGCAATATATCATTATTTACAGTGGTCTCTTGACAGTGGATGATTATTTAAAGTGGTCCCTGTGTAGATAATCATTATTTACAGTGGTCCCTGGGTAGAATGTCATTATTTTCAGTGGTCCCTGGGTAGTATCTCATTATTTACAGTGTTCCCTGGGTAGTATAGCATTATTTACAGTGGTCCCTGGGTATTATCTAATAATTTACTGTGGTCCATGGGTAGTATCTCATTATTTACTGTGGTGCCTGAGTAGAATATCATTATTTACAGTGGTCCCTGGGTCGAATATCATTAACTACACTGGTCCCTGGGCCGTTTGTTATTACTTACAGTGGTCCTTGGGTAGTACATGAATAATTACAGTGGTCCCTCGGGTGTATATCATTATTTACATTGAACCGTGGAAAGTATATCATTATTTACGGTGGTCCCTGGGCAGTATACCATTATATGCAGTAGTCCCTGGGCAGTATATCATTATTTACAGTGGTCCCTGTGTAGTATATCATTTTTGCAATGGACCCTGGGCAGTATATCTTTATTTACAGTGGTCCCTGGGGAGTATATCATTATTTACAGTGGTCCCTGGGCAGTATATCATTATTTACAGTGGGCCATGGGCAGTATATCATTATTTACAGTGGGCCCTAGGTTGTATACCATTATTTACAGTGGTCCCTGGGTAGTATATCATCATTTACAGTGGACCCTGGGCAGTAAGTCTTTATTTACAGTGGTCCCTGGGCAGTATATCTTTATTTACAGTGGTCCCTGGGCAGTAAGTCTTTATTTACAGTGGTCCCTGGGCAGTATATCTTTATTTACAGTGGTCCCTGGGTAGTATATCATCATTTACAGTGGACCCTGGGCAGTAAGTCTTTATTTACAGTGGCCCCTGGGCACTTTATCATTATTTTCAGTGGTTCCTTGGTAGAATATCATTTGTTACAGCGTTCCATGGGCACTTCACCATTATTAATAGTTGTCCATCGGTAGTATATTATTTTCTGCAGTGGTCCCTGGGTAGTAAATCATTATTTACTGTATTCCCTGGTAGAATATCAGCATTTACAGTGGTCCCCGGTCAGAATGTCATTATTTACAGTTGTGCCTGGGTAGTACATTATTATTTGCATTTGGCCCTGGGTAGAACATCATTATTTACAGTGGTCCCTGGCCAGTATTTCATTATTTTCAGTGCTCCCTGTGCAGTATATCATTATTTACACTGGTCCCGGTGTAGAATATCATTATTTACAGTTGTCCCTGAGTAAAATATCATTATTTAAATTGGTCCCTGTGCTGTATATCATTATTTTCAGTGTTCCCTGCATAGTTTAACATTATTTACAGTGGTTTCTGGGCAACGTATCATTATTTACAGTGGTCCCAGGGTAGTATATAATTTTTTTACAGTGCGCCTGTGCAGTATATCACTGTTTGCAGTCGGCCCTGGGCAGCATATCATTATCTACAGTGGTCCCTGGGTAGCATATAATTATTTACAGTGGTCACTGGGTAGTAAATAATTATTTACAGTGGTCCCTGTGTAGTATGTCTTTATTTACAATGGTCCCTGGGAGTGTACCTCTATTTACAGTGGTTCCTGGTAGTATATCATTCTTTGCAGTGATCACTGGGTAGTAAGTAATTATTTAAAGTGGCCCCTGGGTAGTAGATCATTATTTACAGTGGTCCCTGGGTAGTATATCATTATTTACAGTGGTCCCTGTGTAGTATGTCTTTATTTACAGTAGTCGCTGATAGTATATCATTATTTACAGTGGTCCCTGGGTAATATATCATTATTTGCAGTTGTCTCTGATTAGAATATCATTATTTACAGTGGTCACTGGCTGGTATATAATTATTTACAGCGGTCCCTGGGCAGTATATCATTTTTACAGTGGTACCTGGGCTGTATGTCATAATTTACAATGATCCCTGATCAGGATATCATTGTTTCAGTGGTCCCTGGGTAATATATCATTATTTACACTTGTCTCTGGTTAGAATATCATTATTTACAGTGATGTGGAGATGCCGGCGTTGGACTGGGGTGAGCACAGTACGAAGTCTTACAACACCAGGTTAAAGTCCAACAGGTTTGTTTCGATGTCACTAGCTTTCGGAGCGCTGCTCCTTCCCCAGGTGAATGATGAGGTCTGTTCCAGATACACATATATAGACAAATGCAAAGATGCCAAACAATGCTAGGAATGCGAGCATTAGCAGGTGATTAACCCTTTAGAGATCCAGAGATGGGGTAACCCCAGGTTAAAGAGGTGTGAATTGTACCAAGCCAGGACAGTTGGTAGGATTTTGCAGGCCAGATGGTGGGGGATGACTGTTATGCAACATGAATCCCAGGTCCCGGTTGAGGCCGCACTCATGTGTGCAGAACTTCTTGACAGCCATTGATGACGATGAAGATCTTGCCAAGGTCATCCCCACACCCCCACTACTTGCCTTCAAACAACCGCACAACCTCAAACGAACCATTGTTTGCAGAAAACTACCCAGTCTTCAGAACAGTGACCACGACACCACACAACCCTGTCATGGTAATCTCTGCAAGACGTGCCAGATCATTGACATGGATACCACTATTACACGTGAGAACACCACCCACCAGGTACGCAGTACATACTCGTGCGACTCGGCCAACGTTGTCTACCTCATACGCTGCAGGAAAGGATGTCCCGAAGCGTGGTACATTGGCGAGAACATGCAGACGCTGCGACAACGAATGAACGGACATCGCGCAACAATCACCAGGCAGGAATGTTCCCTTCCAGTCGGGGAACACTTCAGCAGTCAAGGGCATTCAGCCTCTGATCTCCGGGTAAGCATTCTCCAAGGCGGCCTTCAGGACCCGCGACAACGCAGAATCGCCGAGCAGAAACTTATAGCCAAGTTCCGCGCACATGAGTGCGGCCTCAACCGTGACCTGGGATTCATGTCACATTACATTCATCCCCCACCATCTGGCCTGCAAAATCCTACCAACTGTCCTGGCTTGGTACAATTCACACCTCTTTAACCTGGGGTTACCCCATCTCTGGATCTGTAAAGATTTAATCACCTGCTAATGCTCGCATTCCTAGCATTGTTTCGCATCTTTGAATTTGTCTCTATATGTGTTTCTGGAACAGACCTCTGCATTCACCTGAGGATGGAGCAGCGCTCCGAAAGCTAGTGACATCGAAACAAACCTGTTGGACTTTAACCTGGTGTTGTAAGACTTCGTATTATTTACAGTGGTCACTGTGCAGTATATCATTATTTACAACAGTCCCTGGGTAGTATGACTTTATTTACAGTGGTCCCTCGGCAGTATAGCTTTATTTACAGTGATCCCTGGAAGTACATCATTATTTACTGTGGTCTCTGATTAGAATATCATTATTTACAGTGGGCACTGTGCAGTGTCTTATTTAAAGTGGTTCCCGCGTTGTTTATCATTATTTACAAAGCTCTCTGGGTGGTATATCTTTATTTACAGTGGTTCCTGGGTAGTTTATCTTTATTTACAATGGTCCCTGGGTGGTTTATCTCTATTTACAGTGGTCCCTGGGTGGTTTATCTTTATTTACAGTGGTCCCTGTGTGGTTTATCTTTATTTACAGTGGTCTCCGGGTGGTTTATCTTTATTTACAGTGGTCCCTGTGTGGTTTATCTTTATTTACAGTGGTCTCTGGGTGGTTTATCTTTATTTACAGTGGTCCCTGTGTGGTTTATCTTTATTTACAGTGGTCCCTGGGTAGTTTATCTTTATTTACAGTGGTCGCTGGGTGGTTTATCTTTATTTACAGTGGTCCCTGTGTGGTTTATCTTTATTTACAGTGGTCTCCGGGTGGTTTATCTTTA
This sequence comes from Scyliorhinus torazame, assembly GCF_047496885.1. Taxonomy (NCBI): domain Eukaryota; kingdom Metazoa; phylum Chordata; class Chondrichthyes; order Carcharhiniformes; family Scyliorhinidae; genus Scyliorhinus; species Scyliorhinus torazame. Next base: position 7,316 of record NW_027307969.1, read on the forward strand.
TTTACAGTGGTCCCTGTGTGGTTTATCTTTATTTACAGTGGTTCCTGGGTAGTTTATCTTTATTTACAATGGTCCCTGGGTGGTTTATCTTTATTTACAGTGGTCCCTGGGTGGTTTATCTTTATTTACAGTGGTCCCTGTGTGGTTTATCTTTATTTACAGTGGTCTCCGGGTGGTTTATCTTTATTTACAGTGGTCCCTGTGTGGTTTATCTTTAGTTACAGTGGTCTCTGGGTGGTTTATCTTTATTTACAGTGGTCCCTGTGTGGTTTATCTTTATTTACAGTGGTCCCTGGGTAGTTTATCTTTATTTACAGTGGTCCCCGGGTGGTTTATCTTTATTTGCAGTGGTCCCTGGGTGGTTTATCTTTATTTACAGTGGTCCCCGGGTGGTTTATCTTTATTTGCAGTGGTCCCTGGGTGGTTTATCTTTATTTACAGTGGTCTCTGGGTGGTTTATCTTTATTTACAGTGGTCCCTGGGAAGTATATCATTATACTGTATCATTTAGTGGGCAGCACGGTATATTATTATATCATTTAGCACCACTATATCATTTAGTGTGCAGCACGGTAGCATAGTGGATAGCACAATTGTTTCACAGCTCCAGGGTCCCAGGTTCGATTCCCGGATGTGCGGAGTCTGCACATCCTCCCCGTGTGTGCGTTGGTTTCCTCCGGGTGCTCCGGTTTCCTCCCACAGTCCAAAGATGTGCAGTTTAGGTGAATTGGCCATCATAAATTGCCTTAGTGTCCAAAATTTGCCCTTAGTGTTGGGTGGGGTTACTCGCTTATGGGGATAGGGTGGAGATGTGGACTCGGATAGGATGCTCTTTTCAAGAGCCGGGCAGACTCGATGGGCCGAATGGCCTCCTTCTGCACTGTTAGTTCTATGATCTATGATTTACTGTGGTCCCTGGGTAGAGTATCATGATTTCCAGTGTTCACTCGGTGGTATATCATTATCTACAGTCGTCCCCCGGCAGTATATCTTTATTTACAGTTGTGCCTAGGTACTATGTCATTATTTACAGTGGTCCCTGCGTAGAATGTCATTATCTACAGTTGTCCCTGGATAGCATATCTTAATTTGCCGTGGTCCATGCGTAGTACATAATTATTTACGGTGCTCCATGGGTAGTATCTCATTATTTACAGTGGTCCCTGGGTAGTATGTCATTCTTTACAGTGGTCCCTGGGTAGTATATCATTACTTACTGTGGTCCCTGGGTAGTATATCATTATTTACAGTCGTCCCTGGGCAGTATATCTTTATTTACAGTGACCCCTGTGTAGTAAATCAGTATTTACAGTGACCCCTGTGTAGTACATCATTATTTACAGTTGTCCCTCAGTATTATATCACTATTTACAGTTGTCCCTGTGTAGAATATCTTTATTTACAGTGGTCCCTGGTAGTATATCATTCTTTACAGTGGTCCCTGGTAGTATATCATTCTTTACAGTGGTCCCTGGGTAGTATATCTTTATTTACAGTGACCCCTGTGTAGTAAATCAGTATTTACAGTGACCCCTGTGTAGTACATCATTATTTACAGTGGTCCCTGCGTAGAATGTCATTATCTACAGTTGTCCCTGGATAGTATATCTTAATTTGCCGTGGTCCATGCGTAGTACATAATTATTTACGCTGCTCCATGGGTAGTATCTCATTATTTACAGTGGTCCCTGGGTAGTATGTCATTCTTTACAGTGGTCCCTGGGTAGTATATCATTACTTACTGTGGTCCCTGGGTAGTATATCATTATTTACAGTCGTCCCTGGGCAGTATATCATTATTTACAGTGACCCCTGTGTAGTAAATCAGTATTTACAGTGACCCCTGTGTAGTACATCATTATTTACAGTTGTCCCTGGGTAGTATATCATTAGTTACAGTGGCCCCTGGGTAGAATATCAGCATTTACAGTGACCCCTGTGTAGTACATCATTATTTACAGTGACCCCTGTGTAGTACATCATTATTTACAGTGGCCCCTGGGTAGAATATCATTATTTACAGTTGTCCCTCAGTATTATATCACTATTTACAGTTGTCCCTGTGTAGAATATCTTTATTTACAGTGGTCCCTGGTAGTATATCATTCTTTACAGTGGTCCCTGGTAGTATATCATTCTTTACAGTGGTCCCTGGGTAGTACATCATTATTTACTGTGGTCCCTGGGTAGTATGCCATTATTTACAGTGGCTGTGTGCAGTATATCATTATCTGCAGTGGTCCCTGGGTAGTATATCATTATTTACAATGATCACTGGATAGTATATCATTATATGCAGCGGTCCCTGGGTAGTATATCATTATTTACAGTGGTCCTTGTATAGAAAGTCTTTAATTACAGTGGTTCCTGGGCGTGATACCTTTATTTACAGTGGCCACTGTGTAGTATATCATTATTTACAATAGTCCCTGGGTGGTATAATTTTATTTACAGTGGTCCCTGTGCAGTATATCTTATTTACAGTGGTTCCTGGGTAGGTTATTATTATTTACAATGGTCCCTGGGTGGTTTATCTTTATTTACAGTGGTCCCTGGGTGGTGTACCTTTATTTACAGTGGTCACTGGCTGGTATATCATTATTGACAGTGGTCCCTGTTTAGAATATCTGTATTTACAGATGATGTGGAGATGCCGGCGTTGGACTGGGGTGAGCGCAGAAAGAAGTCTTACAACACCAGGTTAAAGTCCAACAGGTTTGTTTCGATGTCACGAGCTTTCGAAGCGCTGCTCCTTCCTCAGGTGAATGAAGAGGTCTGTTCCAGAAACACATATATAGACAGATTCAAAGATGCCAGCCAATGCTTGGAATGCGAGCATTAGCAGGTGATTAAATCTTTACAGATCCAGAGATGGGGTAACCCCAGGTTAAAGAGGTGTGAATTGTACCAAGCCAGGACAGTTGGTACGATTTCGCAGGCCAGATGGTGGGGGATGAATGTAATGCGACATGAATCCCAGGTCCCGGTTGAGGCCGCACTCATGTGTGCGGAACTTGGCTATAAGTTTCTGCTCGGCGATTCTGCGTTGTTGCGCGTCCTGAAGGCCGCCTTGGAGAACGCTTACCCGGAGATCAGAGGCTGAATGCCCTTGACGGCTGAAGTGTTCCCCGACTGGAAGGGAACATTCCTGCCTGGTGATTGTCGCGCGATGTCCGTTCATTCGTTGTTGCAGCGTCTGCATGGTCTCGCCAATGTACCACACTCCCGCAGCAGCCGCAGCCCCGCTCCCCCTCCCCCAGCAGCCGCGGCCCCCCTCACCCTCACCCCCTCACCCCCTCCCCAAGCAGCCGCAGTCACCCTCCCCCTCCCCCAGCAGCCGCGCCCCCCCTCAACCCTCACCCCCTCCCCCAGCAGCCCCGCTGCCCCTCCCCCAGCAGCCGCGGCCCCCCTCACCCTCACCCCCTCACCCCCTCCCCAAGCAGCCGCGGTCACCCTCCCCCTCCCCCAGCAGCCGCGCCCCCCTCCCCACTCCCCCAGCAGCCGCAGTCCCCCTCCACCTCCCCAGCAACTGTGGTCCCCCTCCCCAGCAGCCGCGATCCCTGCCCATTCCCCAGCAGCCGCGATCCCCCTCCCCCAGCAGCCGCCGTCCCATCCCTACCCCAGCAGCCACGATCACTCCCCCAGCAGCCGCGGTCGCCCTCCCCTCCCCCAGCAGCCGCGATCCCTCCCCATTCCCCAGCAGCCGCGATCCCCCTCCCCCAGCAGCCGCCGTCCCCCCCTACCCCAGCAGCCACGATCACTCCCCCAGCAGCCGCTGTCCCCCTCCCCCCCAGCAGCCGCGTTCCCCCTCCCCTTCCCCAGCAGCCACGATCCCTCCCCCTTCCCCCAGCAGCCGCGGTCCCCCCCCCAGCAGCCACGGTCCCCCTCCCCCAGCAGCCGCGGTCCCCCTCCCCCAGCAGCCGCGGTACCCCTCCCCCAGCAGCCACGGTCCCCCTCACACCCCCAGCAGACGCGGTCCCCCTACCCCTCCCCCAGCAGCCGCGGTCTCCCTCCCCCTCCCCCAGCAGCCGTGGTCGCCCTCCCCCACCAGCCGCGGTCACCCTCCCCCTCCCCCAGCAGCCGCGGTCCCCCTCCCCAGCAGCCGCCGTCCCCCCCTCCCCCAGCAGCCACGATCCCTGCCCCCCCCCCAGCAGCCGCGGTCGCCCTCCCCTCCCCCAGCAGCCACGATCCCTCCACCCTCCCCCAGCAGCCGCTGTCCCCCTCCCCCCCAGCAGCCGCGTTCCCCCTCCCCTCCCCCAGCAGCCGCGGTTCCCCCTTCCCTCCCCCAGCAGCCGCGATCCCTCCCCTCTCCCCAGCAGCCGCGATCCCTCCCCCCTCCCCCAGCAGCCGCGGTCCCCCTCCTAACCCCCAGCAGCCGCGGTCCCCCTCCCCCAGCAGCCGCGGTCCCCCTCCCCTCCCCCAGCAGCGCAGTCCCCCTCCCGCTCCCCCAGCAGCCGCGGTCCCCCTCACCCAGCACCCGCAGTCCCCCTCCCTCTCCTCCAGCAACCGCGGTCCCCCTCCCCAGCAGACGCGGCCCCCCTCCCCCTCTCCCCCAGCAGCCACGGTGCCCTCTTCCTCCCCCAGCAGCCACGGTCCCCCTCCCCCTCCCCAGCAGCCGCGGTCCTCCTCCCCCTCCCCCAGCAGCCGCGGTCCCCCTCCCCCTCCCCCAGCAGCCGCGGTCCCCCTCCCCCTACCCCAGCAGCCGCGGTCCCCCTCCCGCAGCAGCCGCGGTCCCCCTCCCCAGCAGCCACGGTCCCCCTCCCCAGCAGCCGCGGTCGCCCTCCCCTCCCCAGCAGCCACGATCCCTCCACCCTCCCCCAGCAGCCGCTGTCCCCCTCCCCCCCAGCAGCCGCGTTCCCCCTCCCCTTCCCCAGCAGCCACGATCCCTCCTCCCGCCCCCAGCAGCCGCGGTTCCCCCTCCCCTCCCCCAGCAGCCGCGATCCCTCCCCCTCCCCCAGCAGCCGCGATCCCTCCCCCTCCCCCAGCAGACGCGGTCCCACTCCCCCTCCCCCAGCAGCCGCGGTCCCTCTCCTTACCCCCAGCAGCCGCGGTCCCCCTCCCCTCCCCCAGCAGCCGCGGTCCCCCTCCTCTCCCCCAGCAGCGCAGTCCCATTCCCCCTCCCCCTGCAGACGCGGTCCCCCTCACCCAGCACCCGTAGTCCCCCTCCCTCTCCCCCAGCAACAGCGTCCCCCTCCCCAGCAGCCGCGGTCCCCCTCCCCCTCTCCCCCAGCAGCCACGGTCCCCTCTTCCTCCCCCAGCAGCCACGGTCCCCCTCCCCCAGCAGCCGCGGTCCCCCTCCCCAGCAGCCGCGGTCCTCCTCCCCCAGCAGCCGCGGTCCCCCTCCCCCAGCAGCCGCGGTCCTCCTCCCCCAGCAGCCGCAGTCCCCCTCCCCCAGCAGCCGCGGTCGCCCTCCCCCAGCAGCCGCGGTCCTCCTCCCCCAGCAGCCGCAGTCCCCCTCCCCCAGCAGCCGCGGTCGCCCTCCCCCAGCAGCCGCGGTCCCCCTCCCCCAGCAGCCGCGGTCCCCCTCCCCCAGCAGCCGCGGTCCCCCTCCCCCAGCAGCCGCGGCCCCCTCCCCCAGCAGCATTGTCTCGGGTCGGACAGTTTGATGGTGCTGTTTATTTGATGTCTATATAATGTTTATTTGGATCTGTTTTCCCTGAGATTGCCTGTCCTGCCCGCTCTTCCCGCGGGCAGGGTGAGGCAGCGCCCGCCGCTGGCATCGGCCTGGAGCTGGGACACAACAAACAAAACAGACCAGAAGTAACTGATGGACAAAACAAAATGTGGGGAGTGCCCCAAACGGCGGGTGGAGCACAGCCCCAACAGAACAGGAAAAGAGACCAAACCTCACCCAATACCCGCCCAATGAAAGTGTGAGAATGGGGGTCGGTCCGGCAGCCCACCCCCTGCGGGGCCCAGCCAGCCCGGAAAGCTTCGAGTGTGCCCGTGGGCAGCGCCTGCCCCCGCTCCAGGGACCCCCGGCCGCCACCCAGCCCTTCCCACGGCACCCACAGCCCTCCGCCACCCAGCCCTTCCCACGGCACCCACAGCCCGGCCCTCCGCCACCCAGCCCTGCCCACGGCACCCACAGCCCTCCGCCACCCAGCCCTTCCCCCGGCACCCACAGCCCTCCGCCACCCAGCCCTTCCCACGGCACCCACAGCCCGGCCCTCCGCCACCCAGTCCTGCCCACGGCACCCACAGCCCGGCCCTCCGCCACCCAGCCCTGCCCACGGCACCCACCGCCCTCCGCTCCGCCACCCAGCCCTTCGCACGGCATCCACAGCCCTCCGCCACCCAGCCCTTCCCACGGCACCCACAGCCCTCCAGCACCCAGCACTTCCCACGGCACCCACAGCCCTCCGCCACCCAGCCCTTCCCACGGCACCCACAGCCCTCCGCCACCCAGCACTTCCCACGGCACCCACAGCCCTCCGCCACCCAGCCCTTCCCACGGCACCCACAGCCCTCCGCCACCCAGCACTTCCCACGGCACCCACAGCCCTCCGCCACCCAGCCCTTCCCACGGCAGCCACAGCCCTCCGCTACCCAGCCCTGCCCACGGCACCCACAGCCCTCCGCCACCCAGCCCTTCGCACGGCACCCACAGCCCGGCCCTCCGCCACCCAGCCCTTCCCAAGGCACCCACAGCCCGGCCCTCCGCCACCCAGCCCTTCCCACGGCACCCACAGCCCGGCCCTCCGCCACCCAGCCCTGCCCACGGCACCCACAGCCCAGGCCCTCCGCCACCCAGCCCTTCCCACGGCACCCACAGCCCTCCGCCACCCAGCCCCTCCCACGGCACCCACAGCCCTCCGCACCCAGCCCTGCCCACGGCACCCACAGCCCGGCCCTCCGCCACCCAGCCCTTCCCACGACACCCACAGCCCGGCCCTCCGCCACCCAGCCCTTCCCACGGCACCCACAGCCCTCCGCCACCCAGCCCTTCCCACGGCACCCACAGCCCTCCGCCACCCAGCCCTTCCCACGACACCCACAGCCCTCCGCCACCCAGCCCTTCCCACGGCACCCACAGCCCTCCGCCACCCAGCCCTTCCCACGGCACCCACAGCCCGGCCCTCCGCCACCCAGCCCTTCCCACGGCACCCACAGCCCGGCCCTCCGCCACCCAGCCCTTCCCACGGCACCCGCAGCCCGGCCCTCCGCCACCCAGCCCTGCCCCCGGCACCCACAGCCCTCCGCCACCCAGCCCTGCCCACGGCACCCACAGCCCTCCGCACCCAGCCCTGCCCACGGCACCCACAGCCCGGCCCTCCGCCACCCAGCCCTTCCCACGGCACCCACAGCCCTCCGCACCCAGCCCTGCCCACGGCACCCACAGCCCGGCCCTCCGCCACCCAGCCCTTCCCACGGACCCACAGCCCGGCCCTCCGCCACCCAGCCCTTCCCATGGCACCCACAGCCCAGCCCTCCGCCACCCAGCCCTTCCCACGGCACCCAGAGCCCCGCCACCCAGCCCTTACCACGGCACCCACAGCCCTCCGCCACCCAGCCCTTCCCACGGCACCCACAGCCCTCCGCCACCCAGCCCTTCCCACGGCACCCACAGCCCTCCGCCACCCAGCCCTTCCCACGGCACCCAAAGACCTCCGCCACCCAGCCCTTCCCCCGGCACCCACAGCCCTCCGCCACCCAGCCCTTCCCCCGGCACCCACAGCCCTCCGCCACCCAGCCCTTCCCACGGCACCCAAAGACCTCCGCCACCCAGCCCTTCCCCCGGCACCCACAGCCCTCCGCCACCCAGCCCTTACCACGGCACCCACACCCCTCCGCCACCCAGCCCTTCCCACGGCACCCACAGCCCTCCGCCACCCAGCCCTTCCCACGGCACCCACAGCCCTCCGCCACCCAGCCCTTCCCACGGCACCCAAAGACCTCCGCCACCCAGCCCTTCCCCCGGCACCCACAGCCAGGCCCTCCGCCACCCAGTCCTGCCCACGGCACCCACAGCCCTCCGCCACGCAGCCCTTCGCACGGCACCCACAGCCCGGCCCTCCGCCACCCAGCCCTTCCCACGGCACCCACAACCCGGCCCCACCCAGCCCTTCCCACGGCACCCACAGCCCGGCCCTCCGCCACCCAGCCCTTCCCACGGCACCCACAGCCCTCCGCCACCCAACCCTTCCCACGGCACCCACAGCCCTCCGCCACCCAGCCCTTCGCACGGCACCCACAGCCCGGCCCTCCGCCACCCAGCCCTTCCCACGACACCCACAGCCCGGCCCTCCGCCACCCAGCCCTTCCCACGACACCCACAGCCCGGCCCTCCGCCACCCTGCCCTTCCCACGGCACCCACTGCCCTCCGCACCCAGTCCTGCCCACGGCACCCACAGCCCTCCGCCACCCAGCCCTTCCCACGGCACCCACAGCCCTCCGCACCCAGCCCTTCCCACGGCACCCACAGCCCTCCGCCACCCAGCCCTTCCCACGGCACCCACAGCCCTCCGCCACCCAGCCCTTCCCACGGCACCCACAGCCCGGCCCTCCGCCACCCATCCCTTCCCATGGCACCCACAGCCATCCCCACCCAGCCCTGCCCACGGCACCCACAGCCCAGCCCTCCGCCACCCAGCCCTTCCCACGGCACCCACAGCCCTCCGCCACCCAGCCCTTCCCACGGCACCCACAGCCCGGCCCTCCGCCACCCAGCCCTTCCCATGGCACCCACAGCCCAGCCCTCCGCCACCCAGCCCTTCCCACGGCACCCACAGCCCTCCGCCACCCAGCCCTTCCCACGGCACCCACAGCCCGGCCCTCCGCCACCCAGCCCTTCCCACGGCACCCACAGCCCTCCGCCACCCAGCCCTTCCCACGGCACCCACAGCCTCCGCCACCCAGCCCTTCCCACGGCACCCACAGCCCGGCCCTCCGCCACCCAGCCCTGCCCACGGCACCCACAGCCCGGCCCTCCGCCACCCAGCCCTTCCCACGGCACCCACAGCCCGGCCTTCCGCCACCCAGCCCTTCGCACGGCACCCACAGCCCGGCCCTCCGCCACCCAGCCCTGTCCACGGCACCCACAGCCCGGCCCTCCGCCACCCAGCCCTTCCCACGGCACCCACCGCCCTCCGCCACCCAGCCCTTCGCACGGCACCCACAGCCCGGCCCTCCGCCACCCAGCCCTTCCCACGACACCCACAGCCCGGCCCTCCGCCACCCAGCCCTTCCCACGACACCCACAGCCCGGCCCTCCGCCACCCTGCCCTTCCCACGGCACCCACTGCCCTCCGCACCCAGTCCTGCCCACGGCACCCACAGCCCTCCGCCACCCAGCCCTTCCCACGGCACCCACAGCCCTCCGCACCCAGCCCTTCCCACGGCACCCACAGCCCTCCGCCACCCAGCCCTTCCCACGGCACCCACAGCCCTCCGCCACCCAGCCCTTCCCACGGCACCCACAGCCCGGCCCTCCGCCACCGAGCCCTTCCCATGGCACCCACAGCCATCCCCACCCAGTCCTGCCCACGGCACCCACAGCCCAGCCCTCCGCCACCCAGCCCTTCCCACGGCACCCACAGCCCTCCGCCACCCAGCCCTTCCCACGGCACCCACAGCCCGGCCCTCCGCCACCCAGCCCTTTCCATGGCACCCACAGCCCAGCCCTCCGCCACCCAGCCCTTCCCACGGCACCCACAGCCCTCCGCCACCCAGCCCTTCCCACGGCACCCACAGCCCGGCCCTCCGCCACCCAGCCCTTCCCACGGCACCCACAGCCCTCCGCCACGCAGCCCTTCCCACGGCACCCACAGCCCTCCGCCACCCAGCCCTTCCCACGGCACCCACAGCCCGGCCCTCCGCCACCCAGCCCTGCCCACGGCACCCACAGCCCGGCCCTCCGCCACCCAGCCCTTCCCACGGCACCCACAGCCCGGCCCTCCGCCACCCAGCCCTTCCCACGGCACCCACAGCCCGGCCCTCCGCCACCCAGCCCTTCCCACGGCACCCACCGCCCTCCGCCACCCAGCCCTTCCCACGGCACCCACAGCCCGGCCCTCCGCCACCCAGCCCTTCCCACGGCACCCACAGCCCTCCGCCACCCAGCCCTGACCACGGCACCCACCGCCCTCCGCTCCGCCAGCCACCCGAGTGGAGATTGGCGGAGGTGCGGATTCCTGAGCAGCGCCTCCCTTACGACAGCCGCCACTCCTGACGGGGGAGAGCTGCGGCGCCTGGAGACCGTGTTCCAGACTTTGAGGAGGTCCTGGTACAAGACGGGCAGCGCCAACAGAGAGTTCCGAAGACCCTGCTGGCCCACAGACAGGAGCCGCACGTCGTAGTTCAGGCCGAGCCCCTGGGGGGAGAAATCCGTCGCCAGGGCCCCACCGTGGAGGAGGCTCAGCGTACAGGTAACGCTGCAGAGTCTGAGGGTGGAAAGTGGCAGTCTGGGTGCGGAGGCACACCAGCGCCTGACCGCCCTCCGCCATCGGGAGACTCCAGACCTCCGCAGCGACCCCGTGCAGTCGATTGTCCCAGAGGAACCGAAGCCGGGCTCTCTGGATGGTGGGACAAAGTCAGTGACCAGCCGGGACCACAGCATGGAGGCGATCAGCTGGTTTATGACGAGAACTCGGCCCCTGTGGGACAGCACTCGGAGCCGTCCTGTCCAGCGTCCCAGGCCAGCGGTGACCTTGGTCTCCAGCTCCTGCCCGTTCGCCGGCCAGGCTCCCTCTGCCGGGCAAAGATGGACTCCCAGGTCGAGGCTGTTGGACCGACTCCAGCTGAAGGGCCCGAGCTCCTCCGGGAGGGGGTCCACCTGCCACGGACCGACCAGGAGTCGGGAACATTTGGCCCAGTTGATCCGTGGGGAGGACGCGGCGGAGTAGACAGCTTGGCTCTCTCGCATCCTCCGGGGGTCCCCGGGGTCAGTGACCATGAGGAACACGGCATCAGCGTCCGCCGAGAGGACCCCCCCCCCGTCCGGCTCCCGCAGAACCAGCCCCGTGAACCCCCTCCGCAGGAGGCACAGGAAAGGCCCCACGCAGAGGGAATCATGTTGGCCGGACAGGGGGCAGCCCTGACGCACTCCTCTCCCAAAGCGAAGGGGCGCCGTCAGGGACCCGTTAACCTTAATCAGACTCTCCGAGGCGGCGGACAGTAACCGGATCCGGGCCACAAAATACCACCCGAACCCGACAGCTCGCAGAGTCCCGAGCAAATCCCCGGGCCCCACCCTGTCGAACGCCTTCTCCTGGTCAAGAGACAGGGAGGCGCTCGACATACCAGTCCGCTGGGTAAAGTGAATAATGTCCCGGGCCAGGTGGATATTGTGTAGATTGTGCGGTCCGGGACTGTGTAGGACTGGTCAGGGTGGATCATGTGGTCCAGCTCGGGGCCAAGGCGTAAACACAGCACCTTGGCAAAGATTTTATAGTCCGTGCTGAGGAGGGAGACTGGTCGCCAGTTCTTAAGTCGGCGGAGATCCCCCTTCTTGGGCAGCAGGGCAACGAGGGCCCTGCGCCACGAAAGGGGCATCTCCCCGGTCGCGATACATTCCCCCAGGACCCCCGCGTAGTCACTCCCCAGGACGTCCCAGCACGCCCTGAAGAACTCCACGGTCAGCCCGTCCAGCCCTGGGGATTTGCCCCGTGAGAGGCTGTCCAGGGCGCCGGTCAGCTCTTGGTGGTTGATGGCATTATCGAGCTTCCCGGCGCCCTCCGGGCCCACCTGCGGCAGGTCCTCCCCCAGAACTCTGCAAGCGTCCTCGCTGGACGGACCCGGAGAGAAGAGGTCGGAGTAAAAATCCCTGATCAGGGTCCTGACCCCCTCCGGATCCGAGACGAGGGGCCGGTCGTCGGCCAACAGCGTAGAAACCTGTCGACGGGCCCCGCGTCCTCTTTCCAGCGAGTAGAAGAAGTGGGAGCCGCGGTCCATGTCCGTTAGGAGACGGATCCGCGACCTCACGTACGCGCCGCGGGACCCGGCCAGTTGCAGGCCCCGCAGTGCGCCCCTCTTCTCCCTGTACACCAGCCCCAGGGCCGGGCCTCATCGGGCTGAGCAAGACGTGACTCCAGATCGAGGAGTTCCTCAGCCAGGTTGGCGATCGTGGAGTTCCACCCCGCTGAAGACCCCTTCGTGTACCCCTGACAGAAGGCACGGTTCTGGGCCTTGCCCACATCCCACCGCAGCCTCAAGGAGGGGAAGCCATCCCGCTTCCTTCTCCAGCCGGCCCAGAAACGGCAGAACGAGTCCAGGAACCGCTCGCCCTCCAGCAGCAGGTTGTTAAAGTGCCAGTACGCGGACCGTGTCTGAGCGCGGGACGGGGCGAGACCCGCCCACACCAGGTGGTGATCCGAGCTCGGCACCTGCTCCATGGAGGCCGTCGGAACGCTGGGCAAGTACGTCTTGGAAATGTAAAGACGGTCGATGCTGGACGCTCTGAACTGGGGCCGCACAGAGGTGCGCACCCGCAATTCAGGATGGAGAGTCCGCCAGACATCCACCAAGTCAAAGGACCTAACCAGGTCCCTCAACTCCACCACCGCCGCCAGGCCGCGCTGGACTCCGATGCGGTCCTTGTCCCGGAGGGTGCAATTGAAATCCCCTCCGAGGACGATGCACTCGCCCACCGGGATGGTGCCGAGAAGAGTGGACACCTTTTGGAAGGAAGCCGCCTGCTGCGGTCCGGCCACGGGAGCGGATACATTTACAGTGAATCACCGCTGCCCCGAAACGGGCCTTTAGGTGCAGCAGACGGCCTGGCACCGGCTCCTGGACCCCCCAAGATCTCCGGCTGAAAATGTGGAGCCAACAAGATAGCCACCCCGCCCGAACGTGGGGCCAGGTGACTCATGAAGACTCCTCCTTGCCCCCCCAGGGTCCCCTGAGCTTCGTCACCCGGATGGCCTGTGTTTCCTGCAGGAAGCACACCCCGTACTTTCCGTCCCGGAGGATAGACAGGAACTGGAACCGGTGGTGCGCGTGGCTGCTGCCGTTGATGTTGAGGCTGGCCATGGTTACCTCCATGTCAGCAGCAATAGTTATCCATCACCTTCAGTGCTCAGAGTGGGGGTACCGCCCCTCCACTCCCTCAGGAGTCCCACAAGGAACTGAGCAGCTTGGCGCTGCTCCTCCTGGTCTTGATCGAACTCCCGGGCCTCTCTGACATAGGCCCGGGCGGAGCCAAGGAGCAGCCCCAGATTTCCCCAGCTGCCCAGGGCCAGCCGCACACAGTCCGGGTGACCATGGTGCGTTCCCAGAAATGTCCGGAGTTCCCCAGGGGGGACGAGGGGAGACTCGGTGCCGGGTGTGAGGGTGCCCTCTGCCTCGCTGCAGAGTGCGTCTAAATCCTCCTCCTCACCCGCCACCGAGCAGCCTTCCTCCTCCGAACGGTCACCTCCCGAGCTCGAGTCCCCCGCCACATGGAGTATGGCGGGCGGCACGGGCCCACCGGCTAACCCTTGGCCCGAGTCGACCCCACCCCCAGGGTCGTCCTCAGGCAGGTCCCTCGCAGGCTCCTCCCGCGGCTCAGGGCCCGTGGACGGCGCCTCCACCCACGCCGGCGACTCCGGGACCTCGGGGAGGCCCCCCGGAAACATGTCCGGGTTGAAAACAGGGCTCTCCGGCGTCGCCCGCCCGGGTGTAGAGGGCGGGGAGCCTTCCCCGTCCTCCCCAGTCCACGGCCCACAGCGGCACGATGAGCGGTCGCTGCTGCTGCCGGCCCCCGGCGATGGTGAAGAGGAGGCGTCCGGGGAGGAAACTTGCACCGGGCGGGACGGGCCCCCAGGGGCTTCGACTCCGCTCGACCCCGGGTCCTCCTGCTCGGGGGGCGACAGCAGCTCGAGTGGCTCGGGGGCCTCGGAGGCCCCCCCGGCCTTGCTTCTCTTCATTGTGTGCCCCGGGCCAGGCGTCAGGGGGATGGGCACCAACACGGGAGACCCCCCCCCCCCTCCTCGCCCGGGCAGGCGGCGCTTGCGGGGAGGGGGCGGCTCGGGATCGCCCTGCTGCACGGCCTCCATGGCGGGAGAGGCCCCGGCAGCATCCCCCTCCCCCTCCCGGCTCAGGCGGACAGGAGCCTGGCGGCGGAAGGAGTAGACATGGCGGAGGGAGGGGTCCCGCAGGCCGAGCGTCAGCGGCGCCGCCCCGGACCTCACCTCCCCCAGTAGGTTGGGATGGGGCAGGAGGAGCTCGGTGGGGAGGGAGGGCGGGACGTTTGATAGAACAACACGTTCTGCAGTGGCCTCCAGCGTCTCCACCGCCACGTGTGTCCCGCCCACCGTGAGCCCCCTTTCCAGGGCCCGGTGGGCCGCCTGCTCGGCCCGCAGGAAGAACCCGGCCTTGCCGTACATCCGCGAGGCGGCTACGATGGCCGAGGGGCCGACAGCCCCGCCCATCGCACGGGTGCCCGCCTCAATGGTCATGGTAGGGTGGGCATAGCACTTCACCCCCAGCTGCCGCGTGAGCAGGCGGGAGGGCGAGGGCACCGCGGGGCAGCGGAGCGACGGGAGGCTGCCGCCCCCACATAATGTCTTGTCCGCCCTGCCCCCGGCAGTGGAGGATGCCCCCGAGGTGCTGGCCAGAGGGTGGGAGAGCAGAAGGCCGGGCCTGCAGCCCTGGGTGGTCCCACTCCCACCTCAGGCAGAGGGGTGGGAGGACAGGAGGCTGGGCCTGCAGCCCTGGATGGTCCCAGTCCCACCTCAGGCAGACGGGTGGGGGGGACAGGAGGCTGGGCCTGCAGCTCTGGATGCTCCCAGTCCCACCTCAGGCAGAGGGGTGGGGGGACAGGAGGCTGGGCCTGCAGCCCTGGATGGTCCCACTCCCACCTCAGGCAGAGGGGTGGGAGGACAGGAGGCTGGGCCTGCAGCCCTGGATGGTCCCAGTCCCACCTCAGGCAGAGGGGTGGGAGGACAGGAGGCTGGGCCTGCAGCCCTGGATGGTCCCAGTCCCACCTCAGGCAGAGGGGTGGGAGGACAGGAGGCCGGGCCTGCAGCCCTGGATGGTCCCAGTCCCACCTCAGGCAGAGGGGTGGGAGGACAGGAGGCTGAGCATGCAGCCCTGGATGGTCCCACTCCCACCTCAGGCAGAGGGATGGGACGACAGGAGGCCGGGCCTGCAGCCCTGGATGGTCCCACTACCACCTCAGGCAGAGGGGTGGGAGGACAGGAGGCTGGGCCTGCAGCCCCGGATGCTCCCAGTCCCACCTCAGGCAGAGGGGTGGGAGGGCCGGAGGCTGGGCCTGCAGCCCTGGATGGTCCCACTCCCACCTCAGGCAGAGGGGTGGGAGGACAGGAGGCCGGGCCTGCAGCCCTGGATGGTCCCGCTCCCACCTCAGGCAGAGGGGTGAGAGGACAGGAGGCCGGGCCTGCAGCCCTGGATGGTCCCACTCCCACCTCAGGCAGAGGGATGGGACGACAGGAGGCCGGGCCTGCAGCCCTGGATGGTCCCACTCCCACCTCAGGCAGAGGGGTGGGAGGACAGGAGACTGGGCCTGCAGCCCTGGATGGTCCCAGTCCCACCTCAGGCAGAGGGGTGGGAGGGCCGGAGGCTGGGCCTGCAGCCCTGGATGGTCCCACTCCCACCTCAGGCAGAGAGGTGGGAGGGCAGGAGGCCGGGCCTGCAGCCCTGGATGGTCCCACTCACACCTCAGGCAGAGGGGTGGGAGGACAGGAGGCTAGGCCTGCAGCCCTGGATGGTCCCACTCCCACCTCAGGCAGAGGGGTGGGAGGACAGGAGGCTGGGCCTGCAGCCCTGGATGGTCCCACTCCCACCTCAGGCAGAGGCGTGGGAGGACAGGAGGCCGGGCCTGCAGTCCTGGATGGTCCCAGTCCCACCTCAGGCAGAGGGGTGGGAGGACAGGAGGCTGGGCCTGCAGCCCTGGATGGTCCCACGCCCACCTCAGGCAGAGGGGTGGGAGGACAGGAAGCTGGGCCTGCAGCCCTGGATGGTCCCACGCCCACCTCAGGCAGAGGGGTGGGAGGACAGGAGGCCGGGCCTGCAGCCCCATGCGGTCCCAGTCCCACCTCAGGCAGAGGGGTGGGAGGACAGGGGGCTGGGCCTGCAGCTCTGGATGGTCCCAGTCCCACCTCAGGCAGAGGAGTGGGAGGACAGGAGGCCGGGCCTGCAGCCCTGGATGGTCCCACTCCCACCTCAGGCAGAGGGGTGGGAAGACAGGAGGCTGGCCTGCAGCCCTGGATGCTCCCGCTCCTACCTCAGGCAGAGGGGTGGGAGGACAGGAGGCCGGGCCTGCAGCCCTGGATGGTCCCAGTCCCACCTCAGGCAGAGGGGTGGGAGGACAGGAGGCTGGGCCTGCAGCCCCAGGCGGTCCCACTCCCACCTCAGGCAGAGGGGTGGGAGGACAGGAGGCTGGGCCTGCAGCCCTGGATGGTCCCAGTCCCACCTCAGGCAGAGGGGTGGGAGGACAGGAGGCTGGGCCTGCCGCCCTGGATGGTCCCAATCCCACCTCAGGCAGAGGGGTGATCAAACCGTGATCTTTATCAATGATGAGAAGGCGGAGACAGTGGAAGTTTAAACTGGACAGATATTTCACAGCTGGATTCACACAATACAGACAGCAATGTCTCGTAGATTGTGGAAGTGCCACAAATGTTGTCAAATGCAGGACGTGGGGTCCCTCAATGTTTCAATCTTGCTGAGAGACTGTCAGCCCACAGGGACAACATTTCTGTTTAATAGGACTGATGGACAAGTTAAAATAGTTCCGTTTCAAAGTTTAAAATAACCAGTCATTTTTCTGTGCAGCTTTCGGAATCTGTCAGTGGAATTTACTTCACACAGGCAAGTTTAACAAGTGAATGGGAACTGATTAGAAGTTTTGATGGAGATATTCCTGCAGTATAGAAAGGTGTGAGATCTATTTAGGGTTGGGAAATGGATTGAGGATCAAAGGAAGCAGTTGTTTTTTAACTACATTAGACTGAGAGCCTTGATGATTCACAACTTCCATGAGCTGTGAGAAAGGATTGATTAACCAAGGCCTATTATTCAAATACTTCAGACAAGTGAATAAGCTCCAGGAACATTGAATACACAGACAGAGACAAGCAGACACCTGTAATCGGAGCTTAAACTTCACGTTTGAATGTGAAGGGCTGAAATGAACAAGAGTCCACCCTGGGATTCGGTGCAATTTAAGTTCTGCTTTTCCATAAAATAAAAATAACTATCTGCAATGAAAAATTCCTTGGACAGGACAGAGGGATTTTGACTCTGTATTTAAGCCCAGACAGTATTTGGGTTGTGAGTGTTTGATGGGCAGTGTAAACAAGAACAAAGAACAAAGAACAAAGAAATGTACAGCACAGGAACAGGCCCTTCGGCCCTCCAAGCCCGTGCCGACCATACTGCCCGACTAAACTACAATCTTCTACACTTCCTGGGTCCGTATCCTTCTATTCCCATCCTATTCATATATTTGTCAAGATGCCCCTTAAATGTCCCTATCGTCCCTGCTTCCACTATCTCCTCCGGTAGTGAGTTCCAGGCACCCACTACCCTCTGCGTAAAAAACTTGCCTCGTACATCTACTCTAAACTTTGCCCCTCTCATCTTAAACCTATGCCCCCTAGTAATTGACCCCTCTACCCTGGGGAAAAGCCTCTGACTATCCACTCTGTCTATGCCCCTCATAATTTTGTATACCTCTATCAGGTCGCCCCTCAACCTCCTTCGTTCCAGTGAGAACAAACCGAGTTTATTCTATCGCTCCTCATAGCTTATGCCCTCCATACCAGGCAACATTCTGGTAAATCTCTTCTGCACCCTCTCTAAAGCCTCCGCATCCTTCTGGTAGTGTGGCGACCAGAATTGAACACTATACTCCAAGTGTGGCCTAACTAAGGTTCTATACAGCTGCAACATGACTTGCCAATTCTTATACTCAATGCCCCGGCCAATGAAGGCAAGCATGCCGTATGCCTTCTTGACTACCTTCTCCACCTGTGTTGCCCCTTTCAATGACCTGTGGACCTGTACTCCTAGATCTCTTTGACTTTCAATACTCTTGAGGGTTCTACCATTCACTGTATATTCCCTACCTGCATTAGCCCTTCCAAAATGCATTACCTCACATTTGTCCGGATTAAACTCCATCTGCCATCTCTCCGCCCAAGTCTCCAGACAATCTAAATCCTGCTGTATCCTCAGACAGTCCTCATCGCTATCCGCAATTCCACCAACCTTTGTGTCGTCTGCAAACTTACTAATCAGACCAGTTACATTTTCCTCCAAATCATTTATATATACTACAAACAGCAAAGGTCCCAACACTGATCCTTGTGGAACACCACTGGTCACAGCCCTCCAATTAGAAAAGCATCCCTCCATTGCTACCCTCTGCCTTCTATAGTCTAGCCAGTTCTGTATCCACCTTGCCAGTTCACCCCTGATCCCGTGTGACTTCACCTTTTGTACTAGTCTACCATGAGGGACCTTGTCAAAGGCCTTACTGAAGTCCATATAGACAACATCTACTGCCCTACCTGCATCAATCATCTTAGTGACCTCCTCGAAAAAATCTATCAAGTTAGTGAGACACGACCTCCCCTTCACAAAACCGTGCTGCCTCTCACTAATACGTCCATTTGCTTCCAAATGGGAGTAGATCCTGTCTCGAAGAATTCTCTCCAGTAATTTCCCTACCACTGAAGTAAGGCTCACCGGCCTGTAGTTCCCGGGATTATCCTTGCTACCCTTCTTAAACAGAGGAACAACATTGGCTATTCTCCAGTCCTCCGGGACATCCCCTGAAGACAGCGAGGATCCAAAGTTTCTGTCAAGGCCTCAGCAATTTCCTCTCCAGCCTCCTTCTGTATTCTGGGGTAGATCCCATCCGGCCCTGGGGACTTATCTACCTTAATATTTTTTAAGACACCCAACACCTCGTCTTTTTGGATCACAATGTGACCCAGGCTATCTACACCCCCTTCTCCAGACTCAACATCTACCAATTCCTTCTCTTTGGTGAATACTGATGCAAAGTATTCATTTAGTACCTCGCCCATTTCCTCTGGCTCCACACATAGATTCCCTTGCCTATCCTTCAGTGAGCCAACCCTTTCCCTGGCTACCCTCTTGCTTTTTATGTACGTGTAAAAAGCCTTGGGATTTTCCTTAACCCTATTTGCCAATGACTTTTCATGACCCCTTCTACCCCTCCTGACTCCTTGCTTAAGTTCCTTCCTACTTTCCTTATATGCCACACAGGCTTCGTCTGTTCCCAGCCTTTTAGCCCTGACAAATGCCTCCTTTTTCTTTTTGACGAGGCCTACAATATCACTCGTCATCCAAGGTTCCCGAAAATTGCCGTATTTATCTTTCTTCCTCACAGGAACATGCCTGTCCTGTATTCCTTTCAACTGACACTTGAAAGCCTCCCACATGTCAGATGTTGATTTGCTCTCAAACATCCGCCCCCAATCTATGTTCTTCAGTTCCCGCCTAATATTGTTATAATTAGCCTTCCCCCAATTTAGCACATTCATCCTCGGACCACTCTTATCCTTGTCCACCAGTACTTTAAAACTTACTGAATTGTGGTCACTGTTACCGAAATGCTCCCCTACTGAAACATCTACCACCTGGCCGGGCTCATTCCCCAATACCAGGTCCAGTACCGCCCCTTCCCTAGTTGGACTGTTTACATATTGTTTTAAGAAGCCCTCCTGGATGCTCCTTACAAACTCTGCCCCGTCTAAGCCCCTGGCACTAAGTGAGTCCCAGTCAATATTGGGGAAGTTGAAGTCTCCCATCACCACAACCCTGTTGTTTTTACTCTTTTCCAAAATCTGTCTACCTATCTGCTCCTCTATCTCCCGCTGGCTGTTGGGAGGCCTGTAGTATACCCCCAACATTGTGACTGCACCCTTCTTATTCCTGATCTCTACCCATATAGCCTCACTGCACTCTGAGATGTCCTCTCGCAGTACAGCTGTGATATTCTCCCGAACAAGTAGCGCAACTCCGCCTCCCCTTTTACATCCCCCTCTATCCCGCCTGAAACATCTAAATCCTGGAACGTTTAGCTGCCAATCCTACCCTTCCCTCAACTAGGTCTCTGTAATGGCAACAACATCATAGTTCCAAGTACTAATCCAAGCTCTAAGTTCATCTGCCTTACCCGTAATGCTCCTTGCATTAAAACATATGCACTTCAGGCCACCAGACCCGCTGTGTTCAGCAACTTCTCCCCGTCTGCTCTGCCTCAGAGCCACACTGTCCCTATTCCCTAGTTCTCCCTCAATGCTCTCACCTTCTGACCTATTGCTCCCGTGCCCACAGCCAGCACTGTCAGTGCTCCCCCACACAGCCAGCATTGTCGGTGCTCCCCCCACAAAGCCAGCACTGTCAGTGCTCCCCCACACAGCCAGCACTGTCAGTGCTCCCCCATACAGCCAGCACTGTCAGAGCTCCCACACACAGCAAGCACTGTCAGTGCTCCCACCACACAGTCAGCACTGTCAGTGCTCCCCCCTCACAGCCAGCACTGCCAGTGCTCCCCCACACAGCCAGCACTGTCAGTGCTCCCCACACAGCCAGCACTGTCAGTGCTCCCCCCACACAGCCAGCACTGTCAGTGCTCCCACCACACAGCCAGCACTGTCAGTGCTCCCCCACACAGCCAGCACTGTCAGAGCTCCCCCCACACAGCCAGCACTGCCAGTGCTCCCCCACACAGCCAGCACTGCCAGTGCTCACACCACACAGCCAGCACTGTCAGTGCACCTCACACAGCCAGCACTGTCAGTGCTCCCCCCACACAGCCAGCACTGTCAGTGCTCCCCACACAGCCAGCACTTTCAGTGCTCCCCCACACAGCCAGCACTGTCAGTGCTTCCACCACACAGCCAGCACTGTCAGTGCTCCCCCCACACAGCCAGCACTGTCAGTGCTCCCACCACACAGTCAGCACTGTCAGTGCTCCCCCCACACAGCCAGCACTGTCAGTGCTCCCACCACACAGTCAGCACTGTCAGTGCTCCCCCACACAGCCAGCACTGTCAGTGCTCCCCCCACACAGCCAGCACTGTCAGTGCTCCCACCACACAGTCAGCACTGTCAGTGCTCCCCCACACAGCCAGCACTGTCAGTGCTCCCCCACACAGTCACCACTGTCAGTGCTCGTCCACACAGCCAGCACTGTCAGTGCTCCCCCCACACAGCCAGCACTGTCAGTGCTCCCCCACACAGCCAGCACTGTCAGTGCTCCCACCACACAGCCAGCACTGTCTGTGCTCCCCCCACACAGCCAGCACTGTCAGTGCTCCCACCACACAGCCAGCACTGTCAGTGCTCCCCCCACACAGCCAGCACTGTCAGTGCTCCCCCACACAGCCAGCACTGTCAGTGCTCTCCCCACACAGCCAGCACTGTCAGTGCTCCCACCACACAGCCAGCACTGTCAGTGCTCACCCACACAGCCAGCACTGTCAGTGCTCCCACCACACAGCCAGCACTGTCAGTGCTCCCCCACACAGCCAGCACTGTCAGTGCACCCCCCACACAGCCAGCACTGTCAGTGCTCCACCCACACAGCGAGCTCTGTCAGTGCTCTCCCCACACAGCCAGCACTGTCAGTGCTCCCACCACACAGCCAGCACTGTCAGTGCTCCCCCACACAGCCAGCACTGTCAGTGCTCCCACCACACAGCCAGCATTGTCAGTGCTCCCCCACACAGCCAGCACTGTCAGTGCTCCCCCCACACAGCCAGCACTGTCAGTGCTCCACACACACAGCCAGCACTGTCAGTGCACCCCCGGGTGGTTTAAATGTGAACATGTGCTCCACCACGGATATCACCCCCTCCCCGGACATCAACCCTCCGCGTTATCACCCCCACACCAATATCACTACCACCCCGATATCACCCCCTCCCCGATATCACCCCCTCCCCGATATCACCCCCTCCCCGATATCAGCCCGTCCCAGATATCACCCCCTCCCAGATATCACTTCCTCCCCGATATCACCCTCTCACCGATATCAGCCCGTCCCAGATATCACCCCCTCCCAGATATCACCCCCTCCCCGATATCACCCACTCCCCAATATCACCCCCTCCCAGAGATCACCCCCTCCCCGATATCATCCCCTCACCGATATCACCCCCTACCCGATATCACCCCCTCCCCGATATCACACCCTCCCAGGTATCACTCCCTCCCCGATATTACACCCTCCCCGATATCAGTCCGTCCCAGATATCACCCCCTCCCCGATATCACCCCTTCCCCGATATCACCCACCCCGATATCACCCCCTACCCGATATCACCCCCTCCCCGATATCACCCCCTCCCCGATATCACCCCCTCACCGATATCAGCCCGTCCCAGATATCACCCCCTCCCAGATATCACCCCCTCCCCGATATCACCCACTCCCCGATATCACCCCCTCCCAGAGATCACCCCCTCCCCGATATCATCCCCTCACCGATATCAGCGCGTCCCAGATATCACGCCCTCCCAGATATCACTCCCTCCCCGATATCACCCACTCCCCGATATCACCCCCTACCCGATATCACCCCCTCCCCGATATCACCCCCTCCCCGATATCACCCCCTACCCGATATCACCCCCTCCCCGATATCACGCCCTCCCAGGTATCACTCCCTCCCCGATATTACACCCTCCCCGATATCAGCCCGTCCCAGATATCACCCCCTCCCCGATATCACCCCTTCCCCGATATCACCCACTCCCCGATATCACCCCCTACCCGATATCACCCCCTCCCCGATATCACCCCCTCCCCGATATCACCCCCTCGCCGAAATCACCCCCTCCCCGATATCACCCCCACCCCGATATCACCCCCTCCCCGATATCACCCACTCCCCGATATCACCCCCTCCCCGATATCACCCCCTCCCGATATCACCCCCTCACCGATATCAGCCCGTCCCAGTTATCACCCCCTCCCCGATATCACCCACTCCCCGATATCACCCCCTCCCCGATATCACCCCCTCCCCGATATCACTCCCTCCCCGATGTCACCCCTCCCCGATATCAGCCCGTCCCAGATATCACCCCCTCCCAGATATCACCCACTCCCCGATATCAGCCCGTCCCAGATATCACCCCCTCCCAGATATCACTCCCTCCCCGATATCAGCCCGTCCCAGATATCACACCCTCCCCGATATCACCCATTCCCCGATATCACCCATTCCCCGATATCACCCCCTCACCGATATCAGCCCGTCCCAGATATCAGCCCGTCCCAGATATCACTCCCTCCCCGATATCACCCCCTCCCCGACATCAGCCCGTCCCAGATATCACTCCCTCCCAGATATCACCCCCTCCCCGATATCAGCCCGTCCCAGATATCACCCCCTCCCAGATATCACTCCCTCCCCGATATCAGCCCGTCCCAGATATCACCCCCTCCCAGATATCACCCGCTCCCCGATATCACCCCCTCCCAGATATAACCCTCTCCCCGATATCACCCCATCCCCGATATAACCCCCACCCCGATATCACCCCCTGCCAGATAGCACACCCTTCCCGATATCACCCCCGCTACGATATCACCCCCACCCCGATATCACCCCCACCCCGATATCACCCCCTCCCCGATATCACCCCCTACCCGATATCACTCCCCCACCGATATCACCCCCTCCCCGATATCACCCACTACTCGATATCACCCCTCCTCCCGATATCACCCCCTCTTCCCGATATCACCCCCTCCCCGATATCACCCCTCTCCCCAATATCACTCCCTCCCGATATCACTACATTCTCAATATCACCCCCCCACCCCGATATCAACCCAACCCCGATATCATCCCCTCCCCGATATCACCCCCTCCCCGATATCACCCCCACCCCGATATCACCCCCTCCCCGATATCACCCCCTCCCCGATATCACCCCCACCCCGATATCAACCCAACCCCGATATCATCCCCTCCCCGATATCATCCCCTCCCCGTTATCACCCCCTCCCTGATGTCACTCCCACCCCGATATCACCCTCTCCCCAATATCACCCCCTCCCCGATGTCATCCCCTCCCCGATATCACCACCACCCCGATATCACCCCCACCCCGATATCACCCCCTCCCCGATATCACCCCCATCCCGAAATCACCCCCTACCCGATATCACTCCCCCACCGATATCACCCCATCCCCGATATCACCCACTCCCCGATATCACACCCTCCCCGATATCACCCCCTCCTCCCGATATCACCCCCTCCCCGATATCACCCCTTTCCCCAATACCACTCCCTCCCGATATCACTCCATCCTCAATATCACCCCCCCACCCCGATATCATTCCAACCCCGATATCATCCCCTCCCCGATATCACCCCCTCCCCGATATCACCCCCACCCCGATATCACCCCCTCCCCGATATCACCCCCTCCCCAATATCACCCCCTCCCCAATATCACCCCCACCCTGATATCACCCCCTCCCCGATATCACCCCCTCACCGATATCACCCCCTTCCTCGATTATCCCCCTCCCCGATATCACCCCCTCCCCGATATCACCCCCTCCCCAGTACTACTCCCTCGATATCACCCCCTCCTCAATATCACCAGCTCCCCAATATCTCCCCCTCCCCGACATCGCCCCCTCCCCGATACATCCCCAGGGGGGTTACTGGGTTACGGGGATGGGGCAGAGGTGGGAGCTTAGATGAGACACTCTTGTAAGGGCTCGTGCAGACTTGATGGGCCGAATAGCCTCCTTGTGCACTGTTGATGCTATGATTCTACTCTATGGTCCCACCCTCGATATTAACCACCGGAAATACCCAACAACCCCCTGATGCGCCCAGCCAGGTACCATCCCGCCCGATTACACCCCACCCCCAACCTAAACAGCCCAACAGGGGCTGGTTTAGCACAGTGGGCTAAATAGCTGGCTTGCAATGCAGAACAATGCCAGCAGCGCGGGATGAATTCCCGTGCCGGCCTCCACAACAAGCGCTGGACTATGGCGACTAGGGGCTTTTCACAGTGACAGCAGCAAAATATACTTGTGACAAGGGATTATTAATTTTATCATAGCAACCCCCCCCCCCCCCCGATATGAATCCAGTCTTGAATTCATGCCCCGGCAAACATTACCGCAGAACTGATATCAGCACCCAACGGATATCACCGAAGCCCCCCCCCGATATCACCCAGCCCCAGATATCACCCAGCCCCAGATATCACCCAACCCCAGATATCACCCAACCCCAGATATCAGCCAGCCCCAGAGATCACCCAGCCCCAGATATCAACCAACCCCAGAGATCACCCAGCCCCAGATATCACCCAGCCCCAGATATCACCCAGCCCCAGATATCACCCAGCCCCAGATATCACACAGCCCCAGATATCACCCAGCCCCAGATATCACCCAGCCCCAGATATCACCCAGCCCCAGATATCACCCAGCCCCAGATATCAACCAATCCCAGATATCACCCAGCCCCAGATATCACCCAGCCCCAGATATCAACCAACCCCAGAGATCACCCAGCCCCAGATATCACCCAGCCCCAGATATCACCCAGCCCCAGATATCACCCAGCCCCAGATATCAACCAACCCCAGATATCACCCAGCCCCAGATATCACCCAACCCCAGATATCAACCAACCCCAGATATCACCCAGCCCCAGAGATTACCCAACCCCAGATATCACCCAGCCCCAGAGATCACCCAGCCCCAGATATCACCCAGCCCCAGATATCACCCAGCCCCAGATATCACCCAACCCCAGTCATCACCCAACGCCAGATATCACCCAGCCCCAGAGATCACCCAGCCCCAGATATCACCCAACACCAGATATCACCCAGCCCCAGATATCACCCAGCCCCAGATATCACCCAGCCCCAGATATGAACCAACCCCAGATATCACCCAGCCCCAGAGATCACCCAGCCCCAGATATCACCCAACCCCAGATGTCACCCAGCCCCAGATATCACCCAACCCCAGTCATCACCCAACCCCAGATATCACCCAGCCCCAGAGATCACCCAGCCCCAGATATCACCCAACACCAGATATCACCCAGCCCCAGATATCACTCAACCCAAGAGATCACACAACCCCCGATATCACCAAACCCCAAAGATCACTCAACCCCAGATATCACCCAACCACCGACATCACCCAACCCCAGAGATCACCCAACCCCAGAGATCACCCAACCCGGGATAGCACCCAACACCAGATATCACCCAAACACCGAGATCACCCAACCCCAGATATCACCCAACTACAGATATCACCCAACCCCATAGATCACCCAACCCGGGATAGCACCCAACCCCAGATATCACCCAACCCCCGATATCACCCAACTACAGATATCACCCAACCCCAAATATCACCCAACCCCCGGTATTACCCAACCTCAGATAGCACCCAACCCCAGAGATAACCCAACCGCAGAGATCACACAACCCCAGATATTACCCAACCACAGATATCACCCAACTCCAGATATCACCCAACACCAGATGTCACCCAATCCCAGATATCATCCAGCCCCAAATATCACCCACCCCAGATATCAACCAACCCCAGATATCACACAACCCCCGATATCACCAAACCCCAAAGATCACTCAACCCCAGATATCACCCAACCACCGAGATCACCCAACCCCAGAGATCACCCAACCCCTCGAGATCATCCAGCCCCAAATATCACCCACCCCAGATATCAACCAACCCCAGATATTACACAACCCCCGATATCACCCAACCCCAAATATCACCCAACCCCCGGTGTCACCCAACCTCAGATATCACCCAACCCCAGAGATCACCCAACCACAGATATCACCCAACTCCAGATAGCACCCAAGACCAGATGTCAACCAATCCCAGAAATCACCCAACCCCAGTGATCACCCACCCCAGATATCAACCAACCCCAGATATCACAGAACGCCTGAGATCACTCAATCCCAGATATCACCTAACCCCAGGTCTCACCCAACCCCAGATATCACTCAACCTCAGATATCACCCAACCCAAGATATCACCCAACCCAAGAGATCACTCAACCCCAGATATCACCCAACCCCAGAGATCACCCAACCCCAGAGATCACCCAACCCCAGAGATCACCCAACCCCGGATAGCACCCAACCCCAGATACCACCCAACCCCCGATATCACCCTACTACACATATCACCCAACTCCAAATATCATCCAACCCCCGATATCACCCAACCTCAGAGATCACCCAACTCCAGAGATCACCCAACCCCAGAGATCACCCAACTCCAGAGATCACCCAACCCCAGAGATCACCCAACCCCAGAGATCACCCAACCCCAGACATCACCCAACCCCAGATATCACCCAACCCCAGATATCACCCAACCCCAGATATCACCCAACCCCAGACATCACCCAACCCCAGATATCACCCAACCCCAGATATCACCCAACCCCAGAGATCACCCAACCCCAGATATCACCCAACCCCCGGTATCATCCAACCCCAGAAATCACCCAACCCCAGAGATCACCCAACCCCAGATATCACCCAACCCCAGATATCACCCAACCCCGGATAGCACCCAAACCCAGATACCACCCAACCCCCGATATCACCCAACCCCAGAGATCACCCAACCCCAGATATCACCCAACCCCAGAGATCACCCAACCCGGGATAGCACCCAACCCCAAATATCACCCAACCCCCGGTATCACCCAACCCCAGAAATCACCCAACCCCAGAGATCACCCAGCCCCAGAGATCACCCAACCCCAGATATCACCCAACCCCAGATATCACCCAACCCCAGATATCACCCAACTCCAGATATCACCCAGGCCCAGATATCACCCAACCGCAGATATCACCCAACCCAAGATATCACCCAACCCCAGAGATCACCCAACCCCCCATAACTCCCAGCCCCAGATATCACCCAACCCCAGACATCACCCAGCCCCAGATATCACCGAACCCCAGACATCACCCAGCCCCAGATATCACCGAACCCCAGACATCACCCAACCCCAGATATCACCCAGCCCCAGATATCACCCAACTCCAGATATCACCCAACCCCAGATATCACCCAACCCCAGATATCACCCAACCGCAGAGATCACCCAACCCCAGAGATCACCCAACGCCAGAGATCACCCAACGCCAGATATCACCGAACGGCAGAGATCGCCCAAGCCCAGATATCACCCAATCCCAGAGAGGGGTGATTGGGCTGCGGGATTTGGAGACAACATCAGTCACTGCAGCAGGTCCCTTTTCAAATGTCCTTTCGTTGGGATTGTCCTGAGGGCCAATATATTTTATACTGCTTGGATTCCGCATAAAAGTGAAGAGCTAATTCTTCATCAGTCCAAGAGTTAGAGTAACTAACTTTTAATCATTACACGCAATAATCAAAGTGAATATGGAAGAACTATTTGTTAAAATGGCTCAGATATTTTAATGAATGTCCCAACATTAAATGTCTTTAAACTGGTGAAGTTCTGACGGGTCTACTGATTTTTACTTGAACTATTTAATTATTTTCTGTGGAAGATTAAACATCTGTTAACATCGTTCATCCCAATAATCAGAGTGAACTTGAATTGATTGTTTGGTCCAATAAACAATTATCTCATTCATTCATTGCGAGGTTGAATTAAATCAGCGAACAGCTCATTATATCAATGTCCAACAAGCATGACACAACTAATTATTATTTGTGCAACATTGATAGAAAATAACAAATTAGTTTTCAGTCCATTAAACACAGCAAATAACTAAAAACATTTCATTGCATCTTTCACTGTGATTGTCAAAGGATTGTTCATTGCAATAATCACAGGCGGTTTCTAATTACTGTTCAGACCACAATCAAATGGAGATTGTTAATCAGTGGAATAGAATCTGTAATTCCTGACCACACAACAATAAAGGCATCAATAAAAAATGCATTTGTTCAGCTCACAATCCCAATCAATGGGATTCTCCCTGGGCAGGATCCTCCCCTTCGCCGGCAGCACCCCCATGTCCGCGGGTTTCCCCACGCCGTGGGGTGGCCACAACGGGAAACCTCACTGACCGGCTGCAGGAACGGAGAATCCCGTTGTGCCGGTGGGAGCGCCGCGCTGGATAACGGGGCTGGCTGGACCGAGAACAGGATACAGGACATTAAACCGATGATCATTTTCCAAGAGAATTATCATGGCAAGATACTGATTAATCCATTGATCACTAACGGTATGAATAAATCTTTTAACTTCCCACAATAATATGTATTGGGAAATATTTCCCATGTCTATGATACCAGCAATTACGTCTCAGGATTTAATTCCATTAATCATAGTTGTGCCATGACTGAATAGTGTGAGAATTCTCTCTGCCTGTTTCTACCAAAGAAAACTGAGCAAATCGGGCAGCACGGTAGCACAGTGGTTACCACTATGACGTCACAGTGCCAGGGTCCCAGGTTCGATTCCAGGCTTGGGTCACTCTCTGGGCGGAGTCTGCACGTTCTCCCCGTGTCTGCGCCCGGTTTCCTCCGGGTGCTCTGATTGTCTCCCACAGATGTGCAGGTTAGGTGGATTGGACACGTTAAATTGCTCTTAGGTTGGATGGGGTTGCTGGGTTATGGGGATAGGGTGGAGGTGTGGGCTTGGGTAGGGTGCTCTTTCCAAGAGCCGGTGCAGACTCGATGGGCCGAATGGCCTCCTTCTGCACTGTGAATTCTATGATCTCTGAAATCCAATGATGGAAGGCAGGATGACATATATTACACCATCATGTTTGCACAACATTGATAGAAAGCATCACATTCGTTTTCAGTCCATTGAACACAGTAAATAATGAAAAACATTTAATTGCAACTTTGAAAGTGATTATTGAAGGATTGATTATTCCAGTAATCAGAGGCGTAAATTAATATTGTTCAGACAATAATCATAATAAGATTGTTCTTTCAAATAGAGTCAGTAATTCCTGACCTTCCTATAATAACACAATAAACTGAACATGCACATTTCTGCTCACAATTAACTAAACTGTGATTATCTTTCTATAGAATCATCATGCCAGGAACATAATTATTTTCCGTCCAATGATTAGCGAATATGTCTAGAAACCTTTATGCTTTTCACAATAATATGCATTTAGAAATGTCTATGAGTACCAGAAATTATCTTTCAGGTTTTAATTCCATTAGTTACTAGACATATCGCTGCTATGTGGTGGAATACATTGTGATCTCTGCCTGTTTCTACTGAAGACGTCCCAGCAATTTAAATAATGGGATCCGGGAAGTAATGGGCTGAGAAACAATTATATATTGTGTCACTTATTTATTTAAATTATTGAGGTTATCTGACTGCTGGAACTGGATAACTACAAACTCCCGCTGGTGTTGTTGGGGAGACTGGTCCTTTTGGTTCCCTTCTGTATCCTGTAGTGTTTCTCCTCTGGAAAATACTGACTGTTTCACAATAAGAGAGTGATCAACCATTGTTTCCATTCATTATTTCTCAACTAGAGTCTGTTCCCCAGGTTTAACGGACTGATCGATGCCGAGGTCTAATGCGATGATTAAGATTGGAGCTGGCGGATTGGAGGAGAATCAAACCCTGCCATGGCCTTGGTGATTTATTTCTCAGTATTACACAGCAGATCCATAGCCGTGATACCGATACTCTCCCAATTCTTCAGGATTCCTGATTTGAAGTCCGGCATGATAGCACAGTGGTTAGCACACTGGCTTCACAGCTCCGGGGTCCCAGGTTCGATTCCCGGCTTGTGTCACTGTCTGTGTGGCGTCTGCACGTTCCCCCCGTGTCTGCGTGGGTTTCCTCCGGGTGATCCGGTTTCCTTCCACAAGTCCCGAAAGACCTGTTGTGAGGTGAGTTGGACATTCTAAAATCTCCCTCTGTGTATCCGAACAGGTGCCGGAGTGTGGCGACTAGGGGATTTTCACAGTAACTTCATTGTAGTGTTAATGTGGGACTACTTGTGACAATACATATTTTTATTATTAATAAAGATTATTATTATCATATTAATAGTTGAACACATGATGCCTTCTCTTCCGCTGTCTGGCCCGGAAGGTATGGGATTATCTCCTCCAGTCTCTCAGTCCCATTACCTCGTGTTCATTGTTCAAGACAAACACTTGTAACATAGACTCTTGATTGCAATTTTGGTCTCCGGACTCAGCAATACCTGATACAAATAGTTAGAACAAGGAACAAGGCACAAATAAAAGTACAATATAGATAAGAGAGGAGGGGGAGTGACGTTTTTGATTAGGGAGAACATTACGGCAGTACTTAGAGGGCATATATCCGAGGGTTCGCCCACTGAGTCTATATGGGTGGAACTGAAAAATAAGAAGGGAGAGATCACCTTGATAGGACTGTACTACAGGCCCCCAAATAGTCAGCGGGAAATTGGGGAGCAAATATGTAAGGAGATTACAGATAGCTGCAAGAAAAATAGGGTGGTAATAGTAGGGGACTTTAACTTTCCCAACATTGACTGGGACAGCCATAGCATTAGGAGCTTGGATGGAGGGAAATTTGTTGAGTGTATTCAGGAGGAATTTCTCATTCAGTATGTGGATGGCCCGACTAGAGAGGGGGCAAAACTTGACCTCGTCTTGGGAAATAAGGAAGGGCAAGTGACAGAAGTGTTAGTGAGGGATCACTTTGGGACAAGTGACCATAGCTCCATTAGTTTTAAGATAGCTATGGAGAATGATAGGTCTGGCCCAAGAGTTTAAATTCTTAATTGGGGCAAGGCCAATTTTGATGGTATCAGACAGGAACTTTCAGAGGTAGATTGGGGGAGACTGTTGGCAGGCAAAGGGACGGCTGGTAAATGGGAGGCTTTTAAAAATGTGTTAACCAGGGTTCAGGGTAAGCACATTCCCTTTAGAGTGAAGGGCAAGGCTGGTAGAAGTAGGGAACCCTGGATGACTCGAGATATTGAGACTCTGGTCAAAAAGAAGAAGGAGGCATATGACGTACATAAGCAACTGGGATCAAGTGGATCCCTTGAAGAGTATAAAGATTGTCGAAATAGAGTTAAGAGGGAAATCAGGAGGGCAAAAAGGGGACATGAAATTGCTTTGGCAAATAATGCAAAGGAGAATCCAAAGAGATTCTACAGATACATAAAGGGAAAAAGAGTAACTAGGGACAGAGTAGGGCCTCTTAAGGATCAACAAGGACATCTATGTGCAGAACCACAAGAGTTGGGTGAGATCCTTAAAGAATATTTCTCATCGGTATTCACGGTGGAGAAAGGCATGGATGTTAGGAAACTAAGGGAAATAAATAGTGATGTCTTGAGAAGTGTGCATATTACAGAGGAGGAGGTGCTGGAAGTCTTAAAGCGCATCAAGTTAGATAAATCCCCGGGACCTGATGAAATGTAACCCAGGATGTTGTGGGAGGCTAGGGAGGAAATTGCGGGTCCCCTAACCGAGATATTTGAATCGTCAGCAGCCACAGGTGAGGTGCCTGAAGATTGGAGAGTAGCGAAAGTTGTGCCCTTGTTTAAGAAGGGCAGCAGGGAAAAGCCTTGGAACTACAGACCGGTGAGCCTAACGTCTGTAGTAGGTAAGTTGCTAGAAGGTCTTCTGAGAGACAGGATCTACAAGCATTTAGAGAGGCAAGGATTGATTCGGGCCAGTCAGCATGGCTTTGTGCGTGGAAAATCATGTCTCACAAATTTGATTGAGTTTTTTGAGGGGGTGACCAAGAAGGTAGATGAGGGCAGTGCAGTAGACGTTGTCTACATGGACTTTAGCAAAGCCTTTGACAAGGTACCGCATGGTAAGTTGTTGCAGAATGTGAAAGCTCACGGGATCCAGGGTGAGGTTGCCAATTGGATTCAAAATTGGCTGGACGACAGAAGACAGAGGGTGGTTGTAGAGGGTTGTTTTTCAAACTGGAGGCCTGTGACCACTGGTGTGCCTCACGGATCGGTGCTGGGTCCACTGTTATTTGTGATTTATATTAATGATTTGGATGAGAATTTAGGAGGCATGGTTAGTAAGTTTTCAGATGACACCAAGATTGGTAGCACAGTGGATAGTGAAGAAGGTTATCTAGGGTTGCAACGGGATCTTGATCAATTAGGCCAGTGGGCCGACGAATGGCAGATGGAGTTTAATTTAGATAAATGTGAGGTGATGCATTTTGGCAGATCGAATCAGGCCAGGACCTACACAGTTAATGGTATGGCGTTGGGGAGAGTTATAGAACAAAGAGATCTAGGAGTACAGGTTCATAGCTCCTTGAAGGTGGAGTCGCAGGTGGACAGGGTGGTGAAGAAGGCATTCGGCATGCTTGGTTTCATTGGTCAGATCATTGAATACAGGAGTTGGGATGTCTTGTTGAAGTTGTACAAGACATTGGTACGGCCACACTTGGAATACTGTGTGCAGTTCTGGCCACCCTATTATAGAAATGATATTATTAAACTAGAAAGAGTGCAGAAAAGATTTACTAGGATGTTACCGGGACTTGATGGTTTGAGTTATAAGGAGAGGCTGGATAGACTGGGACTTTTTTCCCTGGAGCGTAGGAGGCTTAGGGGTGATCTTATAGAGGTCTATAAAATAATGAGGGGCATAGATAAGGTAGATAGTCAACATCTTTTCCCAAAGGTAGGGGAGTCTAAAACTAGAGGGCATAGGTTTAAGGTGAGCAGGGAGAGATTCAGAAGGGTAATTTCTTCACTCAGAGGGTAGTGAGTGTCTGGAATGTGCTGCCAGAGGTAGTAGTAGAGGCGGGTACAATTGTGTCTTTTAAAAAGCATTTAGATAGTTACATGGGTAAGATGGGTATAGAGGGTTATGGGCCAAATGCGGGCAACTGGGACTAGCTTAATGGTAAAAACTGGGCGGCATGGACTGGTTGGGCCGAAGGGCCTGTTTCCATGCTGTAAACTTCTATGATTCTATGATTCTATATTGGCCCTTCGGCCCTCAAGCCTGTGCTGAACTTGCTGCCCATCTGACCTATAATAAACTGTACCCCACACTCACACTCAGCTACACAACAGCTCCTGTGCCACAGGCAATCAATTCTGTTCATGTGTTACTCATGTAATTCAGGTTCTATACAACTGCAGTAACTAATTCATTAAATGGGCAGAGGAGTAAGTAAACCTGAGAGCAGGGATTCGAATTTAACATTTATTTACAGTAAAAATCCAGCACAGGACCATATAGTTAATTGTAACTTAATCTGATAATAATTTAAGTGATTATTTTGAATGAATTAACTAGTGCATAAATGTCACTCAGAGGGTGCAGTGCTCTAACTGTGAGATGTGGGAGAACCGTGACGCTTCCAGTGTTCCGGTCAACTGCGTCTGCAGCAGGTGTAGCCAATGGCAGCTCCACACAGACCGCGTGGTTCGGTTCGAGCAGCAATTGGATGCACTGAGGAGCATACAGGTGGCGGAAAGCATCATAGGTAGACGTTCTGGAGGCGTGGTCACACCTAAGGTGCAGGCAGATAGTTCGGTGGATGACTGCTGGAACGGGCAGGCAGTCAGCGCTGGAATCCCCTGTGGCTGTCCCCCTCTCTAATAGGTATACTGTGTTGGATACAGTTGGGGGATAGCATCTCAGGGGAAAACAACAGCAGCCAGAACAGTGGCACCACAGCTGGCTCTGTGGGGAGCAGGGGAGGGTAAAGTGCAGGAAAGCGATAGTTACAGGGACTCTATAGAAAGGGGCACAGATCGGCGCTTCTGTGGACAGGCAAGAGACTCCAGGTTGGTATGTTGTCTGCCTGGTGCCAGGGTCAAGGTTGTCTCTGAACGAACACAGGACGTCCTGAAGAGGGAGGGTGAACAGCCAGAGGTCTTAGTTCACATCGGTACTAACGACATCGGCAGGAAGAGCGATGAGGCCCTGCAGAAGGAGTTCAGGAAGTTAGACAGTAAGCTAAAAAGCAGGACCTCTCGGGTTGGAATCTCAGGATTACTCCCTGTGCCACGTGAGAGTGAGGCTAGAAACAAGAGGATAGTACAGCTAAACTCGTGGCTAAACTGGTGGTGTAGGAGGGAGGGTTTCAGATTTCTGGGCCATTGGGCGATATTCCGGGAAATGTGGGACCTGGACAAGAAGGGCGGGCAGCTTCTAAACTGGAGGGACATCACTATCCTCGCTGGGAGGCTTGTTAGTGTCACCCTGGAGAATTGAAACTAATATGAAAGGGAGTGGGAACCAGAGCGGTAGCTCAGCAGGTGTAATAACTGAAGGGGAAACGGAGAACACAAATACCTGAACAACATCACCCTCAGGCAGAGCAAAAAAGGTGCCGAGGGTGAGAAGGGAGGTGCTCAATGCAGCATTGAGGGTGGTGGACCTAAATGTGCGCAGTGTACGGAACAAGGTAAATTTGCATGTTGCGCACATTGAAATTGGCTGGTACGATGTTGTTGGAATCACAGAGACGTGGCTGCAAGGTGATCAGGGCTGGGATCAAAATGTGCAAGTGTTCTATCGAAAGGACAGGCAGATGGGTAAAGGAGGCGGGGCTCCATTGTGAGGAAGGAATGAAGTTAAATCGATAGTAAGGAGCGATATAGGATCAGAAGGCAGAGATTCCCGATGGACAGAGTTGAGGAATCGAATCGATAAAAAGACTCTGATCGGACTTATTTGCAGGACTCGGAGCAGTAATCAAGAGGTGGAGCAAAAAATAAATCAGGAGATAGAAAAGGCATGTAAAAAAGGAAATATTACAATAATCATGGGGGACTTCAACATGCAGGAAAATCAGGTTGATCGTGGATCCCAAGAAATGGAATTTGTGGAATGAGATGTTTTTTTGGAGCAGTCTGTGACAGAGCCGACTGGGGAACAGGCAATTCTGGATTTGGTGATGTGTAATGAAGCAGACTTGATTAGGGAACTTAAGGTGAAGGAACCCGAAGGGAGCAGTGACCACAATATGATAGAATTTACCCTGCAGTTTGAGAGGGAGAAGCTGGAGTCAGATGTAACAGTATTACAATTAAATAGGGGTAACTACAAAGGCATGGGAGGAGCTGGCCAGAGTTGATTGGAAAAGGAGACGAGCAGGGAAGACAGTGGAACAGCAATGGCAGCAGTTTTGGGGGGTTATTCGGGAGGAACAACAGAATTTCATCCCAAGGAGGAGGAAACATGCCAAGGGGAGGACAAGGAGTCCATGGCTCACGAGGGAAGTCAAGGAGAGCAGTAAATCAAAATAAAAAACATACAATGTGGCGCGGAATAGTGGGATGCCAGAAAATCGGGAAGCCTTTAATAGCGAGCAGAGGAAAACTGAAACAGCAATAAAGGAGGAGCAGATGAAATTTGAGGACAAGCTAGCTAGTAATGTAAAAGAAGATAGGGAGATGTTCTTTTCAATATATAAAAGGTAAGAGAGAGACAAAAAAAGACATTGGACCACTGGAAAATGTTACTGGAGAAGTAACAATAGGTAACAAAGAAATGGCAGGCGAACTGTATAGTTACTTTGCATCAGCCTTCACGGTGGAAGACACCAGTGGGATGCCAGAACTCCAGGAGAGCCAGGGGGCAGAGGGGAGGGCCGTGGCCATCACTAAGGAGAAGGTTCTGCGGAAACTGAAAGGTCTGAAGGTGGATGAATGACCTGGACGGATGGACTACATCCCAGGGTTCTAAAAGAGATAGCTGAGGAGATTGTGGAGGGAGTGGTGGTGATCTTTCAGGAATCACTGGAGGCAGAAAGGGTCCCAGAGGACTGGAAAGTGGCTAATGTAGTACCGCTGGTTAAGAAGGGAGGGAGGCAGAAGACGGGAAATTATCGGCCGGTTAGCCTGACTTCGGTCATTGGTAAGATTTTAGATCCATTATTAAAGATGAGATTGCGGAGTACTTGGAAGTGCAGGATAAAATCGGACTGAGTCAGCTCGGCTTCGTCAAGGGGAGGTCATGCCTGACAAATCTGTTAGAGTTCTCTTTGAGGAAGTGACAAGGAAGTTAGACAAAGGAGAATCAGTGGATGCGATTTATGTAGATTTCCAGAGGGCCTTTGACACAGTGTCGCATTCCAGTCTGTTAAATTGGTTAAGAGCCCATGGTGTTCAGGGCAAGATCCTGGGATGGAAAAAGAATTGGCTGACTGGC
This sequence comes from Scyliorhinus torazame, assembly GCF_047496885.1. Lineage (NCBI taxonomy): Eukaryota > Metazoa > Chordata > Chondrichthyes > Carcharhiniformes > Scyliorhinidae > Scyliorhinus > Scyliorhinus torazame. The sequence goes on from NW_027307969.1 coordinate 44,434, forward strand.
AGAGGCAGAGAGTGGGGATAAAGGGGTATTTTTCAGGATGGCAGCCGGTGACTAGTGGTGTGCCTCAGGGGTCTGTGCTGGGACCACAACTTTCCACAATATACATTAATGATCTGGAAGAAGGAACCGAAGGCACTGTTGCTAAGTTTGCAGATGACACAAAGATCTGTAGAGGGACAGGTAGTATTGAGGAAGCGGTGGGGGGAGGGAGGGGGGGGGGGGCTGCAGAAGGACTCAGAGGCTGGGAGATTGTGCAAACAAGTGGAAGATGGAATACAATGTGGAAAAGTGTGAGGTAATGCGCTTTGGAAGGAGGAATGGAGGAATTGACTATTCTCTAAAAGTGGAAATGCTTCGGAAATCAGGAGCACAAAGGGACTTGGGAGGCCTTGTTCACGATTCTCTTAAGGTTAACGGGCAGGTTCAGTCGGCAGTTCGGAAGGCAATTGCAATGTTAGCATTCACGTCGAGAGGGCGCGAGTACAAGAGCAGGGATGTATTTCTGAGGCTGGATAAGTCTCTGGTCAGGCCCCATTTGGAGTATTGTGAGCAGTTCTGGGCCCCGTATCTGAAGAAGGACATGCTTCCCTTGGAAAGGGTCCAGAGGAGGTTCACTGGAACGATCCCTGGAATGAAGAGCTTGTCGTATGAGGAATGGTTGAGGACTCTGGGTCTGTACTCGTTGGAGTTAAGAAGGATGAGGGGTATCTTATTGAAACTTCCAGGATACTGTGAGGCCTGGACAGAGTGGATGTGGAGAGGATGTTTCCACTTGTATGAAAAACTAGAACCAGAGGACACAGTCTCAGACTAAAGGCACGATCCTTTAAAACAGAGATGTGTAGTAATTTATTCAGCCCGAGGGTGGTGAATCGGTGGGACTCTGCCTCAGAAGGCTGTGGAGGCCAAATCACTGAGTGTCTTTAAGACAGAGATAGATAGGTTCTTGGTTAATAAGGAGATCAGGGGTTATGGGGAGAAGGTGAGAAGGTAGGAGAATGAGGGTGAGAAACATATCAGCCATGATTGACTGGCGGATCAGGCTCGCTGGGCCTAGTGACCAAGTTCAGCTCCTTTGTCTTATGGTCTTACGGCCGTAAATGTCCAACTCGGTTTGAAATATGGCTTTGGGTGTCTGCCTCCATTATTCTTACAGAAAATGAGGTAATGATAGGATGTGAGGAAGAAGCGGGAAATGACATTGAGGCAGAAGCTAAGCAGTGAATAAATTGAATGGTGGAGGAGGTGTGAGTGACCGTGTAGTCTCCCCATGTTGCCATTTGTTGTCAACTCCGGCTCTGCATTACTCCTGATGAATGTAGCTGCACGATCATATACTTCAGTTACATCTTTCCCACAGATATTTATATTGTTCATGGAAACAGTTCATTTACATCCAGATTATCCAAAACTAATATCATCTTAAATGTGTGGAACGAATCTCACATCATCGTCTTTTATTCCCAATAACCCAGCCCCAGCCGATCCAATCATCCCGAAGGGAAAACTGCTTCTAAACGATTCACACAGCGAGTGGTTCTGATCTGGTCTGCACGGCCTGGGACACTGGTGCCGGCAGATACAACAGTGGTTTCACAGGGAATGGTAGGAGCGACAGAAATCAAATGTACGTCTCCAGGGAAAGGGCGGTGCAGTGGGATTGAATCATCTGCTCAAATACAGAGCCGCTGAGTTCAAACGGAATGAAATGAAATGGAATGAAATGAAATGAAAATCGCTTATTGTCACAAGTAGGCTTCAAATGAAGTTACTGTGAAAAGCCCCTAGTCGCCACATTCCGGCGCCTGTTCGGGGAGGCTGGTACGGGAATTGAACCGTGCTGCTGGCCTGCCTTGGTCTGCTTTAAAAGCCAGCGATTTATCCCAGTGTGCTAAACCAGCCCCAGGAATGACTGTCCTCCTTCGGGACTTCACGCATTTTAAAGGCTTTGGATGTGGTCTGGCTGTGAGATGATGGGACCAACACCTGCAGGTTCCCTCCAAGTTCCCCCGCGCCGCGAGTATTCTCACTGTAATCCTTTCTATTCACTGTGTCCATGTGTGAACCCAGCGCCCGCTTTCGCTCAATGCTTACTTCACAGCATCAACTTCATTGTAAGTTCCAATCTGTCTGACCCTGGGCGCTGCCTGTGCTTTAATATTGAAAACATCTGTGTTACTCCCAATAAAAGCAGACGCACATTTAATCATTCGAGGGAGGTCTATCTTTTTTCAGGTTGCTTTACAATTATTGTTAAAAGCGGCTGTGCCACGTGTTTGCTTTCTGGCCTCTGACTGGGGAAAGACAAGTTCTATTCCAGCTCTGCACAATAACTGACCTATCACACTCTGTCAGTTATTCACAACTTAAATGGTGCAATACTGCATGGAGGACATTTACTTCTGATCTGATTTTATAATTTAGGAACAAGTTTGTTTCCTCAGCAAATGTATTAATCCGGATTGTGTTTCCCACATGATACCCAGTTCCACATATCTTTACGATAGTGACATTTAAGGGGCATCTTGACAAAGACATGAAGAGGTTGGGAATAGAGGGATACGGACCCCGGAAGTGTAGAAGATTGTAGTTTAGTCGGGCAGCATGGTCGGCACGGGCTTGGAGGGCCGAAGGGCCTGTTCCTGTGCTGTACATTTCTTTGTTCTTTGTTCTCTGCATCTCCAAGAGCACTCCCTCACACTCTATCTCTCACTTGCACTCCCTCCCTCCCTCACACCCACTCTCTCACACTATCCCTCTCTCACACTCTCTACCTCGCTCACACTATCTCCCTCTCAACAATCCCTCCCACTCTCACACTCTCTCCCACTCCCACACTGACACCCACTCTCACACTCTCTCCCTCTCCCACACTGTCTCCCTCTCTCACACTGTCGCCCTCTCTCACACTCTCTCCCTCTCTCACACTGTCTCCCTCTCTCACACTCTCTCCTCTCCCACACTGTCACCCACTCTCACACTCTCTCCCTCGCTCACACTCTCTCCCTCTCAACAATCCCTCCCTCTCTCACACTCTCTCCCTCTCCCACACTGTCTCCCACTCACACTCTCTTCCTCTCTAACACTCTCTCCCTCTCAACAATCCCTCCCACTCTCACACTCTCTCCCTCTCCCACACTGTCACCCACTCTCAGTCTCTCCCTCTCCCACACTCCCTCCCTCGCTCACACTCTCTCCCTCTATCACACTCTCTCCCTCTCAACAATCCCTCCCTCTCTCACACTCTCTCCCTCTCCCACACTGTCTCCCTCTCTCACTCTCTCTCTCTCTCTCTCTCACACACTCCCTTCCTCTCTCACAGTGTCTCACTCTCTCCCTCTCTCACACTCTCTCCCTCTCCCACACTGTCACCCACTCTCACACTGTCTTCCTCTCCCACACTGCCTCCCACTCTCACAATATCTCCCTCTCCCACACTGTCACCCACTCTCACACTCTCTCCCTTTCCCACACTGCCTCCCACTCTCACACTCTCTCCCTCTCCCACGCTGCCTCCCACTCTCACACTGTCTCCCTCTCTCACAATCTCTCTCTCTCCCAGACTGTCTCCCTCTCTCACACTCTCTCCCTCTCTCACACTGTCTCCCTCTCTGACACTCTCTCCCTCTCCCACACAGTCTCCCTCTCTCACACTCTGTCCCTCTCTCACACTCTCTCCCTCTCCCACACAGTCACCCACTCTCACACTCTCTCCCTCTCCCACACTGTCACCCACTCTCACACTCTCTCCCTCTCTCACACTCTCTCCCTCTCCCACACTGCCTCCCACTCTCACACTCTCTCCCTTTCCCACACTGTCACCCTCTGTCACACTCTCGCCCTCTCCCACACTGTCACCCACTCTCACACTCTCTCCCTCTCCCACACTGTCACCCACTCTCACACTGTCTCCCTCTCTGACACTCTCTCCCTCTCCCACACTGTCTCCCTCTCTCACACTCTGTCCCCCTCTCACACTCTCTCCCTCCCCCACACTACCTCCCACTCTCACAGTCTCTCCCTCTCTCACACTCTCTCCCTCTCCCACACTGTCTCCCTCTCTCACACTCTCTCCCTCGCTCACACTCTCTCCCTCTCAACAATCCCTCACACTCTCTCCCTCTCCCATACTGCCTCCCACTCTCACACTCTCTCCCTCTCTCACACTCTCTCCCTCTCCCACACTGTCTCCCTCTCTCACACTCTCTCCCTCTCTCACACTCTCTCCCTCTCTCCCACTCTCTCCCTCTTCCACACTGTCTCCCTCTCTCACACTCTCTCCCTCTCTCACACTCTCTCCCTCTCTCACACTCTCTCCCTCTCTTACACTCTCTCCCTCTCCCACACTGTCTCCCTCTCTGACACTCTCTCCCTCTCTCACACTGTCTCCCTCTCTGACACTCTCTCCCTCTATCACATTCTGTCCCCCTCTCACACTCCCTCCCTCTCTCACAGTGCCTCACTCTCTCACACTCTCTCACTCTCTCACCCTCCCTCTCTCACCCTCCCTCTCTCATACTTTCTCCCTCTCTCACACTCTCTCCCCCTCTCCCCTTTCGCATTCTCTCTTTTGTACTCCCTCCCTCTCTCGCACCCTCACCCTCTCTCACACTCTCCCCCTCACTTTCTCTCCCTCTGACACATTCTCTACCTCAGTCACCCTCCCTATCTCCAACTGTCTCCCTCTCAGACTCTCTGCCTCTCTCACACTCTCTCCCTGTCTAACACAACCTACCTGTCTCGCTCACTCTCCCTTCCTCACAATCTCTCCCTCTCTCACCCGCCATCTCTCACAATCCCTCCATCTCTCACACTCCCTCTCTCAAATTCCTGCCTCTCACATACTTTCTTCTTCATTGATACTCACTCCCACTCTCCCACTCTCTCTAGCAGATTTCCCTTGTCTCACACTTACCCCTCTCTCACATTCTGTCCCCCTCTCTCACTCTCCCCCCCCTCTCTCTCTCTGCATCATGCCTCCCTCTCTCCCTCTCTCACATCTCCGTTAGACACTTTCACACTCTGTCCCTCTCTCTCTCCATCCCTATATCTCTCTCCCTCCATGCCTCCCTCCCTCTCACAAAACTCCCTCAATGACACTTTCTCTCACACTCTTTCTCTCTCTCACACTTTGTCCCTCTCTTAATTTCTCTCACTCTCTATCCCTCTCTCACAATTTCTCTTACACTCTTTCCCTCTCTCACAATTTCTCTCACACTCTTTCCCTCTCTCACAATTTCTCTCACTCTCTTTCCCTCTCTCACAATTTCTCTCACTCTCTTTCTCTCTCTCACAATTTCTCTCACAATCTTTCCCTCTCTCACTCTTTCCCTCTCTCACACATTTTCTCACTCATTCCCTCTCTCACAATTTCTCTCACTCTCTTTCCCTCTCTCACAATTTCTCTCACACTCTTTCTCTCTCTCACACGTTCTCTCCCATTCTTCCCCTCTCTCACACTTTCCCTCTCTCACACGTTTTCTCACTCTCTTTCCCTCTCTCACAATTTCTCTGGCTCACTTTCACTCGCTCACACTTTGTCTTAAACTCTTTCCCTCTCTCACACTTTCTCTCATACTCTTTCCCTCTCTCACATTTTCCGTCTCTCACACTTTCTCGCACACTTTCCCTCTCTCACACTTTCTCTGACTTTCTTTCCCTCTCTCACACTCTTTCCCTCTCTCACACTTTCGCTCATACTCTTTCCCTCTATCACACTTTCTCTCACACTCTTTCCATCTCTCACACTTTCTCTCACACTCTTTCCCTCTATCACACTTTCTCTCACTCTCTTTCCCTCTCTCACACTTTCGCTCACAGTCTTTCCCTCTCCCGCTCCCTCAGTCCCTCTCTCCTGTACTTATGTCTAAGATTATGTGAGTATTTAATACACCATCCTTCTCACCCAATCTGCCTCCCTCAGCCACTCACCCTCTCCACTCTCTGCTTCCCTTTCTCTCAGACAATCCACCTCCTTCTCCCGTTTTATCCTTTATTTCTCCACCCTCTTTCTCTCCCAATATCTCTCCTCCCACCCTCTTTCTCTCTCACGCTGTCTTCTATCAGCACATCTCACAGACCAGTTCTCTCTTCCTCCACATCTCACCCCGCCTCTCTCCCAGTTGAAGTGTGTGTATCAGATGGAGGCCGGTGTCAGTTAGAGACGGGGTACTAGTTTTCACTGCTGACTATGTATTAATGCTGCTCTCTGAGGTGATGAGTCTGTTGCTGCTGCAGCCTCTGAGTTTTCTGAGGTTCCAATGATGCTAAATATTTTCTTAGTTTGAGGGGCTGAATCAGATTCAGATATGGGATCTCATACTTTGCACTTTAAATAGTTCCAGATTTTGGAGACATTGAAATGTTCTACTTATTCTCAAACAGAAACAACGGAAATAAAATAAAGGAATGGTCACAGTTACAGAGGCAGCTACATCCCAGAGTGCAGTGGAACCACCCAGAGAAACACACTGACAATTGGAACTGAATCACTGAATGGTCACAGTTCCAGAGGCAGCTACACCCCAGAGTGCAGGGGACACACCCAGAGAAACACACTGACAATTGGAACTGAATCACTGAATGGTTACAGTGGAGTGAGGGTTATCACTGAAACAATCTGAGATGTAGAGATGGGACTGATGGTGTCTGAGTGGACAGCATCCTTTCTGTTAATGTTAGTTGAACAATGTGATCAACACCGTCCAGTGTTTGCAAAGAGGTCACTCACTCAGAAAAATAATATTTTCTTTCACTGAACACAATATCGTAATCTGTTTGTTCACACCTTGAAAAATAAGTTAAACGATGTCACAACCTCAATTTCCCTGAGGCGGCTCCACAGGGTATTAATTAAAATCTTGGAGAATATTTAACCTCAGAGTTTTAGACAGAGAGATTGCCAATCGCAGGAAGGGACACATCACTTCACACTGAAAATGCTTTATCCAATTCAGACTGCTGAGAAAATATTCTACCCAATCCTGGCTATTGTTGGTGTTCCTGGTAAGTGACCATCACCATTGAAGTTGTGTAAATCTGTGTGTGAGCGGCTCTCTGATTTTAAACTGGGACTGAAAATATCTGATCCTGATCTCGTGCTCACTGTTATATCGACACCTGGTCAACGATATCATTGTCAAATGTCTTTAAGCCTGTCAATGGTTTGAATCCCTTTCATCAACTCACAATAAACCTCTGTTTGTAACTCACTGGATCTCTGACCGGTGACGTTATTATTTTGAGTGGAATCTTGTATAATGTTAGATTGGATCTCAGTAAAGGCAATCTCTCTGAAGGGAGGTTTAGGAGGAGAAAGAATTAAATCACACTGAGTGTGGGTATGTGTCAGTGTAGAATTGTACTGACTGTGGGTCACTATCAGAGTGGAATATCTGACAGCGATGAACAAGGATTACTGGAAGTGTCTGTCAGTGTAGAATTGTACTGACTGTGGGTCACTATCCAGAGTGGAATATCTGACAGCGGTGAACAAGGATTACTGGAAGTATCTGTCAGTGTGGAATTGTACTGAGTGTGGATCACTAACCAGAGTGGAATATCTGACAGCGGTGAACAAGGATTACTGGAAATGTCTGTCAGTGTAGAATTGTACTGACTGTGGGTCTCTCACCAGAGTGGAATATCTGATCCAATTATCTATCTATTACTGGGACTATCTGTCCGTGTGGAATTGTATTGTGTGTGGGTCAGTAACTGGACTGAAATTAGTTGGTTCTATTTTGAAATGATGTATTTTATTGGTGAGGGGTCGCTCCATTCTGTGGAGTTCACTCTGTGTGTTTTAACTTTGGAATAGGTTGAAAACAGGAAGAGTTTGGCTGTGTTTTGAAGATGTTTGATACTTATTGTATGAAGTGAAATGTCTCTATCTCTGTTTTCTATTGATCTACTCTAACAGGAACAGATATCACCCACACTCTAATGTTTCAGAAAACCCACAACAGTGCAGCATTCCAATAGGTTTTGTGATATTTTCTCATTCCTATTCATCCTGAAATGAACTCACAAGTTTGATCAATTTTTATGGGTGTTTTTAAACTGTCTTTCTGCTTCACACGATTTGTGAATCTATTCACCTGAAGCCAGAAACCCCTCCAGTCCATTCACACACTTGTTTTCCAAGGAGTGATTGGGGGACCTATTGTTCTGAACAAAATGCAGCAGCGGACACTGATCTGTCGGGACATTAATGTCCCATCGAAATACCCACTTTGAAAATTCATAATTAATGATGGTGTGTGCCTCTAATTAGTTGTATTCTGCCTCCGTATTCACTATCACTCTCAATTTGATTTTGTCTGTAAATTATGTAATTATCATTCTGCTTCCCGATCCCATATTGTTGATGGGAATGGTGAAGGAGAGTGATCCCAGTGCTGATCCTTGTGGAACACCACTTCCCACCTTCCATCAATCAGCCTAAATCCCTTTAACTCCTCTCGCTGTTTTCTGTGTGTGTCGCCAGCATGTGTCCATCCTGCTGCTGTGTCCCCTAACTCCACTGGCTCTGAGATTACCCATCAGTCTGTTACGTCGGATCTTACTGACGGCCTTTAGAAAATCAAATTGTTTAACATCCATCATACTACTCAGATCTATTATTTCTGGTAGTTATTGAAATAATTGGATGAAATGTGTCAGGAAGAATGCTGACTTTGGAATATGTGCCGACTATTTAGTATACTCTGTGTTACTGGATTTCTTTTAACTCAGACTTCTAATTCAATGCTTCCAACTGTTGACATTGTGACTGGAAGATTTGATTATATTCTGTTCTAAATTCAAGAATAACAGAGACCGACTTCTGCTTTTCAATTCTTTGGTAATTATTCTGATGGTGATCAGTGAATAGATAATATTGTCTCTGCTGTTTCTGTCTATTTTATGAATATTGGTTGTGAAATCCATCCGCCTCCAGTGATCTCCCTCTACCTGGACCCACCCTCTGGCCTCCTATCAGCTCTTGATCTTTTCATTGAGATCTGTCAGTGCGACATCGACCGTCTCAATTTCCCTGTGCCTCTCACCAACTCTATCCTGACTCACTCTAAACTTCCTCCAATCCTCTCTCTGATATCCAAGCCTGGCCTGGTGATCTAAGCTGCTCACAAGGGTGGTGCCATTATTGTCTGGTGTCCTGACCTCTTCCTCACAGAGGCTGACCGTCAGCTCTCAGGCCCATCCTGGTACCTCCCCCTGGACCAGCAGCACACCACCAAACATCATGATATTGTTTCCAGGGCTTTCATTGACCTCGTTGACTCTGGATATCTTCTGTCCTCAGCCTCGGACATCATAGTCCCGCAATCCCACACATCCTGCATCAACCTCCCGCTTCTCCCTCCTTCCCAAAATCCACAAACAGGGAAGTCCCAGTGCACCCATTATTTTGGCCTGTTCCAGCCCCACCAAGATCATTTCTTCCCATCTTGATTCCATCCACTTTTCCCTGTTCTGCCCTTCCCAAAGGCAGTGGTGTCACAGTGACACACTGGTTTGCACTGCTGCCTCACAGCACCAGGGTCTCCGGATCACTTCCCACCTTGGGTGACTGTCTGTGTGGAGACTGCACTTTCTCTCCCTGTCTGTGTGGGTTTCCTCCGGGTCTCCGGTTACCTCCCATAGCCCAAAGATGTGCAGGCTAGGTGGATTGGCCATGCTAAATTACTCCGTAGTGTCCAAAAAGATGTGTAGGTTAGATTAAGGGTTTAATGAGATAGGTGGGGGAGTGAGCTTGGTTGAGGTACTCTTTCAGAGGTTTGGTACAGACTTAATGGGCCGAATGGCCTCCTTCTGCACTGTGGGGATTTTATGTTTCCTGATTCCTCTGGTGTCGTAAACAAGGTCCATTTCCCTGTCCCTAACCGCCTAATCTTCACAATGGACGTCCAATCCCTCTGCACCTCCGTTCCCCAACACGAGGGCTGTGTTCAGATCCTCATTCCCTGCTTCCTGTAAAGGCTGCATCTCATTCTCCCACTTTCTCCGCCTCCATCGCCTCTGTTCTGATGCTGGCGTTTTCGAAAATAGACCCCCTGGCATGTCTGTCTTTTCCTTAACCGGGCCGTCCCCACCACCTTCCTTTGTTAACAGGGCTCTCAATCGTGTTCAATTCACTTCTCACACCTCTGTCCTCACACAGCCCCCTCCCTCCCGGAAACATGATAGTGTTCCCCTCCTCACTTTCCACACCATCAGCCTTCTCATTGAAAGGAAAATCCTCGATTTCTGCCAACTCCAGCATGATGTCACCACCAAGCACATCTTCACCTCTCTCCAACCACCCCCCTCAATGTCTGCATTCCTCAGGTACCGCTCCCTCCCCCTTGTCCACTTCCCCCTCACACCCCACACCCCTTTCCCTTCCCCCAGCACCTTCCCCTGCAATCACAGACGGTGCAACAACTGTCCCTTTACCTCCTCCCGTCTCCCGGTTCTCAGCAGCAAACTCTCCTTTCTGGGGAAGCAGCGTTTCACTTCTGTGCCTTCAGTTTGTTCTCCTGTATTCGCTGCTGCCAATACCGACTCCTCGACATTGGGGAGACTAAACGCAGACTGGGAGGCTGCTTTGTGGAACACCTTCACTCAGCCCACAGCATGGCCCCATCCTTCCTGTTGTGGCCATGTTAACTCAGCACCTTGCTCTCGGGCCCACATGTCTGTCCTTGGCCTGCTGCCAGAATGCAGTGAAGCCCAACGCAAGCTGGAGGAGCAACATCTCATCGTCCAATTAGGATGTTGCATCCCGCAGGATGTAACTTTAATTTCAACTACTTTATTCTGGGAACTTTCTCCTCCATCTTAACGCTCTTGTTTTGGAATGTTCCTACTTTTTTGACGAATGCAATGAGTCCGAATCTGGAGAGAGTCTATTCCGGCCAAGTGAACCCTGGGGAATGTCCAATGCCGGAGCGGGAATACTCCTGAGAAAAGCTTGGCAGGGAGTGTTTTCAAACAGGGAGAGGATGGATTCCTGGGAACAGTGATGTTGGGATGTTCGAGACATGGCAATGGGGGATTCCCGGGAGCGGGTGCTGTACGAATGACTAAACCTGGGAGGGGTGATCCCTCGGGATGTTCTGGAGACTGGACAGACTCTATTCTGGACAGGCTGGGCTGCACGGCAGCACAGTGGTTGGCACAGTTGATTCACAGCTCCAGGGTCCCAGGTTCGATTCCCGGCTTGGGTGACTGTCTGTGCAGAGTCTGCACATCCTCCCCGTATCTGCGTGGGTTTCCTCCGGGTGATCCGGTTTCCTCCCACAGTCCAAAGATGTGCGGGTTAGGTGGATTGGCCAAGATAAATTGTGTTTAGTTTCCAGACAATTTTGATGGGGTCACTGGGTTATGGGGATGGGGTGGGCTGAACTGGTTTTCTCTTTCCAAGGGCCGTTGCAGACTCGATGGGCCGAATGGCTTCCTTTTGCACTGTACATTCTATATTTCTATTCCTCCCATGGTTATGAAGTGGGAAGGTCCCGCGTTTGTTTTATTTTTCCCATTGATCGTGGAGTATTCAAATAAACCAGGAGTGGGGTCCAACCCCATCAGAAATCCAGTCCAGGGAACGGTCCAATCCGGGGTGTGGTCCAATAATTGAGCTGGGATGACAATCTCGGTTATGTTTGTATCCGGTTTGGGAAACCTGGCCGGCCTGAGTGAATCCTGTAAATCAGACTAAATGAGAAATGTAACCTCTCCCAAAGGTCTCTGAATTATAAACATTTTCCTCCCACTGCCATCAAACTGACAGGGCTGCAATTCACACTTTCCCCCCATTCCCCACCTTTAACACTGGAGTTACATTTCCTACTCCCCTCTCTGCAATGTTAATCTCTGTGCCCACTCCTCTCCCCACACCCCCACCCACCCACTGTCCATTATATTGATGCTGCAATTGTGTCCTGGTTCAGACAGGGAGATTCATTACCCAGTAATTTCCCGCGTCTCTCCTTTCTCTCTCTGACAGTTAATATACTGGGAATTGTGATCCTGTGTCGGGGGAAGTGTGGCCTCTCTACCTGCACCACTCGCTACCTGGTGGCCATGGCAACGGCGGATCTGCTGTTTATTATCACTCGTCCCATACTGAACATGATCAGTTATTATTATTTCCCCTGGAGTTTCCTGTCCCTCACCCCTGTGTGCCGTGTCAACTCTGTCCTGCAGGCTGCAGCCAGGGACTGTTCTGTCTGGTTCACCCTCACTTTCTCCTTTGATCGATTTGTGGCCATTCGCTGCCAGAAACTGAAAAGTAAATATTGCACCGGGAAAACTGCGGCTGTGGTTCTGTCCACAAGCGGCCTCCTGCTCTGTGTGAAAAACATCCCCCGGTACTTTACATTGGAACCTGGGGGGATAATCGACAATGTCCAGTGGGGCTGCGTCACAAAGAGCAGCGTCGTCACTGACCCGGGATGGGGTGGGTATCTCTGGTTTTCTCAGGTTGTAACCCCATTGATGCCGTTCTTCTCAATCCTGTTGACCAACGCTCTGACAGTCAGACACATTTTACTCAGCAGTCGGGTCCGGAAGGCACTGAGGGCCCAGAGTCAGGGAGACAATCGCAGCGACCCAGAGATGGAGAGCAGAAGGAAGTCAATGATTTTACTCTTCAGCATCTCCGGAACTTTCATCCTCCTCTGGACCGTGTCTGTTATTAAATTTTTCTATATGGATGTGAGAGGATTAGTTTACCTCACCGAGCCTCAATATAATTTACAAATAGTCGGATTTATGCTGCGGGATTTAAATTGCTGCACAAACACATTTATTTATGTGGTGACTCAGTCCAGGTTCAGGGAGCAGATCAAGGTCGGGGTGAAATATCCGGTTACATCAATTATTAAATTAATGAGAAAATAAAACGGACTGAAAACCCCTCAGCCAATCAGGAGCTCCAGCCGCTGACTGACAGTCTCTCAGCCAATCAGGAGCTCCAGCCGCTGACTGTCAGCCTCTCAGCCAATCAGGAGCTCCAGCCGCTGACTGACAGCCTCTCAGCCAATCAGGAGATCCAGCCGCTGACTGACAGCCTCTCAGCCAATCAGGAGCTCCAGCCGCTGACTGACAGCCTCTCAGCCAATCAGGAGCCCCAACCGCTGACTGACAGTCTCTCAGCCAATCAGGAGCTCCAGCCGCTGACTGGCAGCCTCTCAGCCAATCAGGAGCTCCAGCCGTTGACTGACAGCCTCTCAGCCAATCAGGAGCTCCAGCCGCTAACTGACAGTCTCTCCGCCAATCAGGAGCTGCAGCCGCTAACTGACAGTCTCTCAGCCAATCAGGAGCTGCAGCCGCTAACTGACAGTCTCTCAGCCAATCAGGAGCCCCAACCGCTGACTGACAGCCTCTGAGCCAATCAGGAGATCCAGCCGCTGACTGACAGTCTCTCAGCCTATCAGGAGCTCCAGCCGCTGACTGACAGTCTCTCAGCCAATCAGGAGCCCCAACCGCTGACTGACAGTCTCTCAGCCAATCAGGAGCACCAGCCGCTAACTGACAGCCTCTAAGCCAATCAGGAGCCACAACCGCTGACTGACAGACGCTCAGCCAATCAATAGCTCCTGGCGCTGACTGACAGCCTCTCATCCAATCAGGAGCTCCAGCCGCTGACTGACAGTCTCTCAGCCAATCAGGAGCCCCAACCGCTGACTAACAGACTCTCAGCCAATCAGGAGCTCCAGCCGCTGACTGACACTCTCTCAGCCAATCAGGAGCTCCAGCCGCTGACTGGCAGTCTCTCAGCCAATCAGGAGCTCCAGCCGCTGACTGACAGCCACTCAGCCAATCAGGAGCACAAGCCGCTGACTGACAGTCTCCCAGCCAATCAGGAGCCCCAACCGCTGACTGACAGCCTCTCAGCCAATCAGGAGCTGCAGCCGCTAACTGACAGTCTCTCAGCCAATCAGGAGCTCCAGCCTCTGACTGACAGCCTCTCATCCAATCAGGAGCTCCAGCCGCTGACTGACAGCCTCTCAGCCAATCAGGAGCTGCAGCCGCTAACTGACAGTCTCTCAGACAATCAGCAGCTCCAGCCGCTGACCGACAGCCTCTCAGCCAATCAGGAGCTCCAGCCGCTGACTGACAGCCTCTCAGCCAATCAGCAGCTCCAGCCGCTGACTGACAGCCTCTCAGCCAATCAGCAGCTCCAGCCGCTGACTGACAGCCTCTCAGCCAATCAGCAGCTCCAGCCGCTGACTGACAGCCTCTCAGCCAATCAGGAGCTCTAGCCGCTGACTGACAGTCTCTCAGCCAATCAGTATCCCCTGGCGCTGACTGACAGCCTCTCAGCCAATCAGGAGCTGGGTCTGGGGCGTGGGGAGCACTGACAGTGCTGGCTGTGTGGTGGGAGCACTGACAGTGCTGGCTGTGTGGGGGAGCACTGACAGTGCTGGCTGTGTGGGGAGCACTGACAGTGCTGACTGTGTGGGGGAGCACTGACAGTGCTGGCTGTGTGGGGGGGAGCACTGACAGTGCTGGCTGTGTGGGGGAGCACAGACAGGGCTGGCTGTGTGGGGGAGGATGACAGTGCTGACTGTGTGGGGGAGCACTGACAGTGCTGGCTGTGTGGGGGGGAGCACTGACAGTGCTGGCTGTGTGGGGGAGCACAGACAGGGCTGGCTGTGTGGGGGAGCACTGACAGTGCTGGCTGTGTGGGGTGGGAGCACTGACAGTGCTGGCTGTGTGGTGGGAGCACTGACAGTGCTGGCTGTGTGGTGGGAGCACTGACAGTGCTGGCTGTGTGGTTGGAGCACTGACAGTGCTGGCTGTGTGGAGGAGCACTGACAGTGCTGGCTGTGTGGGGGTCGCACTGACAGAGCTGGCTGTGTGGGGGAGCACTGACAGTGCTGGCTGTGTGTTGGGAGCACTGACAGTGCTGGCTGTGTGGGGGAGCACTGACAGTGCTGGCTGTGTGGGGGAGCACTGACAGTGCTGGCTGTGTGGTGGGAGCACTGACAGTGCTGGCTGTGTGGGGGAGCACTGACAGTGCTGGCTGTGTGGGGGAGCACTGACAGTGCTGGCTGTGTGGTGGGAGCACTGACAGTGCTGGCTGAGGGGGGGGGAAGTGCACTGACAGTGCTGGCTGTGTGGGGAGCACTGACAGTGCTGGCTCTGTGGGGGGAGCACTGACAGTGCTGGCTGTGTGGGGGAGCACTGACAGTGCTGGCTGTGTGGTGGGAGCACTGACAGTGCTGGCTGTGTGGGGGAGCACTGACGGTGCTGGCTGTGTGGGGGAGCATTGACAGTGCTGGCTGTGTGGGGGGAGCACTGACACTGCTGGCTGTGTGTGGGGGAGCACTGACAGTGCTGGCTGTGTGGTGGGAGCACTGACAGTGCTGGCTGTGTGGTGGGAGCCCTGACAGTGCTGGCTGTGTGGTTGGAGCACTGACAGTGCTGGCTGTGTGGAGGAGCACTGACAGTGCTGGCTGTGTGGGGGGTCGCACTGACAGTGCTGGCTGTGTGGGGGAGCACTGGCAGTGCTGGCTGTGTGGGGGAGCACTGACAGTGCTGGCTCTGTGGGGGGAGCACTGACAGTGCTGGCTGTGTGGGGGAGCACTGACAGTGCTGGCTGTGTGGTGGGAGCACTGACAGTGCTGGCTGTGTGGGGGAGCACTGACAGTGCTGGCTGTGTGGGGGGAGCACTGACAGTGCTGGCTGTGTGGTGGGAGCACTGACAGTGCTGGCTGAGGGGGGAAGTGCACTGACAGTGCTGGCTGTGTGGGGGAGCACTGGCAGTGCTGGCTCTGTGGGGGGAGCACTGACAGTGCTGGCTGTGTGGGGGAGCACTGACAGTGCTGGCTGTGTGGTGGGAGCACGGACAGTGCTGGCTGTGTGGGGGAGCACAGACAGTGCTGGCTGTGTGGGGGGAGCACTGACAGTGCTGGCTGTGTGGGGGAGCACTGACAGTGCTGGCTGTGTGGTGGGAGCACTGACAGTGCTGGCTGTGTGGTGGGAGCACTGACAGTGCCGTCTGTATGGTGGGAGCACTGACAGTGCTGGCTGTGTGTGGGGAGCACTGACAGTGCTGGCTGTGTGTGGGGAGCACTGACAGTGCTGGCTGTGTGGGGGGAGCACTGACAGTGCTGGTTGTGTGGGGGAGCACTGACAGTGCTGGCTGTGTGGTGGGAGCACTGCCAGTGCTGGCTGTGTGGGGGAGCACTGACAGTGCTGGCTGTGTGGGGGGAGCACTGACAGTGCTGGCTGTGTGGTGGGAGCACTGACAGTGCTGGCTGTGTGGGGGCGCACTGACAGTGCTGGCTGAGGGGGGGGGGGAAGTGCACTGGCAGTGATGTCTGTGTGGGGGAGCACTGACAGTGCTGGCTGTGTGGTGGGAGCACTGACAGTGCTGGCTGTGGGGAGCACTGACAGTGCTGGATGTGTGGTGGGAGCACTGACAGTGCTGGCTGTGTGGGGGAGCACATACAGTGCTGGCTGTGTGGTGGGAGCACTGACAGTGCTGGCTGTGGGGAGCGCTGACAGTGCTGGCTGAGGGGGGGGGGAAGTGCACTGACAGTGCTGGCTATGTGGGGGAGCACTGACAGTGCTGGCTGTGTGGGGGGAGCACTGACAGTGCTGGCTGTGTGGCGGGAGCACTGACAGTGGTGGCTGTGTGGGGGAGCACTGACAGTGCTGGCTGAGGGGGGGGGAAGTGCACTGGCAGTGCTGGCTGTGTGGGGGAGCACTGACAGTGCTGGCTGTGTGGTGGGAGCACTGACAGTGCTGGCTGTGGGGAGCACTGACAGTGCTGGCTGTGAGGGGGGAGCACTGACAGTGCTGGCTGTGTGGGGGAGCACTGACAGTGCTGGCTGTGTGTTGGGAGCACTGACAGTGCTGCCTGTGTGGGGGTGCACTGACAGTGCTGGCTGTGTGGTGGGAGCACTGACAGTGCTGGTTGTGTGGTGGGAGCACTGACACTGCTAGCTCTGTGGGAGGGCACTGCCAGTGCTGGCTGTGTGGGGGAGCACTGACAGTGCTGGCTGTATGGGGGGGAGCACCGACAGTGCTGGCTGTGTCGGGTAGCACTGACAGTGCTGGCAGTGTGGTGGGAGTACTGACAGTGCTGGCTGTGTGGTGGGAGCACTGACAGTGCCGGCTGCGTGGTGGGAGCACTGACAGTGCTGGCTGTGTGGTGGGAGCACTGACAGTGCTGGCTGCGTGGTGGGAGCACTGACAGTGCTGGTTGTGTGGTGGGAGCACTGACAGTGCTGGCTGTGTGGGGGAGCACTGACAGTGCTGGCTGTGTGGGGGGAGCACTCTCACTGCTGGCTGTGGGTGGAGAACTGGCAGTGCTGGCTGTGTGGTGGGAGCACTGACAATGCTGGCTGTGGGGGAGCACTGACAGTGCTGGCTGTGTGGGGTGGGGGCACTGACAGTGCTGGCTGTGTGGGGGAGCACTGACAGTGCTGGCTGTGTGGTGGGAGCACTGACAGTGCTCGCTGAGTGGTGAGAGCACTGACAGTCCTGGCTGTGTGGGGGAGCACTGACAGTGCTGGCTCTGTGGGGGGGGGGGGGGTACTGAGAGTGCTGGCTGTGTAGTGGGAGCACTGACAGTGCTGGCTCTGTGGGGGGGGGGTACTGAGAGTGCTGGCTGTGTGTGGGGAGCACTGACAGTTCTGCCTGTGTGGGTGGAGCACTGACAGTGCTGGCTGTGTGGGGGAACACTGGCAATGCTGGCTGTGTGGGGAGCACTGACAGTGCTGGCTGTGGGGGGAGCACTGACAGGGCTGGCTGTGTGGGGGGATCACTGAGAGTGCTGGCTGTGTGGGGGAGCACTGACAGTGCTTGCTGTGTGGGGGAGCACTGACAGTTCTGGCTGTGTGGGGGAGCACTGGCAGTGCTGGCTGTGTGGGGGAGCACTGACAGTGCTGGCTGTGTGGGGGGAGCACTGACAGTGCTGGCTGTGTGGTGGGAGCACTGACAGTGCTGGCTGTGTGGGGGGAGCACTGACAGTGCTGGCTGAGGGGGGGGTGAATTGCACTGGCAGTGCTGGCTGTGTGGGGAGCACTGACAGTGCTGGCTGTGTGGGGGAGCACTGACAATGCTGGCTGTGTGGGGGGGCACTGACAGTGCTGGCTGTGTGGGGGGAGCACTGACAGTGCTGGCTGTGTGGGGGGAGCACTGACAGTGCTGGCTGTGTGGGGGAGCACTGACAGTGCTGGCTGTGTGGTGGGAGCACTGACAGTGCTGGCTGTGTGGTGGGAGCACTGACAGTGCTGGTTGTGTGGGGGGAGCACTGACAGTGCTGGCTGTGGGGGGTGGGGGTGGAAGTGCACTGACGGTGCTGGCTGTGTAGGGGGAGCACTGACAGTGCTGCCTGTGTGGGGGGAGCACTGACAGTGCTGGCAGTGTGGGGGGAGCACTGACAGTGCTGCCTGTGTGGGGGGAGCACTGACAGTGCTGGCAGTGTGGGGAGCACTGACAGTGCTGGCTGTATGGGGGAGCGCTGACTGTGCTGGCTGTGTGGTGGGAGCACTGACATTGCTGGCTGTGTGAGGGGAGCACTGAGAGTGCTGGCTGTGTGGGGGGAGCACTGACAGTGCTGGCTGTGTGGGGGGAGCACTGACAGTGCTGGCTGTGTGGTGGGAGCCCTGACAGTGCTGGCTGTGTGGAGGGAGCACTGACAGTGCTGGCTGTGTGGGGGGAGCACTGACAGTGCTGGCTGTGTGGGGGGAGCACTGACAGTGCTGGCTGTGTGGGGGAGCGCTGACAGTGCTGGCTGTGTGGGGGGAGCACTGAAAGTGCTGGCTGTGTGGGGGGAGCACTGACAGTGCTGGCTGTGTGGGGGGAGCACTGACAGTGCTGGCTGTGTGTGGTGGGAGCACTGAGAGTGCGGGCTGTGTGGGGGAGCACTGACAGTGCTGTCTGTGTGGGGGAGCACTGACAGTGCTGGCTGTGTGGGGGGAGCACTGACAGTGCTGGCTGTGTGGTGGGAGCACTGACAGTGCTGGCTGTGTGGGGAGCACTGACAGTGCTGACTGTGTGGGGGAGCACTGACAGTGCTGGCTGTGTGGGGGGGAGCACTGACAGTGCTGGCTGTGTGGGGGAGCACAGACAGGGCTGGCTGTGTGGGGGAGCACTGACAGTGCTGGCTGTGTGGGGTGGGAGCACTGACAGTGCTGGCTGTGTGGTGGGAGCACTGACAGTGCTGGCTGTGTGGTGGGAGCACTGACAGTGCTGGCTGTGTGGTTGGAGCACTGACAGTGCTGGCTGTGTGGAGGAGCACTGACAGTGCTGGCTGTGTGGGGGTCGCACTGACAGAGCTGGCTGTGTGGGGGAGCACTGACAGTGCTTGCTGTGTGTTGGGAGCACTGACAGTGCTGGCTGTGTGGGGGAGCACTGACAGTGCTGGCTGTGTGGGGGAGCACTGACAGTGCTGGCTGTGTGGTGGGAGCACTGACAGTGCTGGCTGTGTGGGGGAGCACTGACAGTGCTGGCTGTGTGGGGGAGCACTGACAGTGCTGGCTGTGTGGTGGGAGCACTGACAGTGCTGGCTGAGGGGGGGGGGAAGTGCACTGACAGTGCTGGCTGTGTGGGGGAGCACTGACAGTGCTGGCTCTGTGGGGGGAGCACTGACAGTGCTGGCTGTGTGGGGGAGCACTGACAGTGCTGGCTGTGTGGTGGGAGCACTGACAGTGCTGGCTGTGTGGGGGAGCACTGACAGTGCTGGCTGTGTGGGGGAGCATTGACAGTGCTGGCTGTGTGGGGGGAGCACTGACACTGCTGGCTGTGTGTGGGGGAGCACTGACAGTGCTGGCTGTGTGGTGGGAGCACTGACAGTGCTGGCTGTGTGGTGGGAGAACTGACAGTGCTGGCTGTGTGGTTGGAGCACTGACAGTGCTGGCTGTGTGGGGGGAGCACTGACAGTGCTGGCTGTGTGGGGGGAGCACTGACAGTGCTGGCTGTGTGGGGAGCACTGGCAGTGCTGGCTGTGTGGGGGAGCACTGACAGTGCTGGCTCTGTGGGGGGAGCACTGACAGTGCTGGCTGTGTGGGGGAGCACTGACAGTGCTGGCTGTGTGGTGGGAGCACTGACAGTGCTGGCTGTGTGGGGGAGCACTGACAGTGCTGGCTGTGTGGGGGGAGCACTGACAGTGCTGGCTGTGTGGTGGGAGCACTGACAGTGCTGGCTGAGGGGGGAAGTGCACTGACAGTGCTGGCTGTGTGGGGGAGCACTGGCAGTGCTGGCTCTGTGGGGGGTCGCACTGACAGTGCTGGCTGTGTGGGGGAGCACTGGCAGTGCTGGCTGTGTGGAGGAGCACTGACAGTGCTGGCTGTGTGGGGGGTCGCACTGACAGTGCTGGCTGTGTGGGGGAGCACTGGCAGTGCTGGCTGTGTGGGGGAGCACTGACAGTGCTGGCTCTGTGGGGGGAGCACTGACAGTGCTGGCTGTGTGGGGGAGCACTGACAGTGCTGGCTGTGTGGTGGGAGCACTGACAGTGCTGGCTGTGTGGGGGAGCACTGACAGTGCTGGCTGTGTGGGGGGAGCACTGACAGTGCTGGCTGTGTGGTGGGAGCACTGACAGTGCTGGCTGAGGGGGGAAGTGCACTGACAGTGCTGGCTGTGTGGGGGAGCACTGGCAGTGCTGGCTCTGTGGGGGGAGCACTGACAGTGCTGGCTGTGTGGGGGAGCACTGACAGTGCTGGCTGTGTGGTGGGAGCACGGACAGTGCTGGCTGTGTGGGGGAGCACTGACAGTGCTGGCTGTGTGGGGGGAGCACTGACAGTGCTGGCTGTCTGGGGGAGCACTGACAGTGCTGGCTGTGTGGTGGGAGCACTGACAGTGCTGGCTGTGTGGTGGGAGCACTGACAGTGCCGTCTGTATGGTGGGAGCACTGACAGTGCTGGCTGTGTGTGGGGAGCACTGACAGTGCTGGTTGTGTGGGGGAGCACTGACAGTGCTGGCTGTGTGGTGGGAGCACTGCCAGTGCTGGCTGTGTGGGGGAGCACTGACAGTGCTGGCTGTGTGGGGGGAGCACTGACAGTGCTGGCTGTGTGGTGGGAGCACTGACAGTGCTGGCTGTGTGGGGGCGCACTGACAGTGCTGGCTGAGGGGGGGGGGGGAAGTGCACTGGCAGTGATGTCTGTGTGGGGGAGCACTGACAGTGCTGGCTGTGTGGTGGGAGCACTGACAGTGCTGGCTGTGGGGAGCACTGACAGTGCTGGATGTGTGGTGGGAGCACTGACAGTGCTGGCTGTGTGGGGGAGCACATACAGTGCTGGCTGTGTGGTGGGAGCACTGACAGTGCTGGCTGTGGGGAGCGCTGACAGTGCTGGCTGAGGGGGGGGGGGGGAAGTGCACTGACAGTGCTGGCTATGTGGGGGAGCACTGACAGTGCTGGCTGTGTGGGGGGAGCACTGACAGTGCTGGCTGTGTGGCGGGAGCACTGACAGTGGTGGCTGTGTGGGGGAGCACTGACAGTGCTGGCTGAGGGGGGGGGAAGTGCACTGGCAGTGCTGGCTGTGTGGGGGAGCACTGACAGTGCTGGCTGTGTGGTGGGAGCACTGACAGTGCTGGCTGTGGGGAGCACTGACAGTGCTGGCTGTGAGGGGGGAGCACTGACAGTGCTGGCTGTGTGGGGGAGCACTGACAGTGCTGGCTGTGTGTTGGGAGCACTGACAGTGCTGCCTGTGTGGGGGTGCACTGACAGTGCTGGCTGTGTGGTGGGAGCACTGACAGTGCTGGTTGTGTGGTGGGAGCACTGACACTGCTAGCTCTGTGGGAGGGCACTGCCAGTGCTGGCTGTGTGGGGGAGCACTGACAGTGCTTGCTGTGTGGGGGAGCACTGACATCGCTGGCTGTGTGGGGGAGCACTGCCAGTGCTGGCAGTGTGGGGGGAGGACTGACAGTGCTGGCTGTGTGGTGGGAGCACTAACAGTGCTGGCTGTGTGGGGGAGCACTGACAGTGCTGGCTGTATGGGGGGGAGCACCGACAGTGCTGGCTGTGTCGGGTAGCACTGACAGTGCTGGCAGTGTGGTGGGAGTACTGACAGTGCTGGCTGTGTGGTGGGAGCACTGACAGTGCCGGCTGCGTGGTGGGAGCACTGACAGTGCTGGCTGTGTGGTGGGAGCACTGACAGTGCTGGCTGCGTGGTGGGAGCACTGACAGTGCTGGTTGTGTGGTGGGAGCACTGACAGTGCTGGCTGTGTGGGGGAGCACTGACAGTGCTGGCTGTGTGGGGGGAGCACTCTCACTGCTGGCTGTGGGTGGAGAACTGGCAGTGCTGGCTGTGTGGTGGGAGCACTGACAATGCTGGCTGTGGGGGAGCACTGACAGTGCTGGCTGTGTGGGGTGGGGGCACTGACAGTGTTGGCTGTGTGGGGGAGCACTGACAGTGCTGGCTGTGTGGGGGAGCACTGACAGTGCTGGCTGTGTGGGGGGAGCACTGACAGTGCTGGCTGTGTGGTGAGAGCACTGACAGTCCTGGCTGTGTGGGGGAGCACTGACAGTGCTGGCTGTGTAGTGGGAGCACTGACAGTGCTGGCTCTGTGGGGGGGGGGGGGCACTGAGAGTGCTGGCTGTGTGTGGGGAGCACTGACAGTTCTGCCTGTGTGGGGGGAACACTGGCAATGCTGGCTGTGTGGGGAGCACTGACAGTGCTGGCTGTGGGGGGAGCACTGACAGTGCTGGCTGTGTGGGGGAGCACTGACAGTGCTTGCTGTGTGGGGGAGCACTGACAGTTCTGGCTGTGTGGGGGGAGCACTGGCAGTGCTGGCTGTGTGGGGGAGCACTGACAGTGCTGGCTGTGTGGGGGGAGCACTGACAGTGCTGGCTGTGTGGTGGGAGCACTGACAGTGCTGGCTGTGTGGGGGGAGCACTGACAGTGCTGGCTGAGGGGGGGTGAATTGCACTGGCAGTGCTGGCTGTGTGGGGGAGCACTGACAGTGCTGGCTGTGTGGGGAGCACTGACAATGCTGGCTGTGTGGGGGGGCACTGACAGTGCTGGCTGTGTGGGGGGAGCACTGACAGTGCTGGCTGTGTGGGGGGAGCACTGACAGTGCTGGCTGTGTGGGGGAGCACTGACAGTGCTGGCTGTGTGGTGGGAGCACTGACAGTGCTGGCTGTGTGGTGGGAGCACTGACAGTGCTGGCTGTGTGGGGGGAGCACTGACAGTGCTGGCTGTGGGGGGTGGGGGTGGAAGTGCACTGACGGTGCTGGCTGTGTAGGGGAGCACTGACAGTGCTGCCTGTGTGGGGGGAGCACTGACAGTGCTGGCAGTGTGGGGGGAGCACTGACAGTGCTGCCTGTGTGGGGGGAGCACTGACAGTGCTGGCAGTGTGGGGAGCACTGACAGTGCTGGCTGTATGGGGGAGCGCTGACTGTGCTGGCTGTGTGGTGGGAGCACTGACATTGCTGGCTGTGTGGGGGGAGCACTGAGAGTGCTGGCTGTGTGGGGGGAGCACTGACAGTGCTGGCTGTGTGGGGGAGCACTGACAGTGCTGGCTGTGTGGGGGAGCACTGACAGTGCTGGCTGTGTGGGGGAGCATTGACAGTGCTGGCTGTGTGGTGGGAGCACTGACAGTGCGGGCTGTGTGGGGGAGCACTTACAGTGCTGGCTGTGTGGGGGAGCGCTGACAGTGCTGGCTGTGTGGGGGGAGCACTGAAAGTGCTGGCTGTGTGGGGGAGCACTGACAGTGCTGGCTGTGTGGGGGAGCACTGACAGTGCTGGCTGTGTGGGGGGAGCACTGACAGTGCTTGCTGTGTGGAGGGAGCACTGACAGTGCTGGCTGTGTGGGGGAGCATTGACAGTGCTGGCTGTGTGGTGGGAGCACTGACAGTGCTGGCTGTGTGGTGGGAGCACTGACAGTGCGGGCTGTGTGGGGGAGCACTGACAGTGCTGGCTGTGTGTGGGAGCACTGACAGTGCTGGCTGTGTGGGGGGAGCACTGAAAGTGCTGGCTGTGTGGGGGGAGCACTGACAGTGCTGGCTGTGTGGGGGAGCACTGACAGTGCTTGCTGTGTGGGGGAGCACTGACAGCGCTGGCTGTGTGGTGGGAGCACTGACAGTGCTGGCTTTGTGGTGGGAGCACTGACAGTGCTGGCTGTGTGGGGGGGAGCACTGACAGTGCTGGCTGTGTGGGGGGAGCACTGACAGTGCTGGCTGTGTTGGGAGCACTGACAGTGCTGGCTGTGTGGGGAGCACTGACACTGCTAGCTCTGTGGGAGGGCACTGCCAGTGCTGGCAGTGTGGGGGAGCACTGACAGTGCTTGCTGTGTGGGGGAGCACAGACAGTGCTGGCTGTGTGGGGTGAGCACTGACAGTGCTGGCTCTGTGGGGGAGCACTGACAGTGCTGTCTGTGTGTGGGGAGCACTGACAGTGCTGGCTGTGTGGGGGAGCACTGACAGTGCTGTATGTGTGTGGGGAGCACTGACAGTGCTGGCTGTGTGGTGGGAGCACTGACAGTGCTGGCTGTGTGGGGGAGCATTGACAGTGCTGACTGTGTGGGGGGAGCACTGACAGTGCTGGCTGTGTGTTGGGAGCACTGACAGTGCTGGCTGTGTGGGGGGAAGCACTGACAGTGCTGGCTGTGTGGGGGAGCACTGACAGTGCTGGCTGTTTGGGGGGAGCACTGACAGTGCTGGCTGTGTGGTGGGAGCACTGACAGTGCTGGCTGCGTGGGGGAGCACTGACAGTGCTGGCTGTGTGGGGGTAGCACTGACAGTGCTGGCTGTGTGTTGGGAGCACTGACAGTGCTGGCTGTGTGGGGGAGCACTGACAGTGCTGGCTATGTGGTGGGAGCACTGACAGGGCTGGCTGTGTGGTGGGAGCACTGACAGTGCTGGCTGTGTGGGGGAGCACTGACAGTGCTGGCTGTGTGGTGGGAGCACTGACAGTGCTGGCTGTGTGGGGGAGCACTGACAGTGCTGGCTGTGTGGTGGGAGCACTGACAGTGCTGGCTGTGTGGGGGAGCACTGACAGTGCTGGCTGTGTGGTGGGAGCACTGACAGTGCTGGCTGTGTGGGGGTGAGCACTGACAGTGCTGGCTGTGTGTTGGGAGCACTGACAGTGCTGGCTGTGTGGGGGAGCACTGACAGTGCTGGCTGTGTGGTGGGAGCACTGACAGTGCTGGCTGTGTGGGGGAGCACTGACAGTGCTGGCTGTGTGGTGGGAGCACTGACAGTGCTGGCTGTGTGGGGGTGAGCACTGACAGTGCTGGCTGTGTGTTGGGAGCACTGACAGTGCTGGCTGTGTGGGTGGGAGCACTGATAGTGCTGGCTGTGTGGGCGGAGCACTGTCAGTGCTGGCTGTGTGGTGGGAGCACTGACAGTGCTGGCTGTGTGGGGGAGCGCTGACAGTGCTGGCTGTGTGGGGGGAGCACTGACAGTGCTGGCTGTGTGGGGGGAGCACTGACAGTGCTGGCTGCGTGGGGGGAGCACTGACAGTGCTGGCTGCGTGGGGGAGCACTGACAGTGCTGGCTGTGTGGGGGGAGCACTGACAGTGCTGGCTGCGTGGGGGAGCACTGACAGTGGTGGCTGTGTGGGGGTAGCACTGACAGTGCTGGCTGTGTGTTGGGAGCACTGACAGTGCTGGCTGTGTGGGGGAGCACTGACAGTGCTGGCTATGTGGCGGGAGCACTGACAGGGCTGGCTGTGTGGTGGGAGCACTGATAGTGCTGGCTGTGTGGGCGGAGCACTGTCAGTGCTGGCTGTGTGGTGGGAGCACTGACAGTGCTGGCTGTGTGGGGGAGCGCTGACAGTGCTTGCTGTGTGGGTGAGCACTGGCAGTGCTGGCTGTGGGATGCCTGAAAATTGCCAGAAATGGTTGCCGTGTTCTGACATAAAAAGTCTGCCGTGAACTGACGTAAAATGGCCACCGTGAACTGACATATAATGGCCACCGTGAACTGACATAAAATGGCTGCCGTGATCTGACATAAAATGGCCAACGTGAACTGACATAAAATGGCCACCGTGAACTGACATAAAATGGACCCCTTCAACCGACATTAAATGGCCACCGTGAACTGACATAAAATGGCTGCCGTGAACTGACATAAAATGGCCACCGTAAATGAACATAAAATGGCTGCCGTGAGCTCACATAAAATAGCCACCGTGACCTGACATAAAATGGCCTCCGAGAACTGACATACAATGGCCACCATGAACTGACATAAAATGGCCATTGCGAGCTGAAATATAATGGTTACCTTCAAACGACATAAAATGACCACCGTGAACTGACATAAAATGGCCACCGTGTACTGACATTAAATGGCCCCTTCGACTGAATAAAATGCCCCCCGTGAACTGACATAAAATGGCCACTGTGAACTGAGATAAAATGGCCACCATCGACTGAATAAAATGGCCCCCGTGAACTGACATAAAATGGCCATTGTGAACCGACATACAATGGCCACCATGAACTGACATAAAATGGCCATTGTGAACTGATATACAATGGCTACCGTGAATTGACATAAAATGGCCACTGTGAACTGACATAAAATGGCCATTGAGAACTGACATACAATGGCCATTGTGAACTGACATACAATGGCCCCCGTGAACTGACATAAACTGTCCATTGTGAACTGACATACAATGGACGCCATGAACTGACATACAATGGCCACCGTGAACTGACATAAAATGGCCATTGCGAGCTGACATAAAATGGCCCCCGTCAACCGACATAAAATGACCACCGTGAACTGACATAAAATGGCCACCATGCACTGACATAAAATGGCCCCCATCGACTGAATAAAATGGCCCCCGTGAACTGCCATAAAATGGCCACTGTGAACTGAGATAAAATGGCCACCGTGAACTGACATAAAATGACAATTGTGTACTGACATACAATAGCCACCATGAACTGACATTAAATGGCCCCCGTGAACTAACATAAAATGGCCACTGTGAATTGACATACCATGGCCCCCGTGAACCAACATGAACTGGCCACCGCATCTGAGATAAAATGGCCATTGCAAACTGACATAAAATGGCCATTGTGAACTCACATACAATGGCCACCGTGAACTGACACAAAATGGCCACCGTCAACTGAGAAAAAATGGCCATTGCAAACTGACATAAAATGGCCATTGTGAACTGACAAACAATGGCCATTGTGAACTGACATAAAAGGGCCCCCGTGAACTGACATAAACTGTCCATTGTGAAATGACATACAATGGACACCGTGAACTGACACAAAATGGCCACCGTCAACTGAGAAAAAATGGTCATTGCAAACTGACATAAAATGGCCATTGTGAACTGACATACAATGGCCACCATGAACTGACATAAAATGGCCATTGTGAACTGACATAAAATGGCCATTGTGAACTGACATAAAATGGACCCCGTGAACTGACATAAAATGGCCATTGTGAACTGACATACAATGGCCCCCGTGAACTGACATAAAATGGCCAATGTGAACTGACATAAAATGGCCCCCGTGAACTGACATAAAATGGCCATTGCGACCTGACATAAAATGGCTACCGTGAACTGACATAAAATGGCCATTGCGACCTGACATAAAAAGGCCCCCGTGAACTTACATAAAATGGCCATTGAGAACTGACATACAATGGCCATTGTGAACTGACATACAATGGCCCCCGTGAACTGACATAAACTGTCCATTGTGAACTGACATACAATGGACGCCATGAACTGACACAAAATGGCCACCGACAACTGAGAAAAAATGGTAATTGCAAACTGACATAAAATGGCCATTGTGAACTGACATACAATGGCCACCATGAACTGACATAAAATGGCCATTGTGAACTGACATAAAATGGCCATTGTGAACTGACATAAAATGGACCCCGTGAACTGACATAAAATAGCCACCATGACCTGGCATAAAATGGCCTCCGTGAACTGACATACAATGGCCACCGTGAACTGACATAAAATGGCCATTGCGAGCTGACATAAAATGGCCCCCGTCAACCGACATAAAATGATCACCGTGAACTGACATAAAATGGCCACCGTGTACTGACATAAAATGGCCCCCATCGACTGAATAAAATGGCCCCCGTGAACTGAGATAAAATGGCCACCATGAACTGACATAAAATGACAATTGTGCATTGACATACAATAGCCACCATGAACTGACATAAAATGGCCCCCGTGAACTGACATAAAATGGCCACCGTGAACTGACATAACATGGCCCCCGTGAACCAACATGAACTGGTCACCGCAACTGAGATAAAATGGCCTTTGCAAACTGACATAAAATGGCCAACGTGAACCCACATACATTGGCCACCGTGAACTGACACAAAATGGCCACCGTCAACTGAGAAAAAATGGCCATTGCAAACTGACATAAAATGGCCATTGTGAACTGACAATCAATGGCCATTGTGAACTGACATAAAAGGGCCCCGTGAACTGACATAAACTGTCCATTGTGAACTGACATAAAATGGCCATTGTGAACTGACATAAAATGGCCATTTAGAACTGACATATATTGGACCCCGTGAACTGACATAAAATGGCCACTGTGAACTGACATAACATGGCCCCCGTGAACGAAACATGAACTGGCCACCGCAATTGAGATAAAATGGTCATTGTGAACTGACATACAATGGCCACCGTGAACTGACACAAAATGGCCACCATCAACTGAGAAAAAATGGCCATTGCAAACTGACATAAAATGGCCATTGTGAACTGTCATACAATGGCCAATGTGAACTGACATACAATGGCCACCATGAACTGACATAAAATGGCCATTGTGACCTGACATAAAATGGCCATTGTGAACTGACTTGCAATGGCCACCGTGATCTGACATAAAATGGCCATTGTGAACTGATATAAAATGGCCATTGTGAACTGACATTAAATGGACCCCGTGAACTGATATAAAATGGCCATTGTGAACTGACATACAATGGCCCCCGTGAACTGACATAAAATGGCCATTGTGAACTGACATACAATGGCCCCCGTGAACTGACATGAAATGGCCAATGTGAACTGACATAAAATGGCCCCCGTGAACTGACATAAAATGGCCATTGCGACCTGACATAAAATGGATACCGTGAACTGACATAAAATGGCCATTGCGACCTGACATAAAAAGGCCCCCGTGAACTGACATAAACTGTCCATTGTGAACTGACATACAATGGCCATTGCGACCTGACATAAAAAGGCCCCCGTGAACTGACATAAACTGTCCATTCTGAACTGACATACAATGGTTATTGCGACCTGACGTAAAATGGCCCCCGTGAACTGACATAAACTGTCCATTGTGAACTGACATAAAATGGCCATTGCGACCTGACATAAAATGGCCCCCGTGAACGCACATAAAATGGCCATTGTGAACTGACATAAAATGGCCACCGTGAGCTGACATAAAATGGCCACCGTGAATTGAGATAAAATGGCCCCCGTGAACCGACATGAACTGTCCATTGCAAATTGACATAAAATGGCCATTCTGAACTGACATACAATGGCCACCGTGAACTGACATAAAATGGCTATTGCAAATTGACATAAAATGACTATTGTGAACTGACATAAAATGGCCATTGTGAACTGACATTAAATGGACCCCGTGAACTGATATAAAATGGCCATTGTGAAATGACATACAATGGCACCCGTGAACTGACATAAAATGGCCATTGTGAACTGACATAAAATGGACCCCGTGAACTGACATAAAATGGCCATTGTGAACTGACATACAATGGCCCCCGTGAACTGACATGAAATGGCCAATGTGAACTGACATAAAATGGCCCCCGTGAACTGACATAAAATGGCCATTGCGACCTGACATAAAATGGATACCGTGAACTGACATAAAATGGCCATTGCGACCTGACATAAAAAGGCCCCCGTGAACTGACATAAAATGGCCACCGTGAACTGACATAACATGGCCCCCGTGAACCAACATGAACTGGTCACCGCAACTGAGATAAAATGGCCTTTGCAAACTGACATAAAATGGCCAATGTGAACTCACATACATTGGCCACCGTGAACTGACACAAAATGGCCACCGTCAACTGAGAAAAAATGGCCATTGCAAACTGACATAAAATGGCCATTGTGAACTGACAATCAATGGCCATTGTGAACTGACATAAAAGGGCCCCGTGAACTGACATAAACTGTCCATTGTGAACTGACATAAAATGGCCATTGTGAACTGACATAAAATGGCCATTTAGAACTGACATATATTGGACCCCGTGAACTGACATAAAATGGCCACTGTGAACTGACATAACATGGCCCCCGTGAACGAAACATGAACTGGCCACCGCAATTGAGATAAAATGGTCATTGTGAACTGACATACAATGGCCACCATGAACTGACACAAAATGGCCACCATCAACTGAGAAAAAATGGCCATTGCAAACTGACATAAAATGGCCATTGTGAACTGTCATACAATGGCCAATGTGAACTGACATACAATGGCCACCATGAACTGACATAAAATGGCCATTGTGACCTGACATAAAATGGCCATTGTGAACTGACTTGCAATGGCCACCGTGATCTGACATAAAATGGCCATTGTGAACTGATATAAAATGGCCATTGTGAACTGACATTAAATGGACCCTGTGAACTGATATAAAATGGCCATTGTGAACTGACATACAATGGCCCCCGTGAACTGACATAAAATGGCCATTGTGAACTGACATAAAATGGACCCCGTGAACTGACATAAAATGGCCATTGTGAACTGACATACAATGGCCCCCGTGAACTGACATGAAATGGCCAATGTGAACTGACATAAAATGGCCCCCGTGAACTGACATAAAATGGCCATTGCGACCTGACATAAAATGGATACCGTGAACTGACATAAAATGGCCATTGCGACCTGACATAAAAAGGCCCCCGTGAACTGACATAAACTGTCCATTGTGAACTGACATACAATGGCCATTGCGACCTGACATAAAAAGGCCCCCGTGAACTGACATAAACTGTCCATTCTGAACTGACATACAATGGTTATTGTGACCTGACGTAAAATGGCCCCCGTGAACTGACATAAACTGTCCATTGTGAACTGACATAAAATGGCCATTGCGACCTGACATAAAATGGCCCCCGTGAACGCACATAAAATGGCCATTGTGAACTGACATAAAATGGCCACCGTGAGCTGACATAAAATGGCCACCGTGAATTGAGATAAAATGGCCCCCGTGAACCGACATGAACTGTCCATTGCAAATTGACATAAAATGGCCATTCTGAACTGACATACAATGGCCACCGTGAACTGACATAAAATGGCCATTGCAAATTGACATAAAATGACTATTGTGAACTGACATAAAATGGCCATTGTGAACTGACATTAAATGGACCCCGTGAACTGATATAAAATGGCCATTGTGAAATGACATACAATGGCCCCCGTGAACTGACATAAAATGGCCATTGTGAACTGACATAAAATGGACCCCGTGAACTGACATAAAATGGCCATTGTGAACTGACATACAATGGCCCCCGTGAACTGACATGAAATGGCCAATGTGAACTGACATAAAATGGCCCCCGTGAACTGACATAAAATGGCCATTGCGACCTGACATAAAATGGATACCGTGAACTGACATAAAATGGCCATTGCGACCTGACATAAAAAGGCCCCCGTGAACTGACATAAACTGTCCATTGTGAACTGACATACAATGGCCATTGCGACCTGACATAAAAAGGCCCCCGTGAACTGACATAAACTGTCCATTCTGAACTGACATACAATGGTTATTGCGACCTGACATAAAATGGCCCCCGTGAACTGACATAAACTGTCCATTGTGAACTGACATAAAATGGCCATTGCGACCTGACATAAAATGGCCCCCGTGAACGCACATAAAATGGCCATTGTGAACTGACATAAAATGGCCTCTGTGAACTGACATAAAATGGCCACCGTGAGCTGACATAAAATGGCCACCGTCAATTGAGATAAAATGGCCCCCGTGAACCGACATGAACTGTCCATTGCAAATTGAAATAAAATGGCCATTCTGAACTGACATACAATGGCCACCGTGAACTGACATAAAATGGCCATTGCAAATTGACATAAAATGACTATTGTGAACTGACATAAAATGGCCATTGTGAACTGACATAAAATGTCCACCGTGAACTGACATAAAATGGCCGTTGTGAACTGACATAAAATGGCCATTGTGAACTGACATAAAATGGCCACCGTGAACTGATATAAAATGGCCATTGCGACCTGACCTAAAAAGGCCCCCGTGAACTGACATGAACTGTCCATTGTTAACTGACATAAAATGGCTATTGTGAACTGACATAAAATGGCTCCCGTGAACCGACATAAAATGGCCACCGTGAACTGACATACAATGGCCATTGTGAACTGACATAAAATGGCTCCGGTGAACTGACAGAAAATGGCCGACTGCTGATTGTGGATTTTGTTTTGGCAGAGTCCCAGAGAGAGACCGAGAGACGCAGAGACCGAGAGAGATGGAGAGGGGAGAACATACTCCCCCCGCCCCCCACCGAGAGAGATGGAGAAGGGGAACCCCCCCACCGAGAGAGATGGAGAAGGGGGACCCCCCCCCACAGAGAGAGATGGAGTGGGTGGAACCCCCCTCCCCCCACCGAGAGAGATGGAGAAGGAGACCCCCCACAAAGCGTGATGGAGAAGGGGGAACCCCCACCCCCCCACCGAGAGAGAGATGGAGAGGGTGGAACCCCCCCCCAACCGGGAGAGATGGAGAGGGGGGAACTCCCCCCCCCCCACCGAGAGAGATGGAGAGGGTGGACCCCCCCAACGAGAGAGATGTAGAGGGGGGACCCCCCACCGAGAGAGATGGAGAAGGGGGACCCCCCCCCCACAGAGAGAGATGGAGTGTGTGGAACCCCCCTCCCCCCACCGAGAGAGATGGAGAGGGGGGAACCCCCCCTCCACCGAGAGAGATGAAGAGGGTGGACCCCCCCCCACCAAGAGAGATGGAGAGGGGGGAACCCTGCCCCCCCACAGAGAGAGATGGAGTGGATGGAACCCCCCTCCCCCCCACCGAGAGAGATGGAGAAGGAGATCCCCCAAAAAGCGTGATGGAGAGGGGGGAACCCCCCCCCCAACCGAGAGAGAGATGGAGAGGGTGGAATCACCCCCCCCCCCACCGGGAGAGATGGAGAGGAGGGAACTCCCCCTCCACCGAGAGAGATGGAGAGGGTGGACCCCCTCCCCCCCGCCGAGAGAGATGGAGAGGGGGTCCCCCCCACCAAGAGAGATGGAGAGGGGGGAACCCTGCCCCCACCGAGAGAGATGTAGAGGGGGGACCCCCCACTGAGAGAGATGGAGAGGGGGGACTCCCCCACCGAGAGAGATGGAGAGGGGGGATCCCCCCACCGAGGGAGATGGAGAGGCGGGAACCCCCCACCCACCGAGAGAGATGGAGAGGGGGACCCTTCCCCCCCACCCCCACCGAGACGGAGAGGAAAACTGCAGGGGATGGGCACAATGGAAATGTGGAGCTTGTTCAAGGAACAGCTACTGCGTGTCCTTGATAAGTATGTACCTGTCAGGCAGGGAGGAAGTGGTCGAGCAAGGGAACCGTGGTTTACTAAGGCAGTCGAAACACTTGTCTAGAGGAAGAAGGAAGGAGGCTTATGTAAAGATGAGACATGAAGGTTCAGTAAGGGCGCTCGAGAGTTACAAGTTAGCTAGGAAGGACCTAAAGAGAGAGCTAAGAAGAGCCAGGAGGGGACATGAGGAGACTTTGGAAGGTAGGATCAAGGATAACCCTAAAGCTTTCTATAGATATGTCAGGAATAAAAGAATGACTAGGGTAAGAGTAGGGCCAGTCAAGGACAGTAGTGGGAAGTTGTGCTTGGAGTCCGTGGAGATAGGAGAGGTGCTATATGAATATTTTTCATCACTATTCACACAGCAAAAAGACAATGTTGACGAGGAGAATACTGAGATTCAGGCTACTATACTAGAAGGGCTTGAGGTTCATAAGGAGGAGGTGTTAGCAATTCTGGAAAGTGTGAAAATTGATAAGTCCCCTGGGCCGGATACGATTTATCCTAGGATTCTCTGGGAAGCTAGGGAGGAGATTTCAGAGCCTTGGCTTTGATCTTTAAGTCATCTTTGTCAACAGGAATAGTGCCAGAAGACTGGAGGATAGCAAATGTTGTCCCCTTGTTCAAGAAGGAGAGTAGAGACAACCCCGGTAAATATAGACCAGTGAACCTAACTTCTGTTGTGGGCAAAATCTTGGAAAGGTTTATAAGAGAGAGGGTGTATAATCATCTGGAAAGGAATAATTTGATTAGACATAGTCAACACGGTTTCGTGAAGGGTAGGTTGTGCCTCACAAACCATATAGAGTTCTTTGAGAAGGTGAGAAACAGGTGGATGAGGGTAAAGCAGTTGATGTGGTGTATATGGATTTCAGTAAAGCATTTGACAAGGTTCCCCACGGTAGGCTACTGCAGAAAATACGGAAGCATGGGATTCAGGGAGATTTAGCAGTTTGGATCAGAAATTGGCTAGCTGGAAGAAGACAAAGGGTGGTGGTTGATGGGAAGTGTTTAGACTGGAGTCCAGTTACTAGTGGTGTACCACAAGGATCTGTTTTGGGTCCACTGCTGTTTGTCATTTTTATAAATGACCTGGAGGAGGGCGTAGAAGGATGGGTGAGTAAATTTGCAGATGACACTAAAGTCGGTGGAGTTATGGACAGTGCGGAAGGATGTTACAAGTTACAGAGGGACATAGATAAGCTGCAGCGCTGGGCTGAGAGGTGGCAAATGGAGTTTAATGCAGAAAAGTGTGAGGTGATTGATTTTTTAAGGAAAAACAGGAAGACAGAGTACTGGGCTCATGGTAAGATTCTTGGCAGTGTGGATGAGCAGAGAGATCTCGGTGTCCATGTACATAGATCCCTGAAAGTTGCCACCCAGGTTGAGAGGGTTGTTAAGAAGGCGTACGGTGTGTTAGCTTCTATTGGTAGAGGGATTGAGTTTCGGAGCCATGAGGTCATGTTGCAGCTGTACAAAACTCTGGTGCGGCCGCATTTGGAGTATTACGTGCAATTCTGGTCGCCGCATTATAGGAAGGATGTGGAAGCATTGGAAAGGGTGCAGAGGAGATTTACCAGAATGTTGCCTGGTATGGAGGGAAGATCTTATGAGGAAAGGCTGAGGGACTTGAGGCTGTTTTCGTTAGAGAGAAGAAGGTTAAGAGGTGACTTAATTGAGGCATACAAGATGATCAGAGGATTGGATAGGGTGGACAGTGAGAGCCTTTTTCCTCGGATGGTGATGTCCAGCACGAGGGGACATAGCTTTAAATTGAGGGGAGATAGATATAAGACAGATGTCAGAGGTAGGTTCTTTACTCAGAGAGTAGTAAGGGCGTGGAATGCCCTGCCTGCAACAGTAGTGGACTCTCCAACACTAAGGGCATTCAAATGGTCATTGGATAGACATATGGGCGATAAGGGAATAGTGTAGATGGGCTTTAGAGTGGTTTCACAGGTCGGCGTAACATCGAGGGCCGAAGGGCCTGTAATGCGCTGTAATGTTCTATGTTCTATGAGATAGATGGGGAGGGGGGAACCCCCCCCCTCCACCGAGAGAGATGGAGAGGGGGACCCCCCCCCCCCACCGAGAGAGATGGAGAGGGGGGAACCCCCCCCCCCACCGAGAGAGATGGAGAGGGGGGAACCCCCCCCCCCACCGAGAGAGATGGGGAGGGGGGACCCCCCACCGAGAGAGATGGAGAGGAGGGACCCCCCCACCCACCGAGAGAAATGGAGAGGGGAGGAACTACCCCCATCGAGAGAGATGGAGAGGAGGTAACCCCCCCCCCCCCACCGAGAGAGATGGAGAGGGGGGAACCCCCCCCCCCCCCCACCCACCGAGAGAGATGGTCAAGGGGACCCACCCCCACCGAGAGAGATGGAGAGGGGGGACCACCCCCCCACCGAGAGAGATGGAGTGGGGGGACACCCACCGAGAGAGATGGAGATGGGGGAACCGCCCCCCCCCACCCACCGAGAGAGATGGGGAGGGGGAACCCCCCCCCAATCCACTGAAAGAACACGGCTGAAACCGATGGAGGGAGAAAAGAAAGGGGGGTAAGGGGGTAAACAAGGAGCAGGGGGTCACACACCAGGTCGGCCCGGAAGGGCATCACGGAGGGTCTGCGGGGGAGAGAGGGGAAGGGTTTGGGAAAGGGGGGTTGGGGGGGGGGGTGGGGGGGCAGACACGCCGAACTGAACGGCAACAGTTTGTAACGATAGAAACGTAAGAGAAAGCCTTTTCACTCTCTGAGAAATGTAAACTAGCCGCAATGCACAGAATTGTGGAAATGGCAATAAAAAGATTTTTACAATAAATCCAGAGCCCAGTTCAGTTTTTCCAATTCAGGGGCAACTTAGCGTGGCCAATCCACCTGCCCTGCACATCTTTGGGTTGTGGGGGTGAAACCCAGGCTAACACGGGGAGAATGTGCAGACTCCGCACAGGCTGCGACCCAAGCCGGGATTCAAACCTGGGACCCTGGAGCTGTGAGACCGCAGTGCTAACCACTGTGCTACCGTGTAACTTCCAGTGCCGCGTAAAGAATGCCACACATAACCCCCCCCCCCCAAACACACACACACGTGTACAGAAACACAGATACTCAAACTCAGACAGACTTGGGGACAGACTTTTCTAAATCACTTTTCATAACCTTTGGGTATCACAAACTGCTTCACAGGCAATGGAGCCCTTTTGAAATCTAGTCAGGAGTAATTTAGGAAATGGACCAGCTAATTTCAGAGAGAGACACAGAAACAGGATGAGATTGTGCTGTACATGTTTCAGAGCTGTCACTGAGACACACACGAGATGTACAATATCAATTATTATTCTGAAGCATGTGATTAAATCAGCCCTGAGACTGAATTCCAGTGTTTCAGAGTAAAGCTCCATCTACACTGCCCATCAAACACTCACAACCCAAATACTGTCTGGGGTTAAATACAGAGTCAAAATCCCTCTGTCCTGTCCAAGAAATTTTTCATTGCAGATAGTTATATTTATTTTTTGAAAAAGCAGAACTTAAATTGCACCGAATCCCAGGGTGGACTCTTGTTTATTTCAGCCCTTCACATTCAAACGTGAAGTTTAAGCTCCGATTATAGGTGTCTGCTTGTCTCTGTCTGTATATTCAATGTTCCTGTAGCTTATTCACTTGTCTGAAGTATTTGAATAACCGGCCTTTCTCACAGCTCATGGAAGTTGTGAATCTTCAAGGCTCTCAGTCTAATGTAGTTAAAAAACAACTGCTTCCTTTGATCCTCAATCCATTTCCAAACCCTAAATAGATCTCACACATTTCCATAATGCAGGAATATCTCCATCAAAACCTCTAATCAGTTCCCCATACACTTGTTAAACTTGCCTGTGTGAAGTAAATTCCACTGACAGATTCCGAAAGCTGCACAGAAAAATGACTGGTTATTTTAAACTTTGAAACTGAACTATTTTAACTTGTCCATCAGTCCAATTAAACAGAAATGTTGTCCCTGTGGGCTGACAGTCTCTCAGCAAGATTGTAACATTGAGGGACCCCGCGTACTGCATTTGACAACATTTGTGGCACTTCCACAATCTACGACACATTGCTGTCTGTATTGTCTGAATCCAGCTGTGAAATATCTGTCCAGTTTAAACTTCCACTGTTTCCGCCTTCTCATCATTGATAAAGATCACGGTTTGATCACCCCTCTGCCTGAGGTGGGAGTGGGACCATCGAGGCTGCAGGCCCGGCCTCCTGTCCTCCCACCCCTCTGTCTGAGGTGGGAGTGGGACCATCCAGGGCTGCAGGCCCAGCCTCCTGTCCCCCCACCCCTCTGCCTGAGGTGGGAGTGGGACCATCCAGGGCTGCAGGCCCAGCCTCCTGTCCTCCCACCCCTCTGCCTGAGGTGGGACTGGGACCATCCAGGGCTGCAGGCCCGTCCTCCTGTCCTCCCACCCCTCTGCCTGAGGTGGGACTGGGACCATCCAGGGCTGCAGGCCCAGCCTCCTGTCCTCCCACCCCTCTGCCTGAGGTGGGAGTGGGACCATCCAGGGCTGCAGGCCGAGCCTCCTGTCCTCCCACCCCTCTGTCTGAGGTGGGACTGGGACCATCCAGGGCTGCAGGCCCAGTCTACTGTCCTCCCACCCCTCTGCCTGAGGTGGGACTGGGACCATCCAGGGCTGCAGGCCCAGCCTCCTGTCCTCCAACCCCTCTGCCTGAGGTGGGAGTGGGACCATCCAGGGCTGCAGGCCCGGCCTCCTGTTCTCCCACCCCTCTGCCTGAGTTGGGACTGGGACCATCCAGGGCTGCAGGCCCGGCCTCCTGTTCTCCCACCCCTCTGCCTGAGGTGGGAGCGGGACTATCCAGGGCTGCAGGCCCGGCCTCCTGCCCTCCCACCCCTCTGCCTGAGGTGGGAGTGAGACCATCCAGGGCTGCAGGCCCAGCCTCCTGTCCTCCCACCCCTCTGCCTGAGGTGGGACTGGGACCATCCAGGGCTGCAGGCCCAGCCTCCTGTCCTCCCACCCCTCTGCCTGAGGTGGGAGTGGGACCATCCAGGGCTGCAGGCCGAGCCTCCTGTCCTCCCAGCCCTCTGCCTGAGTTGGGACTGGGACCATCCAGGGCTGCAGGCCCAGCCTCCTGTCCTCCCACCCCTCTGCCTGAGGTGGGACTGGGACCATCCAGGGCTGCAGGCCCAGCCTCCTGTCCTCCCAGCACTCTGCCTGAGTTGGGACTGGGACCATCCAGGGCTGCAGGCCCAGCCCCCTGTCCTCCCACCCCTCTGCCTGAGGTGGTACTGGGACCATCCAGGGCTGCAGGCCCAGCCTCCTGTCCTCCCACCCCTCTGCCTGAGGTGGGAGTGGGACCATCCAGGGCTGCAGGCCGAGCCTCCTGTCCTCCCACCCCTCTGCCTGAGGTGGGACTGGGACCATCCAGGGCTGCAGGCCAAGCCTCCTGTCCTCCCACCCCTCTGCCTGAGGTGGGAGTGGGACCATCCAGAGCTGCAGGCCCGGCCTCTTGTCCTCCCACCCCTCTGCCTGAGGTGGGTGGGACCATCCAGGGCTGCAGGCCGAGCCTCCTGTCCTCCCAGCCCTCTGCCTGAGTTGGGACTGGGACCATCCAGGGCTGCAGGCCCAGCCTCCTGTCCTCCCACCCCTCTGCCTGAGGTGGGACTGGGACCATCCAGGGCTGCAGGCCCAGCCTCCTGTCCTCCCACCCCTCTGCCTGAGGTGGGAGCGGGACCATCCAGGGCTGCAGGCCCGGCCTCCTGTCCTCCCACCCCTCTGCCTGAGGTGGGACCATCCAGGGCTGCAGGCCGAGCCTCCTGTCCTCCCAGCCCTCTGCCTGAGTTGGGACTGGGACCATCCAGGGCTGCAGGCCCAGCCTCCTGTCCTCCCACCCCTCTGCCTGAGGTGGGAGCGGGACCATCCAGGGCTGCAGGCCCGGCCTCCTGTCCTCCCACCCCTCTGCCTGAGGTGGGACCATCCAGCGCTGCAGGCCCGGCCTCCTGTCCTCCCACCCCTCTGCCAGAGGTGGGAGTGGGACCATCCAGGGCTGCAGGCCCAGCCTCCTGTCCTCCTCCCCCCTCTGCCTGAGGTGGGACTGGGACCATCCAGGGCTGCAGGCCCGGCCTCCTGTCCTCCCACCCCTCTGCCTGAGTTGGGACTGGGACCATCCAGGGCTGCAGGCCCAGCCTCCTGTCCTCCCACCCCTCTGCCTGAGGTGGGAGTGGGACCATCCAGGGCTGCAGGCCCGGCCTCCTGTCCTCCCACCCCTCTGCCTGAGTTGGGACTGGGACCATCGAGGGTTGCAGGCCCGGCCTCCTGTCCTCCCACCCCTCTGCCTGAGGTGGGACAGGAACCATCCAGGGCTGCAGGCCCGGCCTCCTGTCCTCCCACCCCTCTGCCTGAGGTGGGACAGGGACCATCCAGGGCTGCAGGCCCGGCCTCCTGTCCACCCCCCCTCTGCCTGAGGTGGGACTGGGACCATCCAGGGCTGCAGGCCCAGCCTCCTGCCCTCCCACCCCTCTGCCTGAGGTGGGAGTGAGACCATCCAGGGCTGCAGGCCCAGCCTCCTGTCCTCCTACCCCTCTGCCTGAGGTGGGAGTGGGACCATCCAGGGCTGCAGGCCCAGCCTCCTGTCCTCCCACCCCTCTGCCTGAGGTGGGACTGGGACCATCCAGGGCTGCAGGCCCAGCCTCCTGTCCTCCCACCCCTCTGCCTGAGGTGGGAGTGGGACCATCCAGGGCTGCAGGCCGAGCCTCCTGTCCTCCCAGCCCTCTGCCTGAGTTGGGACTGGGACCATCCAGGGCTGCAGGCCCAGCCTCCTGTCCTCCCACCCCTCTGCCTGAGGTGGGACTGGGACCATCCAGGGCTGCAGGCCCAGCCTCCTGTCCTCCCAGCCCTCTGCCTGAGTTGGGACTGGGACCATCCAGGGCTGCAGGCCCAGCCCCCTGTCCTCCCACCCCTCTGCCTGAGGTGGTACTGGGACCATCCAGGGCTGCAGGCGCAGCCTCCTGTCCTCCCACACCTCTGCCTGAGGTGGGAGTGGGACCATCCAGGGCTGCAGGCCGAGCCTCCTGTCCTCCCACCCCTCTGCCTGAGGTGGGACTGGGACCATCCAGGGCTGCAGGCCAAGCCCCCTGTCCTCCCACCCCTCTGCCTGAGGTGGGAGTGGGACCATCCAGAGCTGCAGGCCCGGCCTCCTGTCCTCTCACCCCTCTGCCTGAGGTGGGAGCGGGACCATCCAGGGCTGCAGGCCCGGCCTCCTGTCCTCCCACCCCTCTGCCTGAGGTGGGACCATCCAGGGCTGCAGGCCGAGCCTCCTGTCCTCCCAGCCCTCTGCCTGAGTTGGGACTGGGACCATCCAGGGCTGCAGGCCCAGCCTCCTGTCCTCCCACCCCTCTGCCTGAGGTGGGAGCGGGACCATCCAGGGCTGCAGGCCCGGCCTCCTGTCCTCCCACCCCTCTGCCTGAGGTGGGACTGGGACCATCCAGGGCTGCAGGCCCAGCCTCCTGCCCTCCCACCCTCTGGCCAGCACCTCAGGGGCATCCTCCACTCTGCCGGGGGCAGGGCGGACAAGACATTATGTGGGGGCGGCAGCCTCCCGTCGCTCCGCTGCCCCCGCGGTGCCCTCGCCCTCCCGCCTGCTCACGCGGCAGCTGGGGGTGAAGTGCTATGCCCACCCTACCATGACCATTGAGGCGGGCACCCGTGCGATGGGCGGGGCTGTCGGCCCCTCGGCCATCGTAGCCGCCTCGCGGATGTACGGCAAGGCCGGGTTCTTCCTGCGGGCCGAGCAGGCGGCCCACCGGGCCCTGGAAAGGGGGCTCACGGTGGGCGGGACACACGTGGCGGTGGAGACGCTGGAGGCCACCGCAGAACGTGTTGTTCTATCAAACGTCCCGCCCTCCCTCCCCACCGAGCTCCTCCTGCCCCATCTCTCCCGTGTTGGTGCCCATCCCCCCGACGCCTGGCCCGGGGCACACAATGAAGAGAAGCAAGGCCGGGGGGGGGGCCTCCGAGGCCCCCGAGCCCCTCGTGCTGCTGTCGCCCCCCGAGCAGGAGGACCCGGGGTCGAGCGGAGTCGAAGCCCCTGGGGGCCCGTCCCGCCCGGTGCAAGTTTCCTCCCCGGACGCCTCCTCTTCACCATCGCCGAGGGCCGGCAGCAGCAGCGACCGCTCATCGTGCCGCTGTGGGCCGTGGACGGGGGAGGAGGGGAAGGCTCCCCGCCCTCTACACCCGGGCGGGCGACGCCGGAGAGCCCTGTTTTCAACCCGGACATGTTTCCGTGGGGGTCTCCCCGAGGTCCCGGAGTCGCCAGCGTGGGTGGAGGCGCCGTCCACGGGCCCTGAGCCGCGGGAGGAGCCTGCGAGGGACCTGCCTGAGGACGACCCTGGGGGTGGGGTCGACTCGGGCCAAGGGTTAGCCGGTGGGCCCGTGCCGCCCGCCATACTCCATGTGGCGGGGGACTCGAGCTCGGGAGGTGACCGTTCGGAGGAGGAAGGCTGCTCGGTGGCGGGTGAGGAGGAGGATTTAGACTCTCTCTGCAGAGGCAGAGGGCACCCTCACACCCGGCACTGAGTCTCCCCTCGTCCCCCCTGGGGAATGCTGGACATTTCTGGGAACGCACCATGGTCACCCGGACTGTGTGCGGCGGGCCCTGGGCAGCTGGGGAAACCTGGGGCTGCTCCTTGGCTCCGCCCGGGCCTATGTCAGAGAGGCCCGGGAGTTCGATCAAGACCAGGAGGAGCAGCGCCAAGCTGTTCAGTTCCTTGTGGGACTCCTGAGGGGGTGGAGGGGGCGGTACCCCCACTCTGAGCACTGAAGGTGATGATAACTATTGCTGCTGACATGGAGGTAACCATGGCCAGCCTCAACATCAACGGCAGCAGCCACGCGCACCACCGGTTCCAGTTCCTGTCTATCCTCCGGGACGGAAAGTACGGGGTGTGCTTCCTGCAGGAAACCCAGGCCATCCGGGTGACGAAGCTCAGTGGACCCTGGAGGGGCAAGGAGGAGTCTTCATGAGTCACCTGGCCCCACGTTCGGGCGGGGTGGCTATCTTGTTGGCTCCACATTTTCAGCCGGAGATCTTGGGGGGGTCAAGGAGCCGGTGCCAGTCCGTCTGCTGCACCTAAAGGCCCGTTTCGGGGCAGCGGTGATTCACTTTGTAAATGTATCCGCTCCCGTGGCCGGACTGCAGCAGGCGACTTTCTTCCAAAAGGTGTCCACCCTTCTTAGCACCATCCTGGTGGGCGAGTGCATCGTCCTCGGAGGGGATTTCAATTGCACCCTCCGGGACAAGGACCGCATCGGAGTCCAGCGCGGCCCGGCTGCGGTGGTGGAGTTGAGGGACCTGGTTAGGTCCTTTGAC
The DNA here is from genome assembly GCF_047496885.1 of Scyliorhinus torazame. NCBI lineage: Eukaryota > Metazoa > Chordata > Chondrichthyes > Carcharhiniformes > Scyliorhinidae > Scyliorhinus > Scyliorhinus torazame. Next base: position 87,409 of record NW_027307969.1, read on the forward strand.
TTGGTGGATGTCTGGCGGACTCTCCATCCTGAATTGCGGGGGCGCACCTCTGTGCGTCCCCAGTTCAGAGCGTCCAGCATCGACCGTCTTTACATTTCCAAGACGTACTTGCCCAGCGTTCCGACGGCCTCCATGGAGCAGGTGCCGAGCTCGGATCACCACCTGGTGTGGGCGGGTCTCGCCCCGTCCCGCGCTCAGACACGGTCCGCGTACTGGCACTTTAACAACCTGCTGCTGGAGGACGAGCGGTTCCTGGACTCGTTCTGCCGTTTCTGGGCCGGCTGGAGGAGGAAGCGGGATGGCTTCCCCTCCTTGAGGCTACAGTGGGATGTGGGCAAGGCCCAGATCCGTGCCGTCTGTCAGGGGTACACGGAGGGGTCTACGGCGGGGCGGAACTCCACGATCGCCAACCTGGCTGAGGAACTCCTCGATCTGGAGTCACGTCTCGCTCAGCCCGATGAGGCCCGGCCCTGGGGCTGGTGTACAGGGAGAAGAGGGGCGCACTGCGGGACCTGCAACTGGCCGGGTCCAGCGGCGCGTACGTGAGGTCGCGGATCCGTCTCCTAACGGACATGGACCACGGCTCCCGCTTCTTCTACTCGCTGGAAAGAGGACGCGGGGCCCGTCGGCAGATTTCTACGCTGTTGGTCGACGACCGGCCCCTCGTCTCGGATCCGGAGGGGATCAGGACCCTGATCAGGGATTTTTACTCCGACCTCTTCTCTCCGGGTCCGTCCAGCGAGGACGCTTGCAGAGTTCTGGGGGAGGACCTGCCGCAGGTGGGCCCGGAGGGCGCCGGGAAGCTCGATAATGCCATCAACCTCCAAGAGCTGACCGGCGCCCTGGACAGCCTCTCACGGGGCAAATCCCCAGGGCTGGACGGGCTGACCGTGGAGTTCTTCAGGGCGTGCTGGGACGTCCTGGGGAGTGACTACGCGGGGGTCCTGGGGGAATGTACTGCGACCGGGGAGATGCCCCTTTCGTGGCGCAGGGCCGTCATTGCCCTGCTGCCCAAGAAGGGGGATCTCCGCCGACTTAAGAACTGGCGACCGGTCTCCCTCCTCATCACGGACTATAAAATCTTCGCCAAGGTGCTGTGTTTACGCCTTGGCACCGAGCTGGACCACATGATCCACCCTGACCAGTCCTACACAGTCCCGGACCGCACAATCTACGACAATATCCACCTGGTCCGGGACATTATTCACTTTACCCAGCGGACTGGTATGTCGAGCGCCTCCCTGTCTCTTGACCAGGAGAAGGCGTTCGACAGGGTGGGGCCCGGGGATTTGCTCGGGACTCTGCGAGCTGTCGGGTTCGGGTGGTATTTTGTCGCCCGGATCCGGTTACTGTCCGCCGCCTCGGAGAGTCTGGTTAAGGTTAACGGGTCCCTGACGGCGCCCCTTCGCTTTGGGAGAGGAGTGCGTCAGGGCTGCCCCCTGTCCGGCCAACATTATTCCCTCTGCGTGGGGCCTTTCCTGTGCCTCCTGCGGAGGGGGTTCACGGGGCTGGTTCTGCGCGAGCCGGACGGGGGGGTGGTCCTCTCGGCGGACGCTGATGCCGTGTTCCTCATGGTCACTGACCCCGGGGACCCCCGGAGGATGCGAGAGAGCCAAGCTGTCTACTCCGCCGCGTCCTCCCCACGGATCAACTGGGCCAAATGTTCCGGACTCCTGGTCGGTCCGTGGCAGGTGGACCCCCCTCCCGGAGGAGCTCGGGCCCTTCAGCTGGAGTCGGACCAACAGCCTCGACCTGGGAGTCCATCTTTGCCCGGCAGAGGGAGCCTGGCCGGCGAACGGGCAGGAGCTGGAGACCAAGGTCACCGCTGGCCTGGGACGCTGGACAGGACGGCTCCGAGTGCTGTCCCACAGGGGCCGAGTTCTCGTCATAAACCAGCTGATCGCCTCCATGCTGTGGTCCCGGCTGGTCACTGACCCCTCCCCCTGGCTTTGTCCCACCACCCAGAGAGCCCGGCTTCGGTTCCTCCGGGGCAATCGACTGCACGGGGTCGCTGCGGAGGTCTGGAGTCTCCCGATGGCGGAGGGCGGTCAGGCGCTGGTGTGCCTCCGCACCCAGACTGCCACTTTCCACCCTCAGACTCTGCAGCGTTACCTGGACGCTGAGCCTCCTCCACGGTGGGGCCCTGGCGACGGGTTTCTCCCCCCAGGGGCTCGGCCTGAACTACGACGTGCGGCTCCTGTCTGTGGACCAGCAGGGTCTTCGGAACTCTCTGTTGGCGCTGCCCGTCTTGTACCAGGACCTCCTCAAAGTCTGGAACACGGTCTCCAGGCGCCGCAGCTCTCCCCCGTCAGGAGTGGCGGCTGTCGTAAGGGAGGCGCTGCTCAGGAATCCGCACCTCCGCCAATCTCCACTCGGGTGGCAGGCGGAGCGGAGGGCGGTGGGTGCCGTGGGCAGGGCTGGGTGGCGGAGGGCGGTGGGTGCCGTGGGCAGGGCTGGGTGGCGGAGGGCCAGGCTGTGGGTGCCGTGAGAAGGGCTGGGTGGCGGAGGGCCGGGCTGTGGGTGCCGTGGGAAGGGCTGGGTGGCGGAGGGCCGGGCTGTGGGTGCCGTGGGAAGGGCTGGGTGGGGGAGGGCTGTGGGTGCCGTGGGCAGGGCTGGGTGGCGGAGGGCTGTGGGTGCCGTGGGAAGGGCTGGGTGGGGAGGGCTGTGGGTGCCGTGGGAAGGGCTGGGTGGCGGAGGGCCGGGCTGTGGGTGCCGTGGGAAGGGCTGGGTGGCGGAGGGCTGTGGGTGCCGTGGGAAGGGCTGGGTGGCGGAGGGCCGGGCTGTGGGTGCCGTGGGAAGGGCTGGGTGGCGGAGGGCCGGGCTGTGGGTGCCGTGGGAAGGGCTGGGTGGCGGCCGGGGGTCCCTGGAGCGGGGGCAGGCGCTGCCCACGGGCACACTCGAAGCTTTCCGGGCTCGCTGGGCCCCGCAGGGGGTGGGCTGCCGGACTGACCCCGATGTGGTAGTATGCATTAGGGGTCATGTGGGACTGTGAAGCCGTGATGCCATTGGCTGACAGATCCCGGGTCCTGGTTGGCTGTTGATCTCTAGCTCCGCCCTGAAGGCGGAGTATAAGAACCATGAGTTCTCCCCGCAGCTCCAGTCTGTTGCTGAACTGCGGGGGAACAGTCACGCTGAATAAAGCCTCATCGACTTCATCTCTATTCGTCTCTCTCGTGAGTCTTTGTGCGCTACAATTTATTAAGCGTGCTTAAAGGACTATGGATCTCCGGATCGTCCCGGAATGCCTGCGGATCAGCCCCCACGCAGCGAACTCGGCAGCAGTATTTAAACACTGGCAGACTTGTTTCGAGGCCTACCTCCGAACGGCTGCCGGCCGGATCACAGAAGACCAGAAACTGCAGGTCCTGCACTCGAGGGTAAGCACGGAGATTTTCCCTCTGATCGAAGACGCAGAGGATTTCCAGACGGCGTTCGCAGCACTAAAGAGCATCTACGTTCGCCCCGTGAACCAGGTCTACGCACGCTACCAACTCGCAACGAGACGGCAAAGTCCCGGAGAATCGCTAGACGAATTCTACGCCGCGCTGCTAATTTTGGGACGGGCCTGCAGCTGCCCGCCAGTAAACACGGCTGAACACACGGACATGTTAATTCACGATGCGTTTGTGGCAGGTATGAACTCTCCCCAAATCCGCCAAAGACTTTTAGAAAAAGAGTCGCTAAGACTCTCAGAGGCACGGGCCCTTGCAGCCTCCCTGGATGTGGCCGCGCAAAACGCCCGCACCTACGGCCCCGACCGTGCGGCAGCCCCTTGGGCTCCGTGGACCCCCGTCGCGACAAACCCTCCCCCTCACAGGTTTGCGCGGTTAAAGCGGCAGATCATCCCGGGGGGGCCCGCTGCTATTTCTGCGGCCAGGCGAAACACCCCCGGCAGCGCTGCCCGGCCCGCGCAGCGATTTGCAAGAGCTGCGGCAAAAAGGGCCATTTCGCGGCTGTGTGCCGGTCCCGGGGGGTCACCGCTGACCCCGGAGAAGAAAGAGTCCAGCGCATCCCAAACGCTCCCCAACGCCCCCCCCCCCCCAGTGCCCCATGTGCGACCCGCAGGTGCCGCCATTTTGGGTCCCGGCCACCACGAGGGGAGGATGGGCGCCGCCATCTTGTGACCCCCCCAGTCATGTGCGATGCATGGGGGCGGCCATTTTGTCCACTCCCGCTGCCATCTTGGGACCCCCCAGCCATGTGCGATGCATGGGGGCGGCCATTTTGTCCACTCCCGCTGCCATCTTGTGACCCCCCCAGCCATGTGCGATGCATGGGGGCGGCCATTTTGTCCACTCCCGCTGCCATCTTGTGACCCCCCCAGTCATGTGCGATGCATGGGGGCGGCCATTTTGTCCACCCCCGCTGCCATCTTGGGACCCCCCCAGCCATGTGCGATGCATGGGGGCAGCCATTTTGTTCACCCCCGCCGCCATCTTGGACGACAACAATGGACCCCAGCATCGACGGCTCCACGGGGTTCGAAGAAGACGCTGAGACACTGCGACCACGACTGGCTTCGGTGACGCTGGACCAAGCACGGCCCCGGACGCTCCAGACGACGACAACAACGGTGCTGATCAACGGACACGAGACACCATGCCTGATCGACTCCGGGAGCACAGAAAGCTTCATCCACCCCGACACGGTAAGACGCTGTTTTTTGACCATCCGTCCCAGTACGCAAAAGGTTTCCCTAGCTGCAGGATCCCACTCCGTACAGATCAAAGGGTTCTGCATAGTGACCCTAACGGTGCAAGGGAGGGAGTTTAAAAACTACAGGCTCTACGTCCTTCCCCAACTCTGTGCGCCCACATTACTGGGATTAGATTTCCAGTGCAACCTGCAGAGCCTAACTTTCCAATTCGGCGGCCCAATACCCCCACTCACTATCTGCGGCCTCGCAACCCTCAAAGTTGAACCCCCATCCTTGTTTGCGAACCTCACCCCGGATTGCAAACCCGTCGCCACTAGGAGCAGACGGTACAGCGCCCAGGACCGGACATTCATTCGGTCCGAAGTCCAGCGGTTGCTGAAGGAAGGCATAATCCAGGCCAGCAATAGTCGCTGGAGAGCCCAGGTGGTAGTAGTAAAGACAGGGGAGAAGCAAAGGATGGTCATAGACTATAGCCAGACCATCAACAGGTACACACAACTAGACGCGTACCCTCTCCCCCGCATATCCGACATGGTCAATCGGATTGCCCAATACAAGGTCTTCTCCACCGTGGACCTCAAGTCCGCCTACCACCAGCTCCCCATCCGCCCAAGTGACCGAAAGTACACAGCCTTCGAGGCAGACGGGCGACTATACCACTTCCTAAGGGTCCCATTTGACGTCACAAACGGGGTCTCGGTCTTCCAACGGGAGATGGACCGAATGGTTGATCAACACGGGTTGCGGGCCACGTTCCCGTACCTCGACAACGTAACCATCTGCGGCCACGATCAGCAGGACCACGACGCCAACCTCCAAAAATTCCTCCAGACCGCTAAAGCCTTGAACCTCACAATGAGGACGTGCGTTTTTAGCACTAATCGGCTAGCCATCTTGGGATATGTAGTGCGCAATGGGATAATAGGCCCCGACCCCGAACGCATGCGCCCCCTCATGGAATTTCCCCTCTCCCACTGCCCAAAAGCCCTGAAACGCTGCCTGGGGTTCTTTTCATATTACGCCCAGTGGGTCCCCCAGTACGCAGACAAGGCCCGCCCCCTAATACAGACCACGACCTTCCCTCTGTCGACAGAGGCTCGCCAGGCCTTCAGCCGCATCAAAGCGGATATCGCAAAGGCCACGATGCACGCCATCGACGAGTCCCTCCCCTTCCAGGTCGAGAGCGACGCCTCCGATGTAGCTCTAGCGGCCACCCTTAACCAAGCGGGCAGACCCGTGGCCTTTTTCTCCCGAACCCTCCACGCCTCAGAAATCCGCCACTCCTCAGTGGAAAAGGAGGCCCAGGCCATAGTGGAAGCTGTGCGACATTGGGGGCATTACCTGGCCGGCAGGAGATTCACTCTCCTCACTGACCAACGGTCGGTAGCCTTCATGTTCGATAATGCACAGCGGGGCAAAATTAAAAATGACAAGATCTTAAGGTGGAGGATCGAGCTCTCCACCTTCAACTACGAGATCTTGTACCGGCCCGGAAAGCTGAACGAGCCGTCCGATGCCCTATCCCGCGGCACATGTGCCAACGCACAAATAGACCGTCTCCAAACCCTCCACGAGGACCTCTGCCACCCGGGGGTCACTCGGTTCTACCATTTTATAAAGTCCCGCAACCTCCCCTACTCTGTGGAGGAGGTCCGTACAGTCACCAGGAACTGCCACATCTGCGCAGAGTGCAAACCGCACTTTTTCAGGCCGGATAGAGCGCACCTGATCAAGGCTTCCCGTCCCTTTGAACGCCTCAGTCTGGATTTCAAAGGGCCCCTCCCCTCCACCGACCGCAACGCATACTTCCTGAACGTGGTGGACGAGTACTCTCGTTTCCCTTTCGCCATCCCCTGCCCCGACATGACAGCGGCCACAGTCATTAAAGCCCTTAGCACCATATTCACACTGTTCGGTTGCCCCGCATATATCCATAGCGACAGGGGGTCCTCCTTCATGAGTGACGAGCTGCGCCAGTTCCTGCTCAGCAAGGCTATTGCCTCGAGCAGGACGACCAGCTACAACCCCCAGGGGAACGGGCAAGTAGAGAGGGAGAACGGCACGGTCTGGAAGGCCATCCTACTGGCCCTGCAGTCCAGGGATCTCCCAGTTTCACGGTGGCAGGAGGTCCTCCCGGACGCTCTCCACTCCATCCGGTTGCTGCTGTGTACCACCACTAACCAAACGCCTCATGAGCGCCTCCTTGTCTTCCCTAGGAGATCCTCCTCTGGAACGTCGCTGCCAACCTGGCTGGCGGCCCCAGGACCCATCTGGCTCCGGAAACATGTGCGGGCGCACAAGTCGGACCCGTTGGTCGAGAGGGTTCACCTCCTCCACGCGAACCCGCAGTACGCCTACGTGGCGTACCCCGACGGCTGACAGGACACGGTCTCCCTGCGGGATCTGGCGCCCGCCGGCAACACGCGCACCCCCTCGACACCAATCACCCCCTCCCTGCCACCGGCGCACCCCGCGACCGCCCCCTTCCCGGGAGGATCGGTCCTCCTCCCGTGTCCGACCAGGAGTGAAGCAGAAGCAGACACCGTAAAGCTCCCGGAGACGACAACGCCGGAACAAGCACCTGCACCACCACCGGGGCTGAGGCGATCGACAAGGAAGACCAGACCGCCCGCTCGACTCGTGGCATCGGCGTGACACCAAGAATGTTGTGGACTTTAACGAGAATGTTCTTTTTCTTCTTACGAATATTGTAAACAGTTCACAAACCCTGTACATAGCCCAGTGTAGGGCAAAGTGTAGGGCACTGTAATGACATGCAAAAAGTTTTTTTTCCTCCCAGGACCAGCCTTGTAAACCCCTACCACCATGCGAAGCACCACCCCGCCGGGTTCATTTTTAACAAGGGGTGAATGTGGTAGTATGCATTAGGGGTCATGTGGGACTGTGAAGCCGTGATGCCATTGGCTGACAGATCCCAGGTCCTGGTTGGCTGTTGATCTCTAGCTCCGCCCTGAAGGCGGAGTATAAGAACCAGGAGTTCTCCCCGCAGCTCCAGTCTGTTGCTGAAATGCGGGGAACAAGTCACGCTTAATAAAGCCTCATCGACTTCATCTCTGTTCGTCTCTCGTGAGTCATTGTGCGCTACACCCGATTCTCACACTTTCATTTGGCGGCGTTTTGTTGAGTTTTTGTCTCTCCTTTTTGTTCTTTTTGGGTTGTGCTGCGCCCGGCGTTTTGGAGTCCACCCCCTTTTCTTTCTCCCTCAGTCACTTTGTGTTCCTTTACTCAGTCGCTCCAATAGGCATCATGCAGCACACTCGTCCCCTGCTGCATGGACAGAAATGTGGCCGGGCTTCACCAAAACAAAGACAAAATGATGTGTTTGCATTCTTTGGCCCTAATTTTATAAATATAGCAGTAACACCTTATAAAAGGTGCTGGGAGTTTGTGTCACTGAGAGGGAGAATCTTGGCCTCTTGCTGTGTTTCTAGTTTAACCATTTTCCTGCGCATGAGTTCATTTTCTCCCTCTTTCCCCCAGGAATTTGAATTTTGAATAAGAACATAAGAACTAGGAGCAGGAGTCGGCCACCTGGCCCCTCGAGCCTGCTCCACCATTCAATGAGATCATGGCTGATCTTTGTGGACTCAGCTCCACTCTCCGGCCCGTACACCATATCCCCCAATCCCTTTATTCTTGAGAAAGGCATCTAATTTTTTCTTAAAAACGTTTAAAGAAGGAGCCTCAACTGCTTCACTGGGCAAGGAATTCCAGAGATTCACAACCCTTTGGGTGAAGAACTTCCCCCTGCACTCCGTCCTAAATCTACCTCCCCTTATTTTGAGGCTATGCCCCCTAGTTCTGCTTTCACCGACCAGTAAGATTAACTTACTTGCCTTGCAGGTCAGCTGTTGAGTTCGGGAGTGAGAGCTGGGACCTTAGAATCAGCGCGGGAATTTTGAAAAGCGCGGGGGCTGCGAGACAGAGGGGACCATTTAAAAGGTTGCTGTCTGTGTGAGGTGAGTACAGATTAACTTACTTGCCTTGCAGGTCAGCTGTTGAGTTCGGGAGTGAGAGCTGGGACCTTAGAATCAGCGCGGGAATTTTGAAAAGCGCGGGGGCTGCGAGACAGAGGGGACCATTTAAAAGGTCGCTGTCTGTGGTGAGGTGAGTACAGATTAACTTACTTGCCTTGCAGGTCAGCTGTTGAGTTCGGGAGTGAGAGCTGGGACCTTAGAATCAGCGCGGGAATTTTGAAAAGCGTGGGGGCTGCGAGACAGAGGGGACCATTTAAAAGGTTGCTGTCTGTGGTGAGGTGAGTACAGATTAACTTACTTGCCTTGCAGGTCAGCTGTTGAGTTCGGGAGTGAGAGCTGGGACCTTAGAATCAGCGCGGGAATTTTGAAAAGCGCGGGGGCTGCGAGACAGAGGGGACCATTTAAAAGGTTGCTGTCTGTGGTGAGGTGAGTACAGATTAACTTACTTGCCTTGCAGGTCAGCTGTTGAGTTCGGGAGTGAGAGCTGGGACCTTAGAATCAGCGCGGGAATTTTGAAAAGCGCGGGGGCTGCGAGACAGAGGGGACCATTTAAAAGGTTGCTGTCTGTGGTGAGGTGAGTACAGATTAACTTACTTGCCTTGCAGGTCAGCTGTTGAGTTCGGGAGTGAGAGCTGGGACCTTAGAATCAGCGCGGGAATTTTGAAAAGCGCGGGGGCTGCGAGACAGAGGGGACCATTTAAAAGGTTGCTGTCTGTGGTGAGGTGAGTACATATTAACTTACTTGCCTTGCAGGTCAGCTGTTGAGTTCGGGAGCGAGAGCTGGGACCTTAGAATCAGCGCGGGAATTTTGAAAAAGCGCAGATTAACAACTTGCTTACCTTGCAGGCCAAGTTGATTTCAGCTTGAGCGGAGCAGGTTAGTCCATTTCTGCGGGGGCAGTGCGGAAGTGATTTCTGGGAGGTAAGTTTCTCCTTTAAATAAATTTTTTTAAAAAATTCTAGTGTTTAAGGTGGGAACAGGAAGTCGACCCGCGGACGTCTGGGAAGACCCTCACCAATAAATTCTGGTGGAGAGGAAACCCGAGACACTACACGTGTAGTGTCTCCCACCCGCCCTCCTCCTCTAACCTAATAATAAAACCCTTTGGTGTGAGGTAAGTACCATATTTTATTATTGTTATTAATAATTTTTATTCTTTATTTTTTATTTTTTTTATATATAAAATTTTTTTTTTAATTTAGTTGTTAGCCAGATCTTGGTAGAAAGTTAGAGGAATGGCAGGGAAGGGAGTGCAATGTTCCTCCTGCAGGATGTTTGAGGTGAGGGATGCCGTTAGTGTCCCTGCTGATTTTACCTGCAGGAAGTGCTGCCATCTCCAGCTCCTCCAAGACCGAGTTAGGGAACTGGAGCTGGAGTTGGAAGAACTTCGGATCATTCGGGAGGCAGAGGGGGTCATAGATAGCAGCTTCAGGGAATTAGTTACACCAAAGATTGGAGATAGATGGGTAACTGTAAGAGGGACGGGGAAAAAACAGTCAGTGCAGGGATCCCCTGCGGTCGTTCCCCTGAGAAACAAGTATACCGCTTTGGATACTTGTGGGGGGGACGACTTACCAGGGGTAAGCCATGGGGTACGGGCCTCTGGCACAGAGTCTGTCCCTGTTGCTCAGAAGGGAAGGGGGGAGAGGAGCAGAGCATTAGTAATTGGGGACTCTATAGTCAGGGGCACAGATAGGAGATTTTGTGGGAGCGTGAGAGACTCACGTTTGGTATGTTGCCTCCCAGGTGCAAGGGTACGTGATGTCTCGGATCGTGTTTTCCGGGTCCTTAAGGGGGAGGGGGAGCAGCCCCAAGTCGTGGTCCACATTGGCACTAACGACATAGGTAGGAAAGGGGATAAGGATGTCAGGCAGGCTTTCAGGGAGCTAGGATGGAAGCTCAGAACTAGAACAAACAGAGTTGTTATCTCTGGGTTGTTGCCCGTGCCACGTGATAGTGAGATGAGGAATAGGGAGAGAGAGCAATTAAACACGTGGCTACAGGGATGGTGCAGGCGGGAGGGATTCAGATTTCTGGATAACTGGGGCGCTTTCTGGGGAAGGTGGGACCTCTACAGACAGGATGGTCTACATCTGAACCTGCGGGGCACAAATATCCTGGGGGGGAGATTTGTTAGTGCTCTTTGGGGGGGTTTAAACTAATGCAGCAGGGGCATGGGAACCTGGATTGTAGTTTTAGGGTAAGGGAGAATGAGAGTATAGAGGTCAGGAGCTCAGATTTGACGTCGGAGGAGGGGGCCAGTGTTCAGGTAGGTGGTTTGAAGTGTGTCTACTTCAATGCCAGGAGTATACGAAATAAGGTAGGGGAACTGGCAGCATGGGTTGGTACCTGGGACTTCGATGTTGTGGCCATTTCGGAGACGTGGATAGAGCAGGGACAGGAATGGATGTTGCAGGTTCCGGGGTTTAGGTGTTTTAGTAAGCTCAGGGAAGGAGGCAAAAGAGGGGGAGGTGTGGCGCTGCTAGTCAAGAGCAGTATTACGGTGGCGGAGAGGATGCTAGATGGGGACTCATCTTCCGAGGTAGTATGGGCTGAGGTTAGAAACAGGAAAGGAGAGGTCACCCTGTTGGGAGTTTTCTATAGGCCTCCAAATAGTTCTAGGGATGTAGAGGAAAGGATGGCGAAGATGATCCTGGATATGAGCGAAAGTAACAGGGTAGTTATTATGGGAGACTTTAACTTTCCAAATATTGACTGGAAAAGATATAGTTCGAGTACATTAGATGGGTCGTTTTTTGTACAGTGTGTGCAGGAGGGTTTCCTGACACAGTTTGTTGACAGGCCAACAAGAGGTGAGGCCACATTGGATTTGATTTTGGGTAATGAACCAGGCCAGGTGTTGGATTTGGAGGTAGGTGAGCACTTTGGGGACAGTGACCACAATTCAGTGACGTTTATGTTAAGGATGGAAAGGGATAAGTATACACCGCAGGGCAAGAGTTATAGCTGGGGGAAGGGAAATTATGATGCCATTAGACGTGACTTGGGGGGGATAAGGTGGAGAAGTAGGCTGCAAGTTTTGGACACACTGGATAAGTGGAGCTTGTTCAAGGATCAGCTATTGCGTGTTCTTGATAAGTATGTACCGGTCAGGCAGGGAGGAAGGTGCCGAGCGAGGGAACCGTGGTTTACCAAAGAAGTGGAATCTCTTGTTAAGAGGAAGAAGGAGGCCTATGTGAAGATGAGGTGTGAAGTTTCAGTTGGGGCGATGGATAGTTACAAGGTAGCGAGGAAGGATCTAAAGAGAGAGCTAAGACGAGCAAGTAGGGGACATGAGAAGTATTTGGCAGGAAGGATCAAGGAAAACCCAAAAGCTTTCTATAGGTATGTTAGGAATAAGCGAATGACGAGGGACAGAGTAGGACCAGTCAAGGACAGGGATGGGAAGTTGTGTGTAGAGTCTGAAGAGATAGGCGAGATACTAAATGAATATTTTTCGTCAGTATTCACTCAGGAAAAAGATAATGTTGTGGAGGAGAATGCTGAGCTCCAGGTAAATAGATTAGATGGCATTGAGGTAAGTAGGGAAGAGGTGTTGGCAATTCTGGACAGGCTGAAAATAGATAAGTCCCCGGGGCCTGATGGGATTTATCCTAGGATTCTCTGGGAGGCCAGGGAAGAGATTGCTGGACCATTGGCTTTGATTTTTATGTCATCATTGGATACAGGAATAGTGCCAGAGGACTGGAGGATAGCAAATGTGGTCCCTTTGTTCAAAAAGGGGAGCAGAGACAACCCCGGCAACTATAGACCGGTGAGCCTCACGTCTGTAGTGGGTAAAGTCTTGGAGGGCATTATAAGAGACAAGATTTATAATCATCTAGATAGGAATAATATGATCAGGGATAGTCAGCATGGCTTTGTGAAGGGTAGGTCATGCCTCACAAACCTTATCGAGTTCTTTGAGAAGGTGACTGAACAGGTAGACGAGGGTAGAGCAGTTGATGTGGTGTATATGGATTTCAGCAAAGCGTTTGATAAGGTTCCCCACGGTAGGCTATTGCAGAAAATACGGAGGCTGGGGATTGAGGGTGATTTAGAGATGTGGATCAGAAATTGGCTAGCTGAAAGAAGACAGAGGGTGGTGGTTGATGGGAAATGTTCAGAATGGAGTTCTGTCACAAGTGGAGTACCACAAGGATCTGTTCTGGGGCCGTTGCTGTTTGTCATTTTTATCAATGACCTAGAGGAAGGCGCAGAAGGGTGGGTGAGTAAATTTGCAGACGATACTAAAGTCGGTGGTGTTGTCGATAGTGAGGAAGGAAGTAGCAGGTTACAGAGGGATATAGATAAGCTGCAGTGCTGGGCTGAGAGGTGGCAAATGGAGTTTAATGTAGAGAAGTGTGAGGTGATTCACTTTGGAAGGAAAAACAGGAATGTGGAATATGTGGCTAATGGAAAAGTTCTTGAAAGTGTGGATGAGCAGAGGGATCTAGGTGTCCATGTACATAGATCCCTGAAAGTTGCCACCCAGGTTGATAGGGTGGTGAAGAAGGCCTATGGAGTGTTGGCCTTTATTGGTAGAGGGATTGAGTTCCGGAGTCAGGAGGTCATGTTGCAGCTGTACAGAACTCTGGTACGGCCGCATTTGGAGTATTGCGTACAGTTCTGGTCACCGCATTATAGGAAGGACGTGGAGGCTTTGGAGCGGGTGCAGAGGAGATTTACCAGGATGTTGCCTGGTATGGAGGGAAAATCTTATGAGGAAAGGCTGATGGACTTGAGGTTGTTTTCGTTAGAGAGAAGAAGGTTAAGAGGAGACTTAATAGAGGCATACAAAATGATCAGAGGGTTAGATAGGGTGGACAGTGAGAGCCTTCTCCCGCGGATGGAAATGGCTAGCACGAGGGGACATAGCCTTAAACTGAGGGGTAATAGATATAGGACAGAGGTCAGGGGTAGGTTCTTTACGCAAAGAGTAGTGAGGCCGTGGAATGCCCTACCTGCTACAGTAGTGAACTCGCCAACATTGAGGGCATTTAAAAGTTTATTGGATAAACATATGGATGATAATGGTATAGTGTAGGTTAGATGGCTTTTGTTTCGGTGCAACATCGTGGGCCGAAGGGCCTGTACTGCGCTGTATTGTTCTATGTTCTATGTTCTAAACCCCTTCCTCAACCCTCATCCTGTGTGTGTGGATTGGACCCAGTCTAAAGAACTCCCTTCAATCCTCTGAAAGAGTTAAACTGCCTCTCAAAACTGAGAAAAACCTTTTTAAAACAAAATCCATTGGTACACAGAAAGATCCCAGAAGGTGCAGTCAGCAGTGTTGAGTGTCGTTTAAAATAGCTAACAGGTTATACGGAGAGTGATCGGGGCTCAGACAATGAAATCCAACCCCTCCCTCTCTTTCGGGACACCCAGATTTAAAAGAACCCTGTCATTTTGGGTTCATAAACAAAATTTAGACAGCTTCATATTGCAGATTTTTAATTTACTCTTTGTCACCCACCAAAGGGTTAATAGGTTTGTGTCTAAGTGTAAGGCCGGGGCGGCAATAAAGAGACAACTCACGTGAGTGCGGCCTGTGGAGTAGGCCTCAGTCCATCCACTTGTCCTCTGGAGAATAGCCCTTGTCCAAAGATTCCTGCTCACATTGCAGTCTTCAAAATTCAAATTCCTGGGGAAAAGAGGGAGAAAGTTAACTGAAAGACAGGAAAAATTTGACACTGTTTGATAGCGAGATCCCAGGATCCACTTTTCAGTTACACAAACTCTCAGCAATAGATACAGAGTAAAGCTCCCACTACGCTGTCCCCATCAAACACTCTCAGGACAGGTACAGCACGGGGTTAGATACAGAGTAAAGCTCCCTCTACACTGTCCCCATCAAACACTCTCAGGACAGGTACAGCACGGGGTTAGATACAGAGTAAAGCTCCCTCTACACTGTCCCCATCAAACTCTCCCAGGACAGGTACAGCACGGGGTTCGATACAGAGTAAAGCTCCCACTACACTGTCTCCATCAAACACTCCCAGGACAGGTACCGCACGGGGTTAGATGCAGAGTAAAGCTCCCTCTACACTGTCCCCGTCAAACACTCCCAGGACAGGTACAGCACGGGGTTAGATACAGAGTAAAGCTCCCTCTACACTGTCCCCATCAAACACTCCCAGGACAGGTACAGCACGGGGTTAGATACAGAGTAAAGCTCCCTCTACACTGATCCCATCAAACACTCCCAGGACAGGTACAGCACAGGATTAGATACAGAGTAAAGCTCCCTCTACACTGTCCCCATCAAACACTCCCAGGACAGGGACAGCACGGGGTTAGATACAGAGTAAAGCTCCCTCTACACTGTCCCCATCAATCACTCCCAGGACAGGTACAGCACGGGGTTAGATACAGAGTAAAGCTCCCTCTACACTGTCCCCATCAAACACTCCCAGGACAGGTATATAGGAACAGGAGTTGGCCAGTCAGCCTATCGAACTTTCCCGAGAGACTAGACCATCTCAATTTCGATGAATCAAGAACCTGTTTTAATTTTCCGACAAAAAACGCTGAATCAATTTAATTCCTGGCAGCATCAGTAGCTGTAAATGCTGCTGCACACTCTGTCTGAAATATTACTGCATTAGAGAATGGCATTGTGAATATTAGCCTGTAATATATAACCGTTCACATGCATATCGCTATTGAGAACACATTAGCTCCTTTCCCAGTGATCACTGCAGTTGTCCCCGTCACTGTTTATACTATAAGCTCTTGTCCCAGTTAATACAACATTATGCCATGTTGATGTGGACATTTGTATATGTTTGAAAGCTCACAATGAGACACACACAAAATGTACAATATCAATTATTATTCTGAAGCAATTGATTAAATCACCCCTTAACCTAAATTCCATTGTTTCAGAGTAAAGCTTCATCTACACTGTCCATCAAACACCCACAACCCAAATACTGTCTGGGGTTAAAAACAGAGTCAAAATCCCTCTGAATCAAGGCATTTTTCATTCAGGGTTTTTATTTTTACTATTTGGAAATACAGAACTCAATTTGCACACAATCCCAGGGTGGACTCTTGCTTATTTCAATCATGAGCTCAGCGCTTCATATTCAAACATGAAGTTTAAGCTCCAATTACAGGTGCCTGCTTGTCTCTGTCTGTGTATTCGCTGTTCCTGCTGCTTTGTCACTTGTCTGAAGTTTTTGAATAATCGGCCTTGGTTAATCAGTCCTTTCTCTCAGCACATGGAAGTTGTGAACATTCAAGCCTCACAATCTGCTGTAGTTAACAAACTACTGCATGCTTTGAAAATCAATCGATTTCCTATCCTAAATAGATCACACACATTTCCATAATGCAGGAATGTCTCAATCAAACTTCAGTTCCCATACACTTGTTAACACTTGCTGCAAAAGGTAAATTCCACTGAGAGATTCCGAAAGCTGCCACAGAAGACACAGGTTATATTAAATTTTGAAACAGAACTATTTTAACTGATGCCTCAATCCTATCACACAGAAATGTTGCACGTTTTGAACTTCCACTGTTTCCAGCTTCTCATCATTTAGAAAGAACACGGTTCTATCCATTCCAAGTCAAAAGTACAGCATCTTATATTTCCCTACACTGAAACACGTCCACCAGTTGTGTCCACTTACAAAACATTCATATCTCTCTGCAATTTGATGTTTTCAGCTCTACTGCTTACAATGCTGTCTAATGTTTGGTGTCGTTGGCAAACTAGGATGTGTAGCATTCTGTCAAATTGTCTTAAATGACTAAGATATTCAGTAAACCTCTGTGTGTGTGCATGCGTGTGTGTGCTCGTGTGTGTATCTGTGAGTGTGTGTGTTTGAATTTAAGTCTCAAAGGAACATAGGGGCAGATGCAATCCATTCAGCCCATCGAACCGGACCCACCATTCAAACAGATCTTGGCAAGCCCAGACTCACGCACACTCACACACTCATTGCTATGTTACTACACACAGTCGACTTGTGTCTGGAACATGCTCAATGATTGAGCTTCCACAGCCCTCTGGAATAGTATAACAAAGATTCCCCATGTCCAACAGAGTGAAGCTCCCTCTACACTGTCCGCATCAACATTTCCACGACAGGTACAGCACAGGCTAGATACAGAGTAAAGCTCTCTCTACACTGTCCCCATCAAACACTTCCAGGACAGGTACAGCACTGGATTATATACAGAGTAAAGCTCCCTCTACACTGTCCCCATCAAACACTTCCAGGACAGGTACAGCACTGGATTATATACAGAGTAAAGCTCCTTCTACACTGTCCCCATCAAACATTTCCACAACAGGTACAGCACAGTCTAGATACAGAGTAAAGCTCTCTCTACACTGACCCCATCAACACATCCAGGACAGGTACAGTACGGGGTTAGAAACAGAGTAAAACTCCGTCTACACTGTCCCCATCAAATCGACCGTCTCAGGATTATAGCTTGTGTAAAATCGCACTTTCTAACACATGTAACTGGGCCGTGACTGCACACAGCGGACCCCCACCCCCAGACATTCTCTTTTCCACAATATCTCTGTCTTTCTCACACACCCTCTCTTTTTCTCTCGCTCTCCCTCCACCCTCCCTCTCTTTCTCTTTCCCTCTCTCTTACCTCTCGACAAATCACATTGGGGTTTTCTTTTACATTTATTACAAGATAAATATAGAAAGAAATGTCTGGAAGGAGGGAGAGATGGGAAAGAGAGAGAGATTGGAAAGAGAGAGAGATTGGAAAGAGGAAGAGATTGGAAAGAGAGAGAGATTGGAAAGAGAGAGAGATTGGAAAGAGGGAGAGATTGGAAAGAGGGAGAGATTGGAAAGAGAGAGAGATGGGAAAGAGGGAGAGATTGGAAAGAGAGAGAGATTGGAAAAAGAGAGATGGCAAAGAGGGAGAGATTGGAAAGAGGGAGAGATTGGAAAGAGAGAGAGATGGGAAAGAGAGAGAGATTGGAAAGAGGGAGAGATGGGAAAGAGGGAGAGATTGGAAAGAGGGAGAGATTGGAAAGAGAGAGAGATGGGAAAGAGGGAGAGATGGGAAAGAGAGAGAGATGGGAAAGAGGGAGAGATTGGGAAAGAGAGAGAGATTGGAAAGAGAGAGAGATTGGAAAGAGGGAGAGATGGGAAAGAGGGAGAGATTGGAAAGAGAGAGAGATTGGAAAGAGAGAGAGATGGGAAAGAGGGAGAGATGGGAAAGAGAGAGAGATGGGAAAGAGGGAGAGATGGGAAAGAGGGAGAGATTGGAAAGAGGGAGAGATTGGAAAGAGAGAGAGATGGGAAAGAGGGAGAGATGGGAAAGAGAGAGAGATGGGAAAGAGGGAGAGATTGGAAAGAGAGAGAGATTGGAAAGAGGGAGAGATGGGAAAGAGGGAGAGATGGGAAAGAGGGAGAGATTGGAAAGAGGGAGAGATTGGAAAGAGAGAGAGATGGGAAAGAGAGAGAGATTGGAAAGAGGGAGAGATTGGGAAAGAGAGAGAGATGGGAAAGAGGGAGAGATTGGAAAGAGGGAGAGATTGGAAAGAGAGAGAGATTGGAAAGAGGGAGAGATTGGAAAGAGAGAGAGATTGGAAAGAGGGAGAGATTGGAAAGAGGGAGAGATGGGAAAGAGGGAGAGATTGGAAAGAGAGAGAGATAGGAAAGAGAGAGAGATTGGAAAGAGGGAGAGATTGGAAAGAGAGAGAGATGGGAAAGAGGGAGAGATGGGAAAGAGGGAGAGATTGGAAAGAGAGAGAGATTGGAAAGAGGGAGAGATTGGAAAGAGAGAGAGATGGGAAAGAGGGAGAGATGGGAAAGAGGGAGAGATTGGAAAGAGAGAGAGATTTGAAAGAGGGAGAGATTGGAAAGAGGGAGAGATGGGAAAGAGGGAGAGATTGGAAAGAGAGAGATTGGAAAGAGAGAGAGATTGGAAAGAGAGAGAGATGGGAAAGAGGGAGAGATAGAAAGAGAGAGAGATTGGAAAGAGGGAGAGATTGGAAAGAGAGAGAGATGGGAAAGAGGGAGAGATGGGAAAGAGGGAGAGATGGGAAAGAGAGAGATGGGAAAGAGGGAGAGATTGGAAAGAGAGAGAGATTGGAAAGAGGGAGAGATTGGAAAGAGGGAGAGATTGGAAAGAGAGAGATTGGAAAGAGAGAGAGATTGGAAAGAGAGAGAGATGGGAAAGAGGGAGAGATTGGAATGAGGGAGAGATTGGAAGGAGGGAGAGATGGGAAAGAGAGAGAGATTGGAAAGAGAGAGAGATAGAAAGAGAGAGAGATTGGAAAGAGAGAGAGATTGGAAAGAGGGGGAGATTGGAAAGAGGGAGAGATGGGAAAGAGAGAGAGATTGGAAAGAGGGAGAGATTGGGAAAGAGGGAGAGATGGGAAAGAGGGAGAGATTGGAAAGAGGGAGAGATTGGAAAGAGGGAGAGATTGGGAAGGAGGGAGAGATTGGAAAGAGGGAGAGATTGGAAAGAGAGAGAGATGGGAAAGAGGGAGAGATTGGAAAGAGAGAGAGATGGGAAAGAGAGAGAGATGGGAAAGAGGGAGAGATTGGAAAGAGGGAGAGATTGGAAAGAGAGAGAGATGGGAAAGAGAGAGAGATGGGAAAGAGGGAGAGATTGGAAAGAGGGAGAGATGGGAAAGAGGGAGAGATTGGAAAGAGGGAGAGATTGGAAAGAGAGAGAGATGGGAAAGAGAGAGAGATGGGAAAGAGGGAGAGATTGGAAAGAGGGAGAGATGGGAAAGAGGGAGAGATTGGAAAGAGAGAGAGGTTGGAAAGAGGGAGAGATTGGAAAGAGAGAGATTGGAAAGAGAGAGATGGGAAAGAGGGAGAGATTGGAAAGAGGGAGAGATTGGAAAGAGAGAGAGATGGGAAAGAGGGAGAGATTGGAAAGAGAGAGAGATTGGAAAGAGGGAGAGATTGGAATGAGGGAGAGATTGGAAAGAGGGAGAGATTGGAAAGTGGGAGAGATTGGAAAGAGAGAGAGATGGGAAAGAGGGAGAGATTGGAAAGAGAGAGAGATTGGAAAGAGGGAGAGATTGGAAAGAGAGAGATTGGAAAGAGAGAGAGATGGGAAAGAGGGAGAGATTGGAAAGAGGGAGAGATTGGAAAGCGAGAGAGGTGGGAAAGAGGGAGAGATTGGAAAGAGAGAGAGATTGGAAAGAGGGAGAGATTGGAATGAGGGAGAGATTGGAAAGAGGGAGAGATTGGAAAGAGGGAGAGATTGGAAAGACAGAGAGATTGGAAAGAGGGAGAGATTGGAAAGAGAGAGATTGGAAAGAGAGAGAGATTGGAAAGAGAGAGAGATTGGAAAGAGAGAGAGATTGGAAAGAGGGAGAGATTGGAAAGAGAGAGATTGGAAAGAGAGAGAGATTGGAAAGAGAGAGAGATTGGAAAGAGAGAGAGATGGGAAAGAGGGCGAGATTGGGAAGGAGGGAGAGATTGGAAAGAGGGAGAGATGGGAAAGAGAGAGATTGGAAAGAGAGAGAGATTGGAAAGAGAGAGATTGTAAAGAGAGAGAGATTGGAAAGAGAGAGAGATTGGAAAGAGGGAGAGATGGGAATGAGGGAGAGATTGGAAAGAGAGAGAGATTGGAAAGAGGGAGAGATTGGAAGGAGGGAGAGATTGGAAAGAGAGAGTGATTGGAAAGAGAGAGAGATAGAAAGAGAGAGAGATTGGAAAGAGGGAGAGATTGGAAAGAGAGAGAGATGGGAAAGAGGGAGAGATTGGAAAGAGGGAGAGATTGGAAAGAGGGAGAGATTGGAAAGAGAGAGAGATTGGGAAGGAGGGAGAGATGAGAAAGAGGGAGAGATGGGAAAGAGGGAGAGATTGGAAAGAGGGAGAGATTGGAAAGAGAGAGAGATTTGAAAGAGAGAGAGATAGAAAGAGAGAGAGATTGGAAAGAGGGAGAGATTGGAAAGAGAGAGAGATGGGAAAGAGGGAGAGATTGGAAAGAGGGAGAGATTGGAAGGAGGGAGAGATGGGAAAGAGGGAGAGATTGGAAAGAGGGAGAGATTGGAAAGAGAGAGAGATGGGAAAGAGGGAGAGATAGAAAGAGAGAGAGATTGGAAAGAGGGAGAGATTGGAAAGAGAGAGAGATTGGGAAGGAGGGAGAGATTGGAAAGAGGGAGAGATTGGAAAGAGGGAGAGATTGGGAAGGAGGGAGAGATTGGAAAGAGGGAGAGATTGGAAAGAGAGAGAGATTGGAAAGAGAGAGAGATGGGAAAGAGAGAGAGATTGGAAAGAGAGAGAGATGGGAAAGAGGGAGAGGTTGGAAAGAGGGAGAGATTGGAAAGAGGGAGAGATTGGAAGGAGGGAGAGATGGGAAAGAGGGAGAGATGGGAAAGAGGGAGAGATTGGAAAGAGGGAGAGATTGGAAAGAGGGAGAGATGGGAAAGAGGGAGAGATTGGAAAGAGAGAGAGATTGGAAAGAGGGAGAGATGGGAAAGAGGGAGAGATTGGAAAGAGAGAGAGATTGGAAAGAGAAAGAGATTGGAAAGAGAGAGAGATTGGAAAGAGAGAGATATAGAAAGCTGGAGGGACAGAGACAGGGATATTTCACCACAAAACCCCCTCAGAAATCCTTCCAATGCCACCGCCCTGTCTAAAACACAAACACCACTGGGATTGAGGTCAAATCTTTACCCAGGCTGCGGCCTATTCATTTCAGACCCACTCCCTCACCCCCTCCCGACTGCTTCAGACTCAGTGAAGCTGAGTTGCTTTGTTTAATTGGGTGGTTACCAGTTGCAGTTCAGGAAAGGCCCCAGGTCACTGACGCACAGCAGGATCCCACAGAGAGCAATGAAACCAGCTGCCCCAGACCTTGGGAGACATTTTCAAACCGCCCTCCGAGCATTCCATATCTCCCAGCATTGGATGGTTGGATGGATGGATGGATGGTTGGATGAATGGATGGATGGCTGGATGGATGGATGGATGAATGGATGGATGGATGGATGAATGGATGGATGGACAGTGTAGAGTGAGCTTTACTCTGTATCACTGGGCTAGATACAGAGTAAAGTTCCCTCTACACTGTCCCCATCAAACACTCCCAGGACAGGTACAGCACAGGGTCAGATACAGAGTAAAGCTCCCTCTACACTGTTTCCATCAAATACTCCCAGGACAGGTACAGCACGGTGTGAGTTACAGAGTAAAGCTCCCTCTACACTGTCCCCATCAAACACACCCAGGACAGGAACAGCCCTGGGCTAGATACAGAGTAAAGCTCCCTCTACACTGTTCCCATCAAACACTCCCAGGACAGGTACAGCACGGTGTGAGTTACAGAGTAAAGCTCCCTCTACACTGTCCCCATCAAACACTCCCAGGACAGGTACAGCACGGGGTTAGATACAGAGTAAAGCTCCCTCTACACTGTTCCCATCAAACACTCCCAGGACAGGTCCAGCATGGGGTTAGATACAGAGTAAAGCTCCCTCTATACTGTTCCCATCAAACACACCCAGGACAGGTACAGCACAGGCTAGATACAGAGTAAAGCTCTCTCTACACTGTCCCCATCAAACACTCCCAGGTCAGGTACAGCACGGGGTTAGATACAGAGTAAAGCTCCCTCTACACTGTTCCCATCAAACACTCCCAGGACAGTTACAGCACGGGGTTAGATACGGAGTAAAGCTCCCTCTACACTGTCCCCATCTAACACTCCCAGGACAGGTACAGCACGGGGTTAGATACAGAGTAAAGCTCCCTCTATACTGTTCCCATCAAACACGCCCAGGACAGGTACAGCACAGGCTAGATACAGAGTAAAGCTCTCTCTACACTGTCCCCATCAAACACTTCCAGGACAGGTACAGCACTGGATTATATACAGAGTAAAGCTCCCTCTACACTGTCCCCATCAAACACTCCCAGGACAGGTACAGCACAGGGTCAGATACAGAGTAAAGCTCCCTCTACACTGTTTCCATCAAATACTCCCAGGACAGGTACAGCACGGTGTGAGTTACAGAGTAAAGCTCCCTCTACACTGTCCCCATCAAACACACCCAGGACAGGAACAGCACTGGGCTAGATACAGAGTAAAGCTCCCTCTACACTGTTCCCATCAAACACTCCCAGGACAGGTACAGCACGGTGTGAGTTACAGAGTAAAGCTCCCTCTACACTGTCCCCATCAAACACTCTCAGGACAGGTACAGCACGGGGTTAGATACTGAGTAAAGCTCCCTCTACACTGTTCCCATCAAACACTCCCAGGACAGGTCCAGCATGGGGTTAGATACAGAGTAAAGCTCCCTCTATACTGTTCCCATCAAACACGCCCAGGACAGGTACAGCACAGGCTAGATACAGAGTAAAGCTCTCTCTACACTGTCCCCATCAAACACTTCTAGGACAGGTACAGCACTGGATTATATACAGAGTAAAGCTCCTTCTACACTGTCCCCATCAAACACTCCCAGGACAGGTACAGCACGGGGTTAGATACAGAGTAAAGCTCCCTCTACACTGTTCCCATCAAACACTCCCAGGACAGTTACAGCACGGGGTTAGATACGGAGTAAAGCTCCCTCTACACTGTCCCCATCTAACACTCCCAGGACAGGTACAGCACGGGGTTAGATACAGAGTAAAGCTCCCTCTACACTGTCCCCATCTTACACTCCCAGGACAGGTACAGCACGGGATTAGATACAGAGTAAAGCTATGGATGGATGGTCGGACGGACGGATGGATGGAGTGGGAACGAAAGAGACAGGGATTTTCCCCCACACCCCCTCAGATCTGTCTCTCTTTCTCTCTCTCAGGGGTTCTCTCCCTCTGGAGACATTTTCAAATCGACCGTCTCAGGATTATAGCTTGTGTAAAATCGCACTTCCTAACACATGTAACTGGGCCGTGACTGCACACAGCGGACCCCCACCCCCAGACACTCTCTTTTCCACAATATCTCTGTCTTTCTCTCACCCCCTCTCTTTTTCTCTCGCCCTCCCTCCACCCTCCCTCTCTGTCTTTCTCTTTCCCCCTCTCTTACGTGGGGGGGAGATTTGTTCATGCTCTTTGTGGGGGGTTTAAACTAATGCAGCAGGGGCATGGGAACCTGGATTGTAGTTTTAGGGTAAGGGAGAATGAGAGTATAGAGGTCAGGAGCACAGATTTGACGTCGCAGGAGGGGGCCAGTGTTCAGGTAGGTGGTTTGAAGTGTGTCTACTTCAACGCCAGGAGTATACGAAATGAGGTAGGGGAACTGGCAGCATGGGTTGGTACCTGGGACTTCGATGTTGTGGCCATTTCGGAGACATGGATAGAGCAGGGACAGGAATGGATGTTGCAGGTTCCGGGGTTTAGGTGTTTTTGTAAGCTCAGAGAAGGAGGCAAAAGAGGGGGAGGTGTGGCGCTGCTAGTCAAGAGCAGTATCACGGTGGCGGAGAGGATGCTAGATGGGGACTCTTCTTCCGAGGTAGTATGGGCTGAGGTTAGAAACAGGAAAGGAGAGGTCACCCTGTTGGGAGTTTTCTATAGGCCTCCAAATAGTTCGAGGGATGTCGAGGAAAGGATGGCGAGGATGATCCTGGATAAGAGCGAAAGTAACAGGGTAGTTATTATGGGAGACTTTAACTTTCCAAATATTGACTGGAAAAGATATAGTTCGAGGACATTAGATGGGTCGTTTTTTGGACAGTGTGTGCAGGAGGGTTTCCTGACACAATATGTTGACAGGCCAACAAGAGGCGAGGCCACGTTGGATTTGGTTTTGGGTAATGAACCTGGCCAGGTGTTGGATTTGGAGGTAGGAGAGCACTTTGGGGACAGTGATCACAATTTGGTGACGTTTACATTAGTGATGGAAAGGGATAAGTATACACCGCAGGGCAAGAGTTATAGCTGGGGGAAGGGCAATTATGATGCCATTAGACGTGACTTGGGGGGATAGGTTGGAGAAGTAGGCTGCAAGTGTTGGGCACACTGGATAAGTGGAGCTTGTTCAAGGAACAGCTACTACGTGTTCTTGATAAGTACATACCGGTCAGGCAGGGAGGAAGGCATCGAGCGAGGGAACCGTGGTTTACCAAAGAAGTGGAATCTCTTGTTAAGAGGAAGAAGGAGGCCTATGCAAAGATGAAGTGTGAAGTTTCAGTTGGGGCGATGGATAGTTACAAGGTAGCGAGGAAGGATCTAAAGAGAGAGCTAAGATGAGCAAGGAGGGGACATGAGAAGTATTTGGCAGGTAGGATCAAGGAAAACCCAAAAGATTTCTATAGGTATGTCAGGAATAAACAAATGACTAGGGTAAGAGTGGGACCTGTCAAGGACAGGGATGGGAAGTTGTGTGTGGAGTCTGAAGAAATAGGCGAGATACTAAATGAATATTTTTCATCAGTATTCACTCAGGAAAAAAATAATTTTGTGGAGGAGAATGCTGAGACCCAGGCTGTTAGAATAGATGGCATTGAGGTACGTAGGGAAGAGGTGTTGGCAATTCTGGACAGGCTGAAAATAGATAAGTCCCCGGGGCCTGATGGGATTTATCCTAGGATTCTCTGGGAAGCCAGGGAAGAGATTGCTGGACCTTTGGCTTTGATTTTTATGTCATCATTGGCTACAGGAATAGTGCCAGAGGACTGGAGGATAGCAAATGTGGTCCCTTTGTTCAAAAAGGGGAGCAGAGACAACCCCGGCAACTATAGACCGGTGAGCCTCACGTCTGTAGTGGGTAAAGTCTTGGAGGGGATTATAAGAGACAAGATTTATAATCATCTAGATAGGAATAATATGATCAGGGATAGTCAGCATGGCTTTGTGAAGGGTAGGTCATGCCTCACAAACCTTATTGAGTTCTTTGAGAAGGTGACTGATCAGGTAGATGAGGGTAGAGCAGTTGATGTGGTGTATATGGATTTCAGTAAAGCGTTTGATAAGGTTCCCCACGGTAGGCTATTGCATAAAATACGGAGGCTGGGGATTGAGGGTGATTTAGAGATGTGGATCAGAAATTGGCTAGCTGAAAGAAGACAGAGGGTGGTGGTTGATGGGAAATGTTCAGAATGGAGTTCAGTTACAAGTGGCGTACCACAAGGATCTGTTCCTTGGCCGTTGCTGTTTGTCATTTTTATCAATGACCGAGAGGAGGGCGCAGAAGGGTGGGTGAGTAAATTTACAGATGACACTAAAGTCGGTGGTGTTGTCGACAGTGTGGAAGGATGTAGCAGGTTACAGAGGGACATAGATAAGCTGCAGAGCTGGGCTGAGAGGTGGCGAATGGAGTTTAATGTAGAGAAGTGTGAGGTGATTCACTTTGGAAGGAATAACAGGAATACGGAATATTTGGCTAATGGTAAAGTTCTTGGAAGTGTGGATGAGCAGAGGGATCTCGGTGTCCATGTACATCGATCCCTGAAAGTTGCCACCCAGGTTGATAGGGTTGTGAAGAAGACCTATGGAGTGTTGGCCTTTATTGGTAGAGGTATTGAGTTCCGGAGTCGGGAGGTCATGTTGCAGCTGTACAAAACTCTGGTACGGCCGCATTTGAAGTGTTGTGTACAGTTCTGGTCACCGCATTATAGGAAGGACGTGGAGGCTTTGGAGCGGGTGCAGAGGAGATTTACCAGGATGTTGCCTGGTATGGAGGGAAAATCTTATGAGGAAAGGCTGATGGACTTGAGGTTGTTTTCGTTGGAGAGAAGAAGGTTAAGAGGAGACTTAATAGAGGCATATAAAATGATCAGAGGGTTAGATAGGGTGGACAGTGAGAGCCTTCTCCCGCAGATGGAAATGGCTGGCACGAGGGGACATAACTTTAAACTGAGGGGTAATAGATATAGGACAGAGGTCAGAGGTAGGTTCTTTACGCAAAGAGTAGTGAGGCCGTGGAATGCCCTACCTGCTACAGTAGTGAACTCGCCAACATTGAGGGCATTTAAAAGTTTATTGGATAAGCATATGGATGATAATGGCATGGTGTAGGTTAGCTGGCTTTCGTTTCGGTGCAACATCGTGGGCCGAAGGGCCTGTACTGCGCTGTATCGTTCTATGTTCTATGTTCTATGTTCTTACCTCTCGACAAATCACATTGGGGTTTTCTTTTACATTCATTGCAAGATAAATATAGAAAGAAATGGCTGGAAAGAGGGAGAGATTGGAAAGAGAGAGAGATTGGAAAGAGAAAGAGATTGGAAAGAGAGAGAGATTGGAAAGAGAGAGATATAGAAAGCTGGAGGGACAGAGACAGGGATATTTCACCACAAAACCCCCTCAGAAATCCTTCCAATGCCACCGCCCTGTCTAAAACACAAACACCACTGGGATTGAGGACAAATCTTTACCCAGGCTGCGGCCTATTCATTTCAGACCCACTCCCTCACCCCCTCCCGACTGCTTCAGACTCAGTGAAGCTGAGTTGCTTTGTTTAATTGGGTGGTTACCAGTTGCAGTTCAGGAAAGGCCCCAGGTCACTGACGCACAGCAGGATCCCACAGAGAGCAATGAAACCAGCTGCCCCAGACCTTGAGAGACTTTTTCAAACCGCCCTCCGAGCATTCCATACCTCCCAGCATTGGTTTCTGTTTCTTCCCAAATCAGGGTGTGCCCACAACTGTTTGATTGGACTTTCACAAGGAACAGTGACATTAACTACAGTAAAACACAGGCACTGTGCGATTGGGAGATTAAACTGCCCCCCGCCCCCCCAATCGCAGCCTTTTTCATTCCAGCCCCTCTGTGAGGGCCGGATTGAAATCATAGAATTTACAGTGCAGCAGGAGGCCATTCGGCCCATCGAGTCTGCACCGGCCCTTGGAAAGAGCACCCTACCCAAGCCCCACACCTCCAGCCTATCCCACTTTATCCCCATAACCCAGTAACTCCACTTAATCTTTTTGGACACTAAGGGCAATTTAGAACAGCCAATCCACCTCACCCGCACATCTTTGGACTGTGGGAGGAAACCGGAGCACCCGGAGGAAACCCACGCAGACACGGGGAGAACGTGCAGACTCCGCACGGACAATGACCCAAGCCGGGGATCGAACCTGGGACCCTGGAGCTGTGAAGCAACTGTGCTAACCACTGTGCCAACATGCTGCCCAGAGGGAATGTCCTCTGAAAGGTTCCTGTCTTCCCATTTGTAATACATGTCCCACCACACTGGACATGTTTAATATTTGTAATTCCAGAGATCCATCCTCTTCACCTCCTCTCAGTCAGTCAATTAAAGGTTTTTCTCTCCCTCTAGCCCCACCCTCCTCCTTTCCCTCAATCTATTTCTGGACATTGTGGCGGTGTGAGGACTATAAGGTGGAGGGGGGGGGAGGGCAGAGCATGTGTACACAGCAGGATCCCACACAAACCTGGGTATGGCCAGATACAAAGCGATTTTTAAGTGAGGATTGGGGTTGAAGTGAGTGGGAAATGTGTGTCCACGCCTCTCTCTCCCTCTCTCTCACTCTCTCTCTCTCGCATTTTCACACGGTGGAATACAGACAGGCAGAGACAGAGAGAGAGAGAGAGAACTACTCAGTCAAGTCCTCAAGAAACTCCATTCAAAATGCTTCCCCACATCCACTAAACCCTAGATTCTTCGCAGGGTGCAAAATTGAGGCCTGGTCAGAGAGGCTGCATTAAGCCGCAGGGACAAAGAACAAATCCCCCCCCGCCCCCACGCACCCCCCCGCCCCCATCCACCCCCCTCGCCTCCGCCCCCAGTTAAACAGAACATTCCTCAGCATCAGCAACTCAGTCCCGAAACTTCCCGGACAGAGCACGAGGGAGCGAGAGGGAAAGGGGACCCCCACTGACCTCCCCTCCCCTCTTAACCAACCAAACCCCCCCCAATTAACATAACCACAAATCACCTTGGGATTCTCAAACCCATTTATTAGAAGATTCAATCTACAAATAAATGACTGGAAAGGGAGAGACAGAAAGCTGGAGGGACAGAGACAGGGATATTTAACTCCATTACCCCCCCCTCAGAAATCCTTCCAACCCCACCGCTCTGTCGAAAACACAAACACCACCATTGAGGACAAACCTGTACCCAGGCTGCGGCCTATTCATTTCAGACTCACTCCCTCACCCCCTCCCGACTGCTTCAGACTCAGTGAGCCAGTTTAATTTTAAATTGTGCGTGGTCACTAAGTTGGCAGTTCAGGAAAGGCTGCAGGCCATTGGTGCACAGCAGGATCCCACACACAGCAATGTGATCCTGTCACGGTGGGACAGGCAAGTGAGCAGGGGGTGGAGGACATGTTCCTTCCCTTGACTGCTATATTCTTTCTTCCATCTCCCCTCGCCACCACCCCAACTCCTGAACAGCACGGGTATTCCGAGTCTGGAGACACATCCGCCCTCAGAAAGTTAAACTCCCCTCTTTAAACTGGGAAACCCACTGCCCGGTCCATGAGGGGACTTTTTAAAATCGCCCTCCCAGCATTTATTTCTATTCTTTTCCCAAATCAAGGCCTATTCATTTCAGACCCATTCCCGACTGCTGCACATTCAGTGAGCCAGTTTAATTTTAAATTGTGCGTGGTCTCTAAGTTGACATTTCAGGAAAGGCTGCAGGCCACTGACGCACAGCAGGATCCCACAACCAGCAATGTGATCCTGACAGGGTGGGGCAGGCAGGTGAGCGGGGGGGGATGGGGGAGAGAAATATTCCTTCCCTTGCCTGCTATATTCTTTCCTCCATCTCTTCCCCCCCCCGCCCCCAAAATACCCCCACCCCTGAATACCACGGGTATTGTGAGACTGGAGACACATCCACTGTCCCCAGAAAGTTACACTTCCCTCTTTAAACTGGGAAACCAGCTGCCTGGTCCGTCCGGAGACTTTTTACAATCACCCTCCCAGCATTTATTTCCATTTATTTCCCAAGAAAGATGTGATGAGACTCCCCATTGCAGTTTGTGGGAAGGTTTCATTGATTAAAGGTTTAAAGAGACACTAAAAAGCTGGAGAGAGATGGACAGATAGCAGCAGAATGCTGGAGAGACAGAGAGAGAGAGAGGCAAGAATGGAAAGAAGGCAGAAAGGGAGAGAAAGCCTCTCTTTTTCACTACCTCCCTCTCTGTCTTTCTCCCTCTCTCTAATCTCCATCACCCCCCAGCCCCACACTCTTTCTGTACTTCTATCTCTCTCTCATTCTCATCCCAGTCTTTGGGAAGGAGAGAGAGAGAGAAAGAGAGAGAGAGGGTCACACTCAGGAATCTAACAATCACAACCACAGCAAACTGAATTCAAATGGCCCCCTGCGGATTTCATTTCACCCTCATATTTATGTCTTGGCCTAAAATACAGGCTTCATTCCAGAATTATACCCGCTTCAAGTTAAGGGACTTTAATTCCGCGCCATCGAGATTACTTTACAGTCAATGGATTCATTTTAAAAGTGACCCCACTATCGTTAATTTTGTGAATTCTGCAGGCAACTTGTGCACAGGGAGATCCCAAAAATGATAACACTTTCATTGTTGAGTAGAGTTTCACATTGTGGATTTCTCTATCTCTCTCTTTCTCTCTGTTTCTACACCATTGTTGCACTGTACAAACTGACAGCAGTATTGATTGCACAGTAAGATCCCACAAGCAGCAATGTGATCCTGGCTGAATATCCACTCAGTCTGTGGAAAGGATTCATCAACTCCCTCATTCCCAAGACTTTCAAATGTGAGACCTTCGAACCTACTTTGCAGTCCGTGTGCTATTTTAATTTAAGAGTTGAGATCTCAATTACTTTGCGGGCAAAGGCCACAGGCCTGTGCGTGAACAGCAAGATCCCACAGCAGCAGCAATGTGAACCTAACCAGGCGGGATGCTGTCTTTCCTCTCCCCCCCTACCCTCTTCACTCCTGCTACGAGCTCCATTCCCCCCTGGATCTAAACCCCTTCCTCCCCCCTCATCCTGTGTGTGTGGATTGGACCCAGTCTAAAGAATTCCCTTCAATCCTCTGAAAGAGTTAAACTGCCTCTCAAAACTGAGAAAAACCTTTTTAAAACAAAATCCATTGGTACACAGAAAGATCCCAGAAGGTGCAGTCAGCAGTGTTGAGTGTCGTTTAAAATAGCTAACAGGTTATACGGAGAGTGATCGGGGCTCAGACAATGAAATCCAACCCCTCCCTCTCTTTCGGGACACCCAGATTTAAAAGAACCCTGTTATTTTGGGTTCATAAACAAAATTTAGACAGCTTCATATTGCAGATTTTTAATTTACTCTTTGTCACCCACCAAAGGGTTAATGTGTTTGTGTCTAAGTGCAAGGCCGGGGCGGCAATAAAGAGACAACTCACGTGAGTGCGGCCTGTGGAGTAGGCCTCAGTCCATCCACTTGTCCTCTGGAGAATAGCCCTTGTCCAAAGATTCCTGCTCACATTGCAGTCTTCAAAATTCAAATTCCTGGGGAAAAGAGGGAGAAAGTTAACTGAAAGACAGGAAAAATTTGACACTATTTGATAGCGAGATCCCAGGATCCACTTTTCATTTACACAAACTCTCAGCAATGTTCAAACACAAAAATGGTATCGCTTTCAACCAGAGGCTAAAAAAAGATGAGAGACAGTTTCCCCCCTTCCCTTATGTTTCTCTCTGTCTCTCGGTCCCTCACTCATTTATATTTCTGTCTCCCTCCCTCACTCACTATCCCTCAGATATTAAAATTAAACCTCGGTCGGGGTAATAACCAGACACAACTCACCCTGGGTGAAGCCTGCAGAACAGGCCTCAGCCAGCGCTGAGTTCAAATACTATTGGGAAATGATTAGAAACAGTATTGGTTGAGATCTCCTCAGAGATGTGCGTACAGACCTACCCCCTGACTTTCTGTCATGAATGTTTTGATGTGCCTTCACAGGAGAGGCCAGAGGCATTTGTCCTGTCTATTGTACTGTTAATTCAGGGCCCAGCAACAGATCTAGCAATGTCCTGTCCTTACTTCAGTCTTTATGTTAATATTTAATTGTCCCAGAATTTGTGACTAGTTTGGGTTGTCTATTCGTCTGACTCCCGAGGAAGGCTTTCTATACAATGAGTAAAAACCAGCAAGAATTTCCCCGGACGGACCTGTCTTGGGAGTCTTTGATGGGGACAATCTTATTCTATGTTACTCATAGAAAGATTTCTTCAGTCAGCTGCTCTATAAATCTGGATTCAATTTGATTTTTTCTCACTGTGAGATGAAAAGTTTATTCCTGAATCAGTACAGGGTCATCGGCAACAACATCATTTTATTAGACAGTGAGGATCAATGGGGTTTTTCACTGAAATCCTCTGATGTCAATTCCTGAGATTAGAATTTGTAATGAAACAATTTAGATTAAATTAAAACGGTCAGTATGATAACCGCAATTGCTTTCTGTTCATTGATGTTTCACAGCTGGATTCACACAATACAGACAGCAATGTCTCGTAGATTGTGGAAGTGCCACAAATGTTGTCAAATGCAGCACGTGGGGTCCCTCAATGTTTCAATCTTGCTGAGAGACTGTCAGCCCACAGGGACAACATTTCTGTTTAATAGGACTGATGCACAAGTTAAAATAGTTCCGTTTCAAAGTTTTAAATAACCAGTCATTGCTCTGTGCAGCTTTCGGAATCTGTCAGTGGAATTTACTTCACACAGGCAAGTTTAACAAGTGTATGGGGAACTGATTAGAAGTTTTGATGGAGATATTCCTGCATTGTGGAAAGGTGTGAGATCTTTTTAGGGTTGGGAAATGGATTGAGGATCAAAGGAAGCAGTTTTTTCTTAACTACATTAGACTGACAGCCTTGAAGATTCACAACTTCCATGTGCTGTGAGGAAGGATTGATTAACCAAGGCCTATTATTCAAATACTTCAGACAAGTGACAAAGCAACTTGAAATCAGAGCTTAAACTTCATGTTTGAATGTGGAGGGCTGAACTCATGATTGTAATGAACAAGAGTCCACCCTGGGATTCGGTGCAATTTAAGTTCTGCTTTTCCAAAAAATAAAAATAACTATCTGCAATGAAAAATTCCTTGGACAGGACAGAGGGATCTTGACTCTGTATTTAAGCCCAGACAGTATTTGTGTTGTGAGTGTTTGATGGGCAGTGTAGATGAAGCTTTACTCTGAAACACTGGAATTCAGTCTCAGGGCTGATTTAATCAAAATGCTTCAGAATAATAATTGATATTGTACATCTCGTGTGTGTCTCAGTGACAGCTCTGAAACATGTACAGCACAATCTCATCCTGTTTCTGTGTCTCTCTCTGAAATTAGCTGGTCCATTTCCTAAATTACTCCTGACTAGATTTCAAAAGGGCTCCATTGCCTGTGAAGCAGTTTGTGATACCCAAAGGTTATGAAAAGTGCTTTCGAAAAGTCTGTCCCCAAGCTGCTGTGAGGATGTTCAGAGTCAGTGTGTGACTTGGGTCACACACAGGCCAGATACACCTCTCCAAGTTAAAGGTGGAGAATGGATCTCGCTCCATTTGAAAGATGTACTGACCCAGCCTGTCTGAGTTTGTGTCTGTGTGTGAGTTTGTGTTTGTCTGTACACGTGTTTGTGTGTCTGGGGTGGGGTGGGAGGTTGTGTGTGTGACTCATTACGCGGCACGGTAGCACAGTGTGTAGCACTGTGGCTTCACAGCTATAGGGTCCCGGGTTCAATTCCCGTCATGTTCTCCCTGTGTCTGCGTGGTTTCCTCCGGGTCACTCTCTCTGTGGCCCTCACTCTCTGTGTCCCTCACTCTCTGTGTCCCTGGCTCTCTCTGTGGCCCTCACTCTCTGTGTCCCTCACTCTCCGTGTCCCTCAATCTCTCTGTGTCCCTCAATCACTGTGTCCCTCAATCACTGTGTCCCTCTCTGTGTCCCTCACTCTCTCTCTGTCCCTCACTCACTGTGTCCCTCACTCTCTCTGTGTCCCTCACTCTCTCTGTGTCCCTCACTCTCTCTGTCCCTCACTCACTGTGTCCCTCACTCTCTCTGTGTCCCTCACTCTCTCTGTGTCCCTCACTCTCTGTGTCCCTCACTCTTTGTGTCCCTCACTCTCTCTGTGTCCCTCGCTCTCTGTGTCCCTCACTCTCTCTGTGTCCCTCACTCTCTCTGTGTCCCTCAATCACTGTGTCCCTCTCTGTGTCCCTCACTCTCTCTCTGTCCCTCACTCACTGTGTCCCTCACTCTCTCTGTGTCCCTCACTCTCTCTGTGTCCCTCACTCTCTCTGTCCCTCACTCACTGTGTCCCTCACTCTCTCTGTGTCCCTCACTCTCTCTGTGTCCCTCACTCTCTGTGTCCCTCACTCTTTGTGTCCCTCACTCTCTCTGTGTCCCTCGCTCTCTGTGTCCCTCACTCTCTCTGTGTCCCTCACTCTCTCTGTGTCCCTCTCTGTGTCCCTCACTCTCTCTCTGTCCCTCACTCACTGTGTCCCTCACTCTCTCTCTGTCCCTCACTCTCTCTGTGTCCCTCACTCACTGTGTCCCTCACTCTCTCTGTGTCCCTCACTATCTCTGTCCGTCACTCTCTGTGTCCCTCACTCTCTCTGTGTCCCACGCTCTCTGTGTCCCTCACTCTCTCTGTGTCCCTCGTGCACTGCGTCCCTCACTCTCTGTGTCCCTCACTCTCTGTGTCCCTCACTCTCTGTGTCCCTCACTCTCTGTGTCCTTCACTCACTGTGTCCCTCACTCTCTCTGTGTCCCTCACTCTCTCTGTGTCCCTCACTCTCTGTGTCCGTCACTCTCTCTGTGTCCCTCACTCTCTCTGTGTCCCTCGCTCTCTGTGTCCCTCTGTGTCCCTCACTCTCTCTGTGTCCCTCACTCTCTGTGTCCTTCACTCTCTCTGTCCCTCACTCACTGTGTCCCTCACTCTCTGTGTCACTCTCTCTGTGTCCCACACTCTCTGTGTCCCTCTGTGTCCCTCACTCTCTATGTGTCCCTCGCTCTCTGTGTCACTCTCTCTGTGTCCCTCGCTCTCTCTGTGTCCCTCGCTCTCTCTGTGTCCCTCACTCTCTCTGTGTCCCTCACTCTCTCTGTCCCTCACTCTTTGTGTCCCTCACTCTCTCTGTGTCCCTCGCTCTCTGTGTCCCTCACTCTCTCTGTGTCCCTCACTCTCTCTGTGTCCCTCTCTGTGTCCCTCACTATCTCTGTCCCTCGCTCTCTGTGTCCCTCACTCTCTATGTGTCCCTCAGTCTCTCTCTGTCCCTCACTCTCCCTGTGTCCCTCTGTGTCCCTCACTCTCTCAGTCCCTCACTCTCTGTGTCCTTCACTCTCTGTGTCCTTCACTCTCTGTGTCCCTCACTCTCTGTGTCCTTCACTCTCAGTGTCCCTCGCTCTCTGTGTCCCTCACTCTCTCTGTGTCACTCACTCTCTCTCTGTCCCTCACTCTCTGTGTCCCTCAATCTCTGTGTCGCTCACTCTATCTGTCCCTCACTCTCTGTGTCCCTCACTCACTGTGTCCCTCACTCTCTCTGTTTCCCTCACTCTATCTGTCCCTCACTCTCTGTGTCCCTCACTCTCTGTGTCCCTCACTCACTGTGTCCCTCACTCCCTCTGTGTCCCTCACTCTATCTGTCCCTCACTCTCTGTGTCCCTCACTCTCTGTGTTCCTCACTCTCTGTGTCCCTCACTCACTGTGTCCCTCACTCTCTCTGTTTCCCTCACATTCTGTGTCCCTCACTCTCTCTGTGTTCATCACTCTCTGTGTCCCTCACTCTCTGTGTCCCTCGCTCTCTCTGTGTCCCTCGCTCTCTCTGTGTCCCTCACTCTCTCTGTGTCCCTCGCTCTCTCTGTGTCCCTCACTCTCTCTGTGTCCCGCACTCTCTGTGTCCCTCACTCTCTCTGTGACCCTCGCTCTCTGTGTCCCTCACTCTCTGTGTCCCTCACTCTCTCTGTGACCCTCGCTCTCTGTGTCCCTCACTCTCTCTGTCTTCCTCACTCTCTCTCTGTCCCTCACTCTCTGTGTTCCTCACTCTCTGTGTCCCTCACACACTGTGTCCCTCGCTCTATCTGCCCCACACTCCCTCTGTGTCCCTCACTCTCGCTCTGTCCCTCGCGCTCTCTGTGTCCCTCACTCCCTGTGTCCCTCACTCTCTCTGTGACCCTCGCTCTCTGTGTCCCTCACTCTCTCTGTCTTCCTCACTCTCTCTCTGTCCCTCACTCTCTGTGTCCCTCACTCTCTCTGTGTCCCTCGTTCTCTGTGTCCCTCACACACTGTGTCCCTCACTCTCTCTGTGTCCCTCACTCTCTGTGTCCCTCACTCTCTGTGTCCCTCACTCTCTCTGTGTCCCTCGTTCTGTGTCCCTCACTCTCTGTGTCCCTCGCGCTCTCTGTGTTCCTCACTCTCTGTGTCCCTCACTCTCTCTGTGTCCCTCACTCTCTGTGTCCCTCACTCTCTCTGTTTCCCTCACTCTCTGTGTCCCTCACTCTCTGTGTCCCTCACTCTCTCTGTGTCCCTCGTTCTGTGTCCCTCACTCTCTGTGTCCCTCGCGCTCTCTGTGTCCCTCACTCTCTCTGTTTCCCTCACTCTCTGTGTCCCTCACTCTCTCTGTGTCCCTCGTTCTGTGTCCCTCACTCTCTGTGTCGCTCGCGCTCTCTGTGTCCCTCACTCTCTGTGTCCCTCACTCTCTGTGTCCCTCTCTGTGTCCCTCACTCACTCTGTTTCCCTCACTCTCTGTGTCCCTCACTCTCTCTGTGTCCCTCACTCTCTGTGTTCCTCACTCTCTGTGTCCCTCACTCTCTGTGTCCCTCACTCTCTGTTTCCCTCACTCTCTGTGTCCCTCACTCTCTCTCTGTCCCTCACTCACTGTGTCCCTCACTCTCTCTGTGTCCCTCTCTGTGTCCCTCACTCTCTGTGTCCCTCGCTCTCTGTGTCCCTCGCTCTCTGTGTCCCTCACTCTCTCTGTGTCCCTCACTCTCTCTGTCCCTCACTCTTTGTGTCCCTCACTCTCTCTGTGTCCCTCGCTCTCTGTGTCCCTCACTCTCTCTGTGTCCCTCACTCTCTCTGTGTCCCTCTCTGTGTCCCTCACTATCTCTGTCCGTCACTCTCTGTGTCCCTCAATCTCTGTGTCCCTCATTCTCTCTGTGTCCCTCGCTCTCTGTGTCCCTCACTCTCTATGTGTCCCTCACTCTCTCTCTGTCCCTCACTCTCAGTGTGTCCCTCTGTGTCCCTCACTCTCTCTGTCCCTCACTCTCTGTGTCCCTCACTCTCTGTGTCCCTCACTCTCTGTGTCCTTCACTCTCTGTGTCCCTCGCTCTCTGTGTCCCTCACTCTCTCTGTGTCCCTCACTCTCTATGTCCTTCACTCTCTGTGTCCCTCGCTCTCTGTGTCCCTCACTCTCGCTGTGTCCCTCACTCTCTGTGTCCCTCACTCTCTGTGTCGCTCACTCTATCTGTCCCTCACTCTCTGTGTCCCTCACTCTCTGTGTCCCTCACTCACTGTGTCCCTCACTCTCTCTGTTTCCCTCGCTCTCTCTGTGTCCCTCACTCTCTGTGTCCTTCACTCTCTGTGTCCCTCGCTCTCTGTGTCCCTCACTCTCGCTGTGTCCCTCACTCTCTGTGTCCCTCACTCTTTGTGTCGCTCACTCTATTTGTCCCTCACTCTCTGTGTCCCTCACTCTCTGTGTCCCTCACTCACTGTGTCCCTCACTCTCTCTGTTTCCCTCACTCTATCTGTCCCTCACTCTCTGTGTCCCTCACTCTCTGTGTCCCTCACTCACTGTGTCCCTCACTCCCTCTGTGTCCCTCACTCTATCTGTCCCTCACTCTCTGTGTCCCTCACTCTCTGTGTTCCTCACTCTCTGTGTCCCTCACTCACTGTGTCCCTCACTCTCTCTGTTTCCCTCACTCTCTGTGTCCCTCACTCTCTCTGTGTTCATCACTCTCTGTGTCCCTCACTCTCTGTGTCCCTCACTCTCTCTGTGTCCCTCGCTCTCTGTGTCCCTCGCTCTCTCTGTGTCCCTCACTCTCTCTGTTTCCCTCACTCTCTGTGTCCCTCACTCTCTCTGTGTTCATCACTCTCTGTGTCCCTCACTCTCTGTGTCCCTCACTCTCTCTGTGTCCCTCACTCTCTGTGTCCCTCGCTCTCTCTGTTTCCCTCACTCTCTGTGTCCCTCACTCTCTCTGTGTCCCTCACTCTCTGTGTCCCTCACTCTCTGTATCCCTCGCGCTCTCTGTGTCCCTCACTCTCTGTGTCCCTCACACTCTGTGTCCATCAGTCTATCTGCCCCACACTCCCTCTGTGTCCCTCACTCTCGCTCTGTCCCTCGCGTTCTCGGTATCCCTCGCGCTCTCTGTGTCCCTCGCTCTCTGTGTCCCTCGCTCTCTGTGTCCCTCACTCTCTGTGTCCCTCACTCACTCTGTGTCCCTCGCTCTCTCTGTGTCCCTCGCTCTCTGTGTTCCTCACTCTCTGTGTCCCTCACTCTCTCTGTGTGTCCCTCGTGCTCTCTGTGTCCCTCATTCTCTGTGTCCCTCGCTCTCTCTGTGTGGTACCCTCGCTCTCTGTGTCCCTGGCTCTCTCTGTGTCCCTGGCTCTGTCTGTGTCCCTCGCTCTCTCTCTGTGTCCCTCGCTCTCTGTGTCCCTCGCTCTCTGTATCCCTCGCTCTCTCTGTGTGCCTCGATCTCTCTGTGTCCCTCACTCTCTCTGTGTCCCTCCCTTTCTGTGTGTCCCTCGCTCACTCTGTGTCCCTCGCTCTCTCTGTGTCCCTCGCTCTGTCTGAGTCCCTCGGTCTGTGACCCTCGCTCTGTCTGTGTCCCTACCTTTCTGTGTGTCCCTCGCGCTCTCTGTGACCCTCGCTCTGTCTGTGTCCCTCGCTCTGTGTCCCTCGCTCTCTCTGTTTCCCTCGCTCTCTGTGTTCCTCTCTCTCTGTGTCCCTCGCTCTCTGTGTTCCTCACTCTCTGTGTTCCTCGCTCTCTCTGTGTGTTCCTCGCTCTCTATGTCCCTTGCTCTCTCTGAGTCCCTGGCTCTGTCTGTGTCCCTTGCTCTCTCTGTGTGTCCCTCGCTCTCTGTGTCTCTCGCTCTCTGAGTCCCTCGCTCTCTGTGTGTCCCTCGCTCTCTTTGTGTCCCTCACTCTCTCTGTGTCCCACACTCTCTGTGTCCCTCGCTCTCTCTGTGTCCCTCACTCTCTGTGTCCTTCGCTCTCTCGCTGTGTCACTCACTCTCTCTGCGTCCCACACTCTCTGTGTCCCTCGCTCTCTGTGTCCCTCGCTCTCTGTGTCCCTCGCTCTGTGTGTCCCTCGCTCTCTGTGTCCCTCACTCTCTGTGTCCCTCACTCTCTCTGTGTGAACCTCGCTCTCTGTGTCCCCGGCTCTCTGTGTCCCTCGCTCTCTCTGAGTCCCTCGCTCTCTCTGTGTCCCTCACTCTCTCTGTGTCCCACACTCTCTGTGTCCCTCGCTCTCTCTGTTTCCCTCGCTCTCTGTGGTCCTCACTCTCTGTGTCCCTCACTCTCTCTGTGTGAACCTCGCTCTCTGTGTCCCCGGCTCTCTGTGTCCCTCGCTCTCTCTGAGTCCCTCGCTCTCTCTGTGTCCCTCACTCTCTCTGTGTCCCACACTCTCTGTGTCCCTCGCTCTCTCTGTGTCCCTCACTCTCTGTGTCCCTCGCTCTCTGTGTCCCACACTCTCTGTGTCCCTCGCTCTCTGTGTCCCTCGTGCTCTGTGTCCCTCGCTCTTTGTGTCCCACACTCTCTGTGTCCCTCACTCTCTGTCTCCCTCGCTCTCTGTGTCCCTCGCTCTCTCTGTGTCCCTCGCTCTCTGTGTCCCTCGCTCTCTGTGTCCCTCGCTCTCTCTGTGTCCCTCGCTCTCTGTGTCCCTCGCTCTCTGTGTCCCTCGCTCTCTGTGTCCCTCGTGCTCTGTGTCCGTCGCTCTTTGTGTCCCTCGCTCTCTCTGTGTCCCTCGCTCTCTCTGTGTCCGTCGCTCTTTGTGTCCCTCGCTCTTTGTGTCCCATGCTCTCTCTGTGTCCCTCGCGCTCTCTTTGTAGCTCGGTCTGTGACCCTCGCTCTCTCTGTGTCCCTCCTTT
This sequence comes from Scyliorhinus torazame, assembly GCF_047496885.1. Classification (NCBI taxonomy): domain Eukaryota; kingdom Metazoa; phylum Chordata; class Chondrichthyes; order Carcharhiniformes; family Scyliorhinidae; genus Scyliorhinus; species Scyliorhinus torazame. The sequence goes on from NW_027307969.1 coordinate 126,994, forward strand.
TCTGTGTGTCCCTCGCTCTCGCTGTGTCCCTCGCGCTCTCTGTGTCCCTCGCTCTCTCTGTGTCCCTCACTCTCTCTGTGTCCCTCGCTCTCCCTGAGTCGCTCACTCTCTCTGTGTCCCTCGCTCTCTGTGTCCCTCGCTCTCTGTGTCCCTCGCTCTCTCTGTGACCCTCCCTCTCTGTGTTCCTCACTCTCTGTGTCCCTCACTCTCTCTGTGCCCCTCACTCTCTGTGACCCTCACTCTCTCTGTGTCCCTCACTCTATCTCTGTCCCTCACTCTCTCTCTGGCACTCACTCTCTGTGTCGGTGACTCTCTCTGTGTCCCTCGCTCTCTGTGTCCCTCGCTCTCTGTGTCCCTCACTCTCTCTGTGTCCCACACTCTCTGTGTCCCTCGCTCTCTCCGTGTGTCCCTCGCTCTCTGTGTCCCTTGCCCTTTGTGTCCCTCGCTCTCTGTGTCCCTCACTCTTTGTGTCCCTCATGCTCTGTGCTACTCGCTCTCTGTGTCCCTCGCACTCTGTGTCCCACACTCTCTGTGTCCCTCGCTCTATGTGTCCCTCACTCTCTGTGTCCCTCACTCTCTGTGTCCCTCGCTCTCTGAGTCCCACACTCTCTGTGTCCCTCGCTCTCTGTGTCCCTCGTGCTGTGTCCCTCGCTCTTTGTGTCCCTCGCTCACTCTGTGTCCCTCGCGCTCTGTGTGTAGCTCGGTCTGTGACCCTTGCTCTGTCTGTGTCCCTCACTCTCTGTGTTCCTCACTCTCTGTGTCCCTCACTCTCTCTGTACCCCTCACACTCTGTGACCCTCACTCTCTCTGTGTCCCTCAGTCTCTCTCTGTCCCTCACTCTCTCTCTGGCCCTCACTCCCTGTGTACCTGACTCTCTCTGTGTCCCTCTCTCACTGTGTCCCTCTCTCTCTGTGTCCCTCACTCTCTGTGTCTCTCGCTCTCTCTGTGTGTCCCTCCCTCTCTGTGTCCCTCACCCTCTGTGCCCCTCACTCTCTATGTGTCCCTCACTCTCTGTGTCCCTCGCGTTCTCTGCGTCCCTCGCACTCTCTGGGTCCGTCGCTCCCTATGGGTCCCTCACTCTCTCTGTGTCCCTCACTCTCTCTGTCCCTCACTCTCTGTGTCCCTCGCTCTCTGTGTCCCTCGCTCTCTGTGTCATTCGCTCTCTCTGTGTTCCTCGCTCTCTGTGTGTCCCTCACTCTCTCTGTGTCCCTCACTCTCTCTGTGTCCCACACTCTCTCTGTGTGTCCCTCGCTCTCTGTGTCCCTCGCTCTCTCTGTGTGTCCCTCGCTCTCTGTGTCCCTCGCTCTCTGTGTCCCTCGCTCTCTCTGTGTACCTGGCTCTGTCTGTGTGTCCCTCACTCTCTGTGTCCCACACTCTCTCTCTCTGTGTCACTCACTCTCTCTGTGTCCCACACTCTCTCTGTGTGTCCCTCGCTCTCTGTGTCCCTCGCTATCTCTGTGTGTCCCTCGCTCTCTGTGTCCCTCGCTCTCTGTGTCCTCGCTCTCTCTGTGTCACTCGCGCTCTCTGTGTCCCTCACTTCTCTGTGTCCCTCCCTTTCTGTGTGTCCCTCGCTCTCTCTGTGTCCCTCGCTCTGTCTGTGTCCCTCGCTCTGTGTCCCTCACTCTCTCTGTGTCCCTCACTCTCTCTGTGTCCCTCGCTCTCTATGTTCCTCAATCTCTGTGTCCCTCGCTCTCTGTGTCCCTCGCTCTCTCTGTGTCCCTCGCTCTCTCTGTGTCCCTCGCTCTCTGTGTCCCTCGCTCTCTGTGTTCCACACTCTCTGTGTCCCTCACTCTCTCTGTGTGTCCCTCGCTCTCTGTGTCCCTCGCTCTCTGTGTCCCTCGCTCTCTGTGTCCCTCGCTCTCTCTGTTTCCCTCGCTCTCTGTGTTCCTCACTCTCTGTGTCCCTCACTCTCTCTGTGTGACCCTCGCTCTCTGTGTCCCTCGCTCTCTGTGTCCCTCGCTCTCTGTGTCCCTGGCTCTGTCTGTGTCCCTCGCTCTCTCTGTGTGTCCCTCGCTCTCTGTGTCCCTCGCTCTCTCTGTGTCCCTCACTCTCTCTGTGTCCCACACTCTCTGTGTCCCTCGCTCTCTGTGTCCCTCGCGCTCTCTGTGTCCCTCGCGCTCTCTGTGTCACCTTCTCTCTGTGTCCCACACTCTCTCAGTGTGTCCCTCACTCTCTGTATCCTTCACTCTCTAAGTGTCCCTCGCTCTCTGTGTCCCTTGCTCTCTGTGACCCTCGCTCTCTCTGTGTCCCTCACTCTCCCTGTGTCCCTCGCTCTCTGTGTCCCTTGCTCTCTGTGACCCTCGCTCTCTCTGTGTCCCCCACTCTCTCTCTGTCCCTCGTGGTCTCTGTGTCCCTCCCGGTGTCTGTGTCGCTCGCGCTCTCTGTGTCCCTCGCGCTCTCTGTGTCCCTCGCGCTCTCTGTGTCCCTCGCGCTCTCTGTGTCACTCGTGCTCTCTGTGTCCTTCGCTCTCTCTGTGTCCCTCGCTCTCTCTCTGCCCCTCGCTCTCTCTGTGTCCCTCGCTCTCTCTGTGTCCCTCGCTCTCTCTGTCCCTCGCTCTCTCTCTGCCCCTCGCTCTATCTGATCCCTCGCTCGCTGTGTGTCCCTCGCTCTCTCTGTGTCCCTGGCTCTCTGTGTCCCTCGCTCTCTCTCTGCCCCTCGCTCTCTCTGTGTCCCTCGATCGCTCTGTGTCCCTTGCTCTCTGTGTCCCTCGCGCTCTCTGTGTCCCTCGCCCTCTCTGTGTCCCTCGCTATCTCTGTGTCCCTCGCTCTCTCTGTGTCCCTCACTCTCTATATCCCTCACTCTCTCTGTGTCCCTCGCTCTCTGTGTCCCTCGCTCTCTGTGTGTCCCTCGCTCTCTGTGTGTCCCTCGCTCGTTCTGTGTCCCCCGCTCTCTGTGTCCCTCGCGCTCTCTGTGTCCCTCGCTCTCTCTGTGTCCCTCACTCTCTCTGTGTCCCTCGCTCTCCCTGAGTCGCTCACTCTCTCTGGGTCTCTTGCTCTCTCTGTGTCCCTCGCTCACTGTGTCCCTCGCTCTCTCTGTCTCCCTCCCTCTCTCTGTGTCCCTCGCTCTCCCTGTGTCACTCACTCTCGGTGTCCCGCACACTCTCTGTGTCCCTCACTCTCTGTGTTCCTCACTCTCTGTGTCCCTCACTCTCTCTGTACCCCTCACACTCTGTGACCCTCACTCTCTCTGTGTCCCTCACTCTCTCTCTGTCCCTCACTCTCTCTCTGGCCCTCACTCCCTGTGTCCCTGACTCTCTCTGTGTCCCTCGCTCACTGTGTCCCTCGCTCTCTGTGTCCCTCACTCTCTGTGTCTCTCGCTCTCTCTGTGTGTCCCTCCCTCTCTGTGTCCCTCACCCTCTGTGCCCCTCACTCTCTATGTGTCCCTCACTCTCTGTGTCCCTCGCGTTCTCTGCGTCCCTCGCACTCTCTGGGTCCGTCGCTCCCTATGGGTCCCTCACTCTCTCTGTGTCCCTCACTCTCTCTGTCCCTCACTCTCTGTGTCCCTCGCTCTCTGTGCCCCTCGCTCTCTGTGTCATTCGCTCTCTCTGTGTTCCTCGCTCTCTGTGTGTCCCTCACTCTCTCTGTGTCCCTCACTCTCTCTGTGTCCCACACTCTCTCTGTGTGTCCCTCGCTCTCTGTGTCCCTCGCTCTCTCTGTGTGTCCCTCGCTCTCTGTGTCCCTCGCTCTCTGTGTCCCTCGCTCTCTCTGTGTACCTGGCTCTGTCTGTGTGTCCCTCACTCTCTGTGTCCCACACTCTCTCTCTCTGTGTCACTCACTCTCTCTGTGTCCCACACTCTCTCTGTGTGTCCCTCGCTCTCTGTGTCCCTCGCTATCTCTGTGTGTCCCTCGCTCTCTGTGTCCCTCGCTCTCTGTGTCCTCGCTCTCTCTGTGTCACTCGCGCTCTCTGTGTCCCTCACTTCTCTGTGTCCCTCCCTTTCTGTGTGTCCCTTGCTCTCTCTGTGTCCCTCGCTCTGTCTGTGTCCCTCGCTCTGTGTCCCTCACTCTCTCTGTGTCCCTCACTCTCTCTGTGTCCCTCGCTCTCTGTGTTCCTCAATCTCTGTGTCCCTCGCTCTCTGTGTCCCTCGCTCTCTCTGTGTCCCTCGCTCTCTCTGTGTCCCTCGCTCTCTGTGTCCCTCGCTCTCTGTGTTCCACACTCTCTGTGTCCCTCACTCTCTCTGTGTGTCCCTCGCTCTCTGTGTCCCTCGCTCTCTCTGTTTCCCTCGCTCTCTGTGTTCCTCACTCTCTGTGTCCCTCACTCTCTCTGTGTGACCCTCGCTCTCTGTGTCCCTCGCTCTCTGTGTCCCTCGCTCTCTGTGTCCCTGGCTCTGTCTGTGTCCCTCGCTCTCTCTGTGTGTCCCTCGCTCTCTGTGTCCCTCGCTCTCTCTGTGTCCCTCACTCTCTCTGTGTCCCACACTCTCTGTGTCCCTCGCTCTCTGTGTCCCTCGCGCTCTCTGTGTCCCTCGCGCTCTCTGTGTCACCTTCTCTCTGTGTCCCACACTCTCTCAGTGTGTCCCTCACTCTCTGTATCCTTCACTCTCTAAGTGTCCCTCGCTCTCTGTGTCCCTTGCTCTCTGTGACCCTCGCTCTCTCTGTGTCCCTCACTCTCCCTGTGTCCCTCGCTCTCTGTGTCCCTTGCTCTCTGTGACCCTCGCTCTCTCTGTGTCCCCCACTCTCTCTCTGTCCCTCGTGGTCTCTGTGTCCCTCCCGGTGTCTGTGTCGCTCGCGCTCTCTGTGTCCCTCGCGCTCTCTGTGTCCCTCGCGCTCTCTGTGTCCCTCGCGCTCTCTGTGTCACTCGTGCTCTCTGTGTCCTTCGCTCTCTCTGTGTCCCTCGCTCTCTCTCTGCCCCTCGCTCTCTCTGTGTTCTCGCTCTCTCTGTGTCCCTCGCTCTCTCTGTCCCTCGCTCTCTCTCTGCCCCTCGCTCTCTCTGATCCCTCGCTCGCTGTGTGTCCCTCGCTCTCTCTGTGTCCCTGGCTCTCTGTGTCCCTCGCTCTCTCTCTGCCCCTCGCTCTCTCTGTGTCCCTCGATCGCTCTGTGTCCCTTGCTCTCTGTGTCCCTCGCGCTCTCTGTGTCCCTCGCCCTCTCTGTGTCCCTCGCTATCTCTGTGTCCCTCGCTCTCTCTGTGTCCCTCACTCTCTATATCCCTCACTCTCTCTGTGTCCCTCGCTCTCTGTGTTTCCCTCGCTCTCTCTGTGCCCCTCGCTCTCTGTGTGTCCCTCGCTCTCTGTGTGTCCCTCGCTCGTTCTGTGTCCCCCGCTCTCTGTGTCCCTCGCTCTCTGTGTCCCTCGCGCTCTCTGTGTCCCTCACTCTCTGTATCCCTCACTCTCTCTGTGTCCCTCGCTCTCTGTGTCCCTCGCTCTCTGTGTGTCCCTCGCTCTCTCTGTGTCCCTCGCTCTCTGTGTGTCCCTCGCTCTTTCTGTGTCCCCCGCTCTCTGTGTCCCTCGCGCTCTCTGTGTCGCTCGTGCTCTCTGTGTCCCTCGCTCTCTGTGTCCTTCGCTCTCTGTTTGTCCCTCGCTCTCTCTGTGTCCCTCGCTCTCTCTGTGACCCTCGCTCTCTGTGTCCCTCGCGCTCTCTGTGTCCCTCGCGCTCTCTGTGTCCCACGCGCTCTCTGTGTCCGTCGCGCTCTCTGTGTCCCTCGTTCTCTGTGTCCCTCGCTCTCTGTGTCCCTCACTCTCTGTGTCCCTCTCTCACTCTGTGTCCCTCGCTCTCTGTGTCCCACACTCTTTGTGCCCCTCATGCTCTGTGCTATTCGCTCTCTGTGTCCCTCGCTCTCTGTGTCCCACACTCTCTGTGTCCCTCGCTCTCACTGTGTCCCACACTCTCTGTGTCCCTGGCTCTGTCTGTGTCCCTCGCTCTCTCTGTGTGCCCCTCGCTCTCTGTGTCCCTCGCTCTCTCTGTGTCCCTCGCTCTCTCTGTGTCCCTCACTCTCACTGTGTCCCACACTCTCTGTGTCCCTCGCTCTCTGTGTCCCTCACTCCGCACAGAGAGTGACCCAAGCCGGAATCGAACCTGTGATCCTGGAGCAGTGAAACAATTGTGCTATCCACAAGCCTACCGTGCTGTCCCTCTCTCTCTCGTTGTGTCCCTCCCTCACTCGGTGTGCTCCTCTCTCTCTTGCTGTGCCCCTCTCTCTCCCGCTGTGGTCCTCTCTCACTCGCTGTGTCCCTCTCTCTCTCGCTGTGTCCCTCACTCTCTCGCCGTGTACCCGTCCCTCTCGCTGTGTCCCCCTCTCTTTCGTTGTGTCCCTCTCTCTCTCGCTGTGTCCCTTGCTCTCTGTGTCCCTTGCTCTCTGTGTCCCTTGCTGTCTCTGTGTCCCCCTCTCTCGTTGTGTCCCTCTCTCTCTCTCGTTGTGTCCATTGCTCCCTGTGTCCCTCACTCTCTGTGTCCCTCGCTCTCTCTGTGTCCTTCGCTCTCTGTGTCCCTCACTCTCTGTGTCCCTCGCTCTCGGTGTCCCTCGCGCTCACTGTGTCCCTCACGCTCTCTGTGTCCCTCGCGCACTCTGTGTCCCTGGCTCTCTCTGTGTCCCTCGCTCACTGTGTCCCTCGCTCTCTGTGTCCCTCGCTCTCTCTGTGTCCCTCGCTCTCTCTGTGTCCCTCGCTCTCTGTGTCCCTCACTCTCTGTGTCCCTCACTCTCTGTGTCCCTCGCTCTCTGTGTCCCTCGCTCTCTGTGTCCCTCACTCTCTGTGTCCCTCGCTCTCTCAGTGTCCCTCACTCTCCCTGTGTCCCTCGCTCTCTGTGTCCCTCGCTCTCTGTGTCCCCCGCTCTCTCTCTGTCCCCCACTCTCTCTGTCCCTCGCGCTCTCTGTGTCCCTCGCCCTCTCTGTGTCGCTCGCGCTCACTGTGTCACTCGCGCTCTCTGTGTCCCTCCCTCTGTGTTCCTCACTCTCTTTGTCCCTCACTCTCTCTGTGCCCCTCACTCTCTGTGTCCCTCACTCTCTCTCTGTCCCTCACTCTCTCTCTGGCCCTCACTCTCTGTGTCGGTGACTCTCTCTGTGTCCCTCGCTCTCTGTGTCCCTCGCTCTCTGTGTCCCTCACTCTCTCTGTGTCCCACACTCTCTGTGTCCCTCGCTCTCTCCGTGTGTCCCTCGCTCTCTGTGTCCCTCACTCTTTGTGCCCCTCATGCTCTGTGCTATTCGCTCTCTGTGTCCCTCGCTCTCTGTGTCCCACACTCTCTGTGTCCCTCGCTCTCACTGTGTCCCACACTCTCTGTGTCCCTGGCTCTGTCTGTGTCCCTCGCTCTCTCTGTGTGTCCCTCGCTCTCTGTGTCCCTCGCTCTCTCTGTGTCCCTCGCTCTCTCTGTGTCCCTCGCTCTCACTGTGTCCCTCGCTCACTCTGTGTCCCTCGCTCTCTCTGTGTCCCTCGCTCTCTCTCTGTCCCTCACTCTCACTGTGTCCCACACTCTCTGTGTCCCTCGCTCTCTGTGTCCCTCACTCCGCACAGAGAGTGACCCAAGCCGGAATCGAACCTGTGATCCTGGAGCAGTGAAACAATTGTGCTATCCACAAGGCTACCGTGCTGTCCCTCTCTCTCTCGCTGTGTCCCTCCCTCACTCGGTGTGCTCCTCTCTCTCTTGCTGTGCCCCTCTCTCTCCTGCTGTGGTCCTCTCTCACTCGCTGTGTCCCTCTCTCTCTCGCTGTGTCCCTCACTCTCTCGCCGTGTACCCGTCCCTCTCGCTGTGTCCCCCTCTCTCTCGTTGTGTCCCTCTCTCTCTCGCTGTGTCCCTTGCTCTCTGTGTCCCTTGCTCTCTCTGTGTCCCCCTCTCTCGTTGTGTCCCTCTCTCTCTCTCGTTGTGTCCATTGCTCCCTGTGTCCCTCACTCTCTGTGTCCCTCGCTCTCTCTGTGTCCCTCGCTCTCTCTGTGTCCCCCACTCTCTGTGTCCCTCACTCTCTGTGTCCCTCGCTCTCTCTGTGTCCCTCACTCTCTGTGTCCCTCACTCTCTGTGTCCCTCGCGCTCTCTGTGTCCCTCACTCTCTGTGTCCCTCACTCTCTGTGTCCCTCTCTGTGTCCCTCACTCTCTCTCTGTCCCTCACTCACTGTGTCCCTCACTCTCTCTGTGTCCCTCACTCTCTCTGTGTCCCTCACTCTCTCTGTCACTCACTCTTTGTGTCCCTCACTCTCTCTGTGTCCCTCGCTCTCTTAGTCCCTCACTCTCTCTGTGTCCCTCACTCTCTCTGTGTCCCTCTCTGTGTCCCTCACTATCTCTGTCCGTCACTCTCTGTGTCCCTCACTCTCTGTGTCCCTCATTCTCTCTGTGTCCCTCGCTCTCTGTGTCCCTCACTCTCTATGTGTCCCTCACTCTCTCTCTGTCCCTCACTCTCCCTGTGTCCCTCTGTGTCCCTCACTCTCTGTGTCCCTCACTCTCTGTGTCCCTCACTCTCTGTGTCCTTCACTCTCTGTGTCCCTCGCTCTCTGTGTCCCTCACTCTCTGTGTCCCTCACTCTCTGTGTCCCTCACTCTCTGTGTCCCTCATTCTCTCTGTGTCCCTCGCTCTCTGTGTCCCTCACTCTCTATGTGTCCCTCACTCTCTCTCTGTCCCTCACTCTCCCTGTGTCCCTCTGTGTCCCTCACTCTCTGTGTCCCTCACTCTCTGTGTCCCTCACTCTCTGTGTCCCTCGCTCTCTGTGTCCCTCACTCTCGCTGTGTCCCTCACTCTCTGTGTCCCTCACTCTCTGTGTCGCTCACTCTATCTGTCCCTCACTCTCTGTGTCCCTCACTCTCTGTGTCCCTCACTCACTGTGTCCCTCACTCTCTCTGTTTCCCTCACTCTATCTGTCCCTCACTCTCTGTGTCCCTCACTCTCTGTGTCCCTCACTCACTGTGTCCCTCACTCCCTCTGTGTCCCTCACTCTATCTGCCCCTCACTCTCTGTGTCCCTCACTCTCTGTGTTCCTCACTCTCTGTGTCCCTCACTCACTGTGTCCCTCACTCTCTCTGTTTCCCTCACTCTCTGTGTCCCTCACTCTCTCTGTGTTCATCACTCTCTGTGTCCCTCACTCTCTGTGTCCCTCACTCTCTCTGTGTCCCTCGCTCTCTGTGTCCCTCGCTCTCTCTGTGTCCCTCGATCTCTCTGTGTCCCTCACTCTCTCTGTGTCCCTCACTCTCTCTGTGTTCATCACTCTCTGTGTCCCTCACTCTCTGTGTCCCTCACTCTCTCTGTGTCCCTCGATCTATGTGTCCCTCACTCTCTCTGTGTCCCGCACTCTCTCTGTGACCCTCGCTCTCTGTGTCCCTCACTCTCTCTGTGACCCCCGCTCTCTGTGTCCCTCACTCTCTCTGTCTTCCTCACTCTCTCTCTGTCCCTCACTCTCTCTGTCTTCCTCACTCTCTCTCTGTCCCTCACTCTCTGTGTCCCTCACTCTCTGTGTCCCTCACTCTCTGTGTCCCTCACTCTCTGTGTCCCTCACTCTCTCTGTGACCCTCGCTCTCTGTGTCCCTCACTCTCTCTGTCTTCCTCACTCTCTCTCTGTCCCTCACTCTCTGTGTCCCTCACTCTCTGTGTCCCTCACTCTCTGTGTTCCTCACTCTCTGTGTTCCTCACTCTCTGTATCCCTCGCGCTCTCTGTGTCCCTCACTCTCTGTGTCCCTCACACTCTGTGTCCATCACTCTATCTGCCCCACACTCCCTCTGTGTCCCTCACTCTCGCTCAGTCCCTCGCGCTCTCAATATCCCTCGCGCTCTCTGTGTCCCTCACTCTCTGTGTCCCTCACACTCTGTGTCCATCAATCTATCTGCCCCACACTCCCTCTGTGTCCCTCACTCTCGCTCTGTCCCTCACGCTCTCTGTGTCCCTCGCGCTCTCTGTGTCCCACGCGCTCTCTGTGTCCCACGCGGTCTCTGTGTCCCTCGCTCTCTGTGTCCCTCGCTCTCTGTGTCCCTCACTCGCTGTGTCCCTCCCTCACTCGGTGTGCTCCTCTCTCTCTTGCTGTGCCCCTCTCTCTCCCGCTGTGGTCCTCTCTCACTCGCTGTGTCCCTCACTCTCTCTGTTTCCCTCACTCTATCTGTCCCTCACTCTCTGTGTCCCTCACTCTCTGTGTCCCTCACTCACTGTGTCCCTCACTCCCTCTGTGTCCCTCACTCTCTGTGTCCCTCACTCTCTGTGTCGCTCACTCTATCTGTCCCTCACTCTCTGTGTCCCTCACTCTCTGTGTCCCTCACTCACTGTGTCCCTCACTCTCTCTGTTTCCCTCACTCTATCTGTCCCTCACTCTCTGTGTCCCTCACTCTCTGTGTCCCTCACTCACTGTGTCCCTCACTCCCTCTGTGTCCCTCACTCTATCTGCCCCTCACTCTCTGTGTCCCTCACTCTCTGTGTTCCTCACTCTCTGTGTCCCTCACTCACTGTGTCCCTCACTCTCTCTGTTTCCCTCACTCTCTGTGTCCCTCACTCTCTCTGTGTTCATCACTCTCTGTGTCCCTCACTCTCTGTGTCCCTCACTCTCTCTGTGTCCCTCGCTCTCTGTGTCCCTCGCTCTCTCTGTGTCCCTCGATCTCTCTGTGTCCCTCACTCTCTCTGTGTCCCTCACTCTCTCTGTGTTCATCACTCTCTGTGTCCCTCACTCTCTGTGTCCCTCACTCTCTCTGTGTCCCTCGATCTATGTGTCCCTCACTCTCTCTGTGTCCCGCACTCTCTCTGTGACCCTCGCTCTCTGTGTCCCTCACTCTCTCTGTGACCCCCGCTCTCTGTGTCCCTCACTCTCTCTGTCTTCCTCACTCTCTCTCTGTCCCTCACTCTCTCTGTCTTCCTCACTCTCTCTCTGTCCCTCACTCTCTGTGTCCCTCACTCTCTGTGTCCCTCACTCTCTGTGTCCCTCACTCTCTGTGTCCCTCACTCTCTCTGTGACCCTCGCTCTCTGTGTCCCTCACTCTCTCTGTCTTCCTCACTCTCTCTCTGTCCCTCACTCTCTGTGTCCCTCACTCTCTGTGTCCCTCACTCTCTGTGTTCCTCACTCTCTGTGTTCCTCACTCTCTGTATCCCTCGCGCTCTCTGTGTCCCTCACTCTCTGTGTCCCTCACACTCTGTGTCCATCACTCTATCTGCCCCACACTCCCTCTGTGTCCCTCACTCTCGCTCAGTCCCTCGCGCTCTCAATATCCCTCGCGCTCTCTGTGTCCCTCACTCTCTGTGTCCCTCACACTCTGTGTCCATCAATCTATCTGCCCCACACTCCCTCTGTGTCCCTCACTCTCGCTCTGTCCCTCACGCTCTCTGTGTCCCTCGCGCTCTCTGTGTCCCACGCGCTCTCTGTGTCCCACGCGGTCTCTGTGTCCCTCGCTCTCTGTGTCCCTCGCTCTCTGTGTCCCTCACTCGCTGTGTCCCTCCCTCACTCGGTGTGCTCCTCTCTCTCTTGCTGTGCCCCTCTCTCTCCCGCTGTGGTCCTCTCTCACTCGCTGTGTCCCTCACTCTCTCTGTTTCCCTCACTCTATCTGTCCCTCACTCTCTGTGTCCCTCACTCTCTGTGTCCCTCACTCACTGTGTCCCTCACTCCCTCTGTGTCCCTCACTCTATCTGCCCCTCACTCTCTGTGTCCCTCACTCTCTGTGTTCCTCACTCTCTGTGTCCCTCACTCACTGTGTCCCTCACTCTCTCTGTTTCCCTCACTCTCTGTGTCCCTCACTCTCTCTGTGTTCATCACTCTCTGTGTCCCTCACTCTCTGTGTCCCTCACTCTCTCTGTGTCCCTCGCTCTCTGTGTCCCTCGCTCTCTCTGTGTCCCTCGATCTCTCTGTGTCCCTCACTCTCTCTGTGTCCCTCACTCTCTCTGTGTTCATCACTCTCTGTGTCCCTCACTCTCTGTGTCCCTCACTCTCTCTGTGTCCCTCGATCTATGTGTCCCTCACTCTCTCTGTGTCCCGCACTCTCTCTGTGACCCTCGCTCTCTGTGTCCCTCACTCTCTCTGTGACCCCCGCTCTCTGTGTCCCTCACTCTCTCTGTCTTCCTCACTCTCTCTCTGTCCCTCACTCTCTCTGTCTTCCTCACTCTCTCTCTGTCCCTCACTCTCTGTGTCCCTCACTCTCTGTGTCCCTCACTCTCTGTGTCCCTCACTCTCTGTGTCCCTCACTCTCTCTGTGACCCTCGCTCTCTGTGTCCCTCACTCTCTCTGTCTTCCTCACTCTCTCTCTGTCCCTCACTCTCTGTGTCCCTCACTCTCTGTGTCCCTCACTCTCTGTGTTCCTCACTCTCTGTGTTCCTCACTCTCTGTATCCCTCGCGCTCTCTGTGTCCCTCACTCTCTGTGTCCCTCACACTCTGTGTCCATCACTCTATCTGCCCCACACTCCCTCTGTGTCCCTCACTCTCGCTCAGTCCCTCGCGCTCTCAATATCCCTCGCGCTCTCTGTGTCCCTCACTCTCTGTGTCCCTCACACTCTGTGTCCATCAATCTATCTGCCCCACACTCCCTCTGTGTCCCTCACTCTCGCTCTGTCCCTCACGCTCTCTGTGTCCCTCGCGCTCTCTGTGTCCCACGCGCTCTCTGTGTCCCACGCGGTCTCTGTGTCCCTCGCTCTCTGTGTCCCTCGCTCTCTGTGTCCCTCACTCGCTGTGTCCCTCCCTCACTCGGTGTGCTCCTCTCTCTCTTGCTGTGCCCCTCTCTCTCCCGCTGTGGTCCTCTCTCACTCGCTGTGTCCCTCTCTCTCTCGCTGTGTCCCTCACTCTCTCGCCGTGTACCCGTCCCTCTCGCTGTGTCCCCCTCTCTTTCGTTGTGCCCCTCTCTCTCTCGCTGTGTCCCTTGCTCTCTGTGTCCCTTGCTCTCTGTGTCCCTTGCTCTCTCTGTGTCCCCCTCTCTCGTTGTGTCCCTCTCTCTCTCTCGTTGTGTCCATTGCTCCCTGTGTCCCTCACTCTCTGTGTCCCTCGCTCTCTCTGTGTCCTTCGCTCTCTCTGTGTCCCCCACTCTCTGTGTCCCTCACTCTCTGTGTCCCTCGCTCTCTCTGTGTCCCTCACTCTCTGTGTCCCTCACTCTCTGTGTCCCTCGCTCTCGGTGTCCCTCGCGCTCACTGTGTCCCTCACGCTCTCTGTGTCCCTCGCGCACTCTGTGTCCCTGGCTCTCTCTGTGTCCCTCGCTCACTGTGTCCCTCGCTCTCTGTGTCCCTCGCTCTCTCTGTGTCCCTCGCTCTCTCTGTGTCCCTCGCTCTCTGTGTCCCTCACTCTCTGTGTCCCTCGCTCTCTGTGTCCCTCGCTCTCTGTGTCCCTCACTCTCTGTGTCCCTCGCTCTCTCAGTGTCCCTCACTCTCCCTGTGTCCCTCGCTCTCTGTGTCCCTCGCTCTCTGTGTCCCCCGCTCTCTCTCTGTCCCCCACTCTCTCTGTCCCTCGCGCTCTCTGTGTCCCTCGCCCTCTCTGTGTCGCTCGCGCTCTCTGTGTCACTCGCGCTCTCTGTGTCCCTCCCTCTGTGTTCCTCACTCTCTGTGTCCCTCACTCTCTCTGTGCCCCTCACTCTCTGTGTCCCTCACTCTCTCTCTGTCCCTCACTCTCTCTCTGGCCCTCACTCTCTGTGTCGGTGACTCCTTCTGTGTCCCTCGCTCTCTGTGTCCCTCACTCTCTCTGTGTCCCACACTCTCTGTGTCCCTCGCTCTCTCCGTGTGTCCCTCGCTCTCTGTGTCCCTCACTCTTTGTGCCCCTCATGCTCTGTGCTATTCGCTCTCTGTGTCCCTCGCTCTCTGTGTCCCACACTCTCTGTGTCCCTCGCTCTCACTGTGTCCCACACTCTCTGTGTCCCTGGCTCTGTCTGTGTCCCTCGCTCTCTCTGTGTGTCCCTCGCTCTCTGTGTCCCTCGCTCTCTCTGTGTCCCTCGCTCTCTCTGTGTCCCTCGCTCTCACTGTGTCCCACACTCTCTGTGTCCCTCGCTCTCTGTGTCCCTCACTCCGCACAGAGAGTGACCCAAGCCGGAATCGAACCTGTGATCCTGGAGCAGTGAAACAATTGTGCTATCCACAAGGCTACCGTGCTGTCCCTCTCTCTCTCGCTGTGTCCCTCCCTCACTCGGTGTGCTCCTCTCTCTCTTGCTGTGCCCCTCTCTCTCCCGCTGTGGTCCTCTCTCACTCGCTGTGTCCCTCTCTCTCTCGCTGTGTCCCTCACTCTCTCGCCGTGTACCCGTCCCTCTCGCTGTGTCCCCCTCTCTCTCGTTGTGTCCCTCTCTCTCTCGCTGTGTCCCTTGCTCTCTGTGTCCCTTGCTCTCTGTGTCCCTTGCTCTCTCTGTGTCCCCCTCTCTCGTTGTGTCCCTCTCTCTCTCTCGTTGTGTCCATTGCTCCCTGTGTCCCTCACTCTCTGTGTCCCTCGCTCTCTCTGTGTCCCTCGCTCTCTCTGTGTCCCCCACTCTCTGTGTCCCTCACTCTCTGTGTCCCTCGCTCTCTCTGTGTCCCTCACTCTCTGTGTCCCTCACTCTCTGTGTCCCTCGCGCTCTCTGTGTCCCTCACTCTCTGTGTCCCTCACTCTCTGTGTCCCTCTCTGTGTCCCTCACTCTCTCTCTGTCCCTCACTCACTGTGTCCCTCACTCTCTCTGTGTCCCTCACTCTCTCTGTGTCCCTCACTCTCTCTGTCCCTCACTCTTTGTGTCCCTCACTCTCTCTGTGTCCCTCGCTCTCTTAGCCCCTCACTCTCTCTTTGTCCCTCACTCTCTCTGTGTCCCTCACTCTCTCTGTGTCCCTCTCTGTGTCCCTCACTATCTCTGTCCGTCACTCTCTGTGTCCCTCACTCTCTGTGTCCCTCATTCTCTCTGTGTCCCTCGCTCTCTGTGTCCCTCACTCTCTATGTGTCCCACACTCTCTCTCTGTCCCTCACTCTCCCTGTGTCCCTCTGTGTCCCTCACTCTCTGTGTCCCTCACTCTCTGTGTCCTTCACTCTCTGTGTCCCTCACTCTCTGTGTCCCTCACTCTCTGTGTCCCTCATTCTCTCTGTGTCCCTCGCTCTCTGTGTCCCTCACTCTCTATGTGTCCCTCACTCTCTCTCTGTCCCTCACTCTCCCTGTGTCCCTCTGTGTCCCTCACTCTCTGTGTCCCTCACTCTCTGTGTCCTTCACTCTCTGTGTCCCTCGCTCTCTGTGTCCCTCACTCTCGCTGTGTCCCTCACTCTCTGTGTCCCTCACTCTCTGTGTCGCTCACTCTATCTGTCCCTCACTCTCTGTGTCCCTCACTCTCTGTGTCCCTCACTCACTGTGTCCTTCACTCTCTCTGTTTCCCTCACTCTATCTGTCCCTCACTCTCTGTGTCCCTCACTCTCTGTGTCCCTCACTCACTGTGTCCCTCACTCCCTCTGTGTCCCTCACTCTATCTGCCCCTCACTCTCTGTGTCCCTCACTCTCTGTGTTCCTCACTCTCTGTGTCCCTCACTCACTGTGTCCCTCACTCTCTCTGTTTCCCTCACTCTCTGTGTCCCTCACTCTCTCTGTGTTCATCACTCTCTGTGTCCCTCACTCTCTGTGTCCCTCACTCTCTCTGTGTCCCTCGCTCTCTGTGTCCCTCGCTCTCTCTGTGTCCCTCACTCTCTCTGTGTCCCTCGATCTATGTGTCCCTCACTCTCTCTGTGTCCCGCACTCTCTGTGTCCCTCACTCTCTCTGTGACCCTCGCTCTCTGTGTCCCTCACTCTCTCTGTCTTCCTCACTCTCTCTCTGTCCCTCACTCTCTGTGTCCCTCACTCTCTGTGTCCCTCGCTCTCTCTGTGTCCCTCACTCTCTGTGTCCCTCACTCTCTGTGTCCCTCGCTCTCTCTGTGTCCCTCACTCTCTGTGTCCCTCACTCTCTGTGTTCCTCACTCTCTGTGTCCCTCACTCTCTGTGTCCCTGGTGCTCTGTGTCCCTCACTCTCTGTATCCCTCGCGCTCTCTGTGTCCCTCACTCTCTGTGTCCCTCACACTCTGTGTCCATCACTCTATCTGCCCCACACTCCCTCTGTGTCCCTCACTCTCGCTCAGTCCCTCGCGCTCTCAGTATCCCTCGCGCTCTCTGTGTCCCTCACTCTCTGTGTCCCTCACACTCTGTGTCCATCACTCTATCTGCCCCACACTCCCTCTGTGTCCCTCACTCTCTGTGTCCTTCACTCTCTGTGTCCCTCGCTCTCTGTGCCCCTCGCTCTCTGTGTCCCTCGCGCTCTCTGTGACCCACGCGCTCTCTGTGTCCCACGCGGTCTCTGTGTCCCTCGCTCTCTGTGTCCCTCGCTCTCTGTGTCCCTCACTCTCTGTGTCCCTCACTCACTCTGTGTCCCTCGCTCTCTCTGTGTCCCTCGCTCTCTGTGTCCCTCATTCTCTGTGTCCCTCGCTCTCTCTGTGTGGTACCCTCGCTCTCTGTGTCCCTGGCTCTCTCTGTGTCCCTGGCTCTGTCTGTGTCCCTCGCTCTCTCTCTGTGTCCCTCGCTCTCTGTGTCCCTCGCTCTCTGTATCCCTCGCTCTCTCTGTGTGCCTCGATCTCTCTGTGTACCTCACTCTCTCTGTGTCCCTCCCTTTCTGTGTGTCCCTCGCTCACTCTGTGTCCCTCGCTCTCTCTGTGTCCCTCGCTCTGTCTGAGTCCCTCGGTCTGTGACCCTCGCTCTGTCTGTGTCCCTACCTTTCTGTGTGTCCCTCGCGCTCTCTGTGACCCTCGCTCTGTCTGTGTCCCTCGCTCTGTGTCCCTCGCTCTCTCTGTTTCCCTCGCTCTCTGTGTTCCTCACTCTCTGTGTCCCTCGCTCTCTGTGTTCCTCACTCTCTGTGTTCCTCGCTCTCTCTGTGTGTTCCTCGCTCTCTATGTCCCTTGCTCTCTCTGAGTCCCTGGCTCTGTCTGTGTCCCTTGCTCTCTCTGTGTGTCCCTCGCTCTCTGTGTCTCTCGCTCTCTGAGTCCCTCGCTCTCTGTGTCCCTCGCTCTCTCTGTGTGTCCCTCGCTCTCTGTGTCTCTCGCTCTCTGTGTCTCTCGCTCTTTGTGTCCCTCACTCTCTGTGTCCCTCGCTCTCTCTGTGTCCCTCACTCTCTGTGTCCTTCGCTCTCTCGCTGTGTCACTCACTCTCTCTGTGTCCCACACTCTCTGTGTCCCTCACTCTCTCTGTGTGTCCCTCGCTCTCTGTGTCCCTCGCTCTCTCTGTTTCCCTCGCTCTCTGTGGTCCTCACTCTCTGTGTCCCTCACTCTCTCTGTGTGACCCTCGCTCTCTGTGTCCCTCGCTCTCTGTGTCCCTCGCTCTCTCTGAGTCCCTCGCTCTCTCTGTGTCCCTCACTCTCTCTGTGTCCCAGACTCTCTGTGTCCCTCGCTCTCTCTGTGTCCCTCACTCTCTGTGTCCCTCGCTCTCTGTGTCCCACACTCTCTGTGTCCCTCGCTCTCTGTGTCCCTCGTGCTCTGTGTCCCTCGCTCTTTGTGTCCCACACTCTCTGTGTCCCTCACTCTCTGTGTCCCTCGCTCTCTGTGTCCCTCGCTCTCTCTGTGTCCCTCGCTCTCTGTGTCCCTCGCTCTCTGTGTCCCTCGCTCTCTCTGTGTCCCTCACTCTCTCTGTGTCCGTCACTCTTTGTGTCCCTCGCTCTTTGTGTCCCATGCTCTCGCTGAGTCCCTCGCTCTCTCTGTGTCCCTCGCTCTCTCTGTGTCCGTCGCTCTTTGTGTCCCTCGCTCTTTGTGTCCCATGCTCTCTCTGTGTCCCTCGCGCTCTCTTTGTAGCTCGGTCTGTGACCCTCGCTCTCTCTGTGTCCCTCCTTTTCTGTGTGTCCCTCGCTCTCGCTGTGTCCCTCGCGCTCTCTGTGTCCCTCGCTCTCTCTGTGTCCCTCACTCTCTCTGTGTCCCTCGCTCTCCCTGAGTCGCTCACTCTCTCTGTGTCCCTTGCTCTCTCTGTGTCCCTCGCTCTCTGTGTCCCACGCTCTCTCTGTGACCCTCCCTCTCTGTGTTCCTCACTCTCTGTGTCCCTCACTCTCTCTGTGCCCCTCACTCTCTGTGACCCTCACTCTCTCTGTGTCCCTCACTCTCTCACTGTCCCTCACTCTCTCTCTGGCCCTCACTCTCTGTGTCGGTGACTCTCTCTGTGTCCCTCGCTCTCTGTGTCCCTCGCTCTCTGTGTCCCTCACTCTCTCTGTGTCCCACACTCTCTGTGTCCCTCGCTCTCTCCGTGTGTCCCTCGCTCTCTGAGTCCCTTGCCCTTTGTGTCCCTCGCTCTCTGTGTCCCTCACTCTTTGTGTCCCTCATGCTCTGTGCTACTCGCTCTCTGTGTCCCTCGCAATCTGTGTCCCACACTCTCTGTGTCCCTCGCTCTATGTGTCCCTCACTCTCTGTGTCCCTCACTCTCTGTGTCCCTCGCTCTCTGAGTCCCACACTCTCTGTGTCCCTCGCTCTCTGTGTCCCTCGTGCTCTGTGTCCCTCGCTCTTTGTGTCCCTCGCTCACTCTGGGTCCCTCGCGCTCTGTGTGTAGCTCGGTCTGTGACCCTTGCTCTGTCTGTGTCCCTCCCTTTCTGTGTGTCCCTCGCTCTCGCTGTGTCCCTCGCGCTCTCTGTGTCCCTCGCTCTCTCTGTGTCCCTCACTCTCTCTGTGTCCCTCGCTCTCCCTGAGTCGCTCACTCTCTCTGGGTCCCTTGCTCTCTCTGTGTCCCTCGCTCTCTGTGTCCCTCGCTCTCTCAGTCTCCCTCCCTCTCTCTGTGTCCCTCGCTCTCCCTGTGTCACTCACTCTCGGTGTCCCGCACACTCTCTGTGTCCCTCACTCTCTGTGTTCCTCACTCTCTGTGTCCCTCACTCTCTCTGTACCCCTCACACTCTGTGACCCTCACTCTCTCTGTGTCCCTCACTCTCTCTCTGTCCCTCACTCTCTCTCTGGCCCTCACTCTCTGTGTCCCTGACTCTCTCTGTGTCCCTCGCTCACTGTGTCCCTCGCTCTCTGTGTCCCTCACTCTCTGTGTTTCTCGCTCTCTCTGTGTGTCCCTCCCTCTCTGTGTCCCTCACCCTCTGTGCCCCTCACTCTCTATGTGTCCCTCACTCTCTGTGTCCCTCGCGTTCTCTGCGTCCCTCGCACTCTCTGGGTCCGTCGCTCCCTATGGGTCCCTCACTCTCTCTGTGTCCCTCACTCTCTCTGTCCCTCACTCTCTGTGTCCCTCGCTCTCTGTGTCCCTCGCTCTCTGTGTCATTCGCTCTCTCTGTGTTCCTCGCTCTCTGTGTGTCCCTCACTCTCTCTGTGTCCCTCACTCTCTCTGTGTCCCACACTCTCTCTGTGTGTCCCTCGCCCTCTGTGTCCCTCGCTCTCTCTGTGTGTCCCTCGCTCTCTGTGTCCCTCGCTCTCTGTGTCCCTCGCTCTCTCTGTGTACCTGGCTCTGTCTGTGTGTCCCTCACTCTCTGTGTCCCACACTCTCTCTCTCTGTGTCACTCACTCTCTCTGTGTCCCACACTCTCTCTGTGTGTCCCTCACTCTCTGTGTCCCTCGCTATCTCTGTGTGTCCCTCGCTCTCTGTGTCCCTCGCTCTCTGTGTCCTCGCTCTCTCTGTGTCACTCGCGCTCTCTGTGTCCCTCACTTCTCTGTGTCCCTCCCTTTCTGTGTGTCCCTCGCTCTCTCTGTGTCCCTCGCTCTGTCTGTGTCCCTCGCTCTGTGTCCCTCACTCTCTCTGTGTCCCTCACTCTCTCTGTGTCCCTTGCTCTCTCTGTGTCCCTCGCTCTCTCTGTGTCCCTCGCTCTCTGTGTTCCACACTCTCTGTGTCCCTCACTCTCTCTGTGTGTCCCTCGCTCTCTGTGTCCCTCGCTCTCTCTGTTTCCCTCGCTCTCTGTGTTCCTCACTCTCTGTGTCCCTCGCTCTCTGTGTCCCTGGCTCTGTCTGTGTCCCTCGCTCTCTCTGTGTGTCCCTCGCTCTCTGTGTCCCTCGCTCTCTCTGTGACCCTCACTCTCTCTGTGTCCCACACTCTCTGTGTCCCTCGCTCGCTGTGTCCCTCGCGCTCTCTGTGTCCCTCGCGCTCTCTGTGTCACCTTCTCTCTGTGTCCCACACTCTCTCAGTGTGTCCCTCACTCTCTGTATCCTTCACTCTCTAAGTGTCCCTCGCTCTCTGTGTCCCTTGCTCTCTGTGACCCTCGCTCTCTCTGTGTCCCCCACTCTCTCTCTGTCCCTCGCGGTCTCTGTGTCCCTCCCGGTGTCTGTGTCGCTCGCGCTCTCTGTGTCCCTCGCGCTCTCTCTGTCCCTCGCGGTCTCTGTGTCCCTCCCGGTGTCTGTGTCGCTCGCGCTCTCTGTGTCCTTCGCTCTCTGTGTCCCTCGCTCTCTGTGTCCCTCGCTCTCTCTGTGTCCCTCCCTCTCTGTGTCCCTCGCTCTCTCTCTGCCCCTCGCTCTCTCTGTGTCCCTCGCTCGCTGTGTGTCCCTCGCTCTCTCTGTGTCCCTGGCTCTCTGTGTCCCTCGCTCTCTCTCTGCCCCTCGCTCTCTCTGTGTCCCTCGCTCTCTGTGTGTCCCTCGCTCTCTCTGTGTCCCTCGCTCTCTGTGCCCCTCACTCTCTGTGTCCCTCGCTCTCTGTGTCCCTCGCTCTCTGTGTCCCACACTCTCTGTGTCCCACACTCTCTGTGTCCCTTGCCCTTTGTGTCCCTCGCTCTCTGTGTCCCTCACTCTTTGTGTCCCTCATGCTCTGTGCTACTCGCTCTCTGTGTCCCTCGCTCTCTGTGTCCCACACTCTCTGTGTCCCTCGCTCTGTGTTTCCCTCACTCTCTGTTTCCCTCACTCTCTGTGTCCCTCGCTCTCTGTGTCCCACACTCTCAGTGTCCCTCGCTCTCTGTGTCCCTCGTGCTCTGTGTCCCTCGCTCCTTGTGTCCCTCGCTCTCTCTGTGTCCCTCGCGCTCTCTGTGTAGCTCGGTCTGTGACCCTCGCTATGTCTGTGTCCCTCCCTTTCTGTGTGTCCCTCGCTCCCTCTGTGTCCCTGGCTCTCTGTGTCCCTCGCTCTCTCTCTGCTCTCTGTGTCCCTCGCTCTCTGTGTCCCACACTCTCTGTGTCCCACACTCTCTGTGTCCCTTGCCCTTTGTGTCCCTCGCTCTCTGTGTCCCTCACTCTTTGTGTCCCTCATGCTCTGTGCTACTCGCTCTCTGTGTCCCTCGCTCTCTGTATCCCACACTCTCTGTGTCCCTCGCTCTGTGTGTCCCTCACTCTCTGTGTCCCTCACTCTCTGTGTCCCTCACTCTCTGTGTCTCTCGCTCTCTGTGTCCCACACTCTCTGTGTCCCTCGCTCTCTCTGTGTTCCACATTCTCTGTGTCCCTCACTCTCTCTGTGTGTCCCTCGCTCTCTGTGTCCCTCGCTCTCTGTGTCCCTCGCTCTCTGTGTCCTCGCTCTCTCTGTGTCACTCGCGCTCTCTGTGTCCCTCACTCTCTCTGTGTCCCTCCCTTTCTGTGTGTCCCTCGCTCTCTCTGTGTCCCTCGCTCTGTCTGTGTCCCTCGCTCTGTCTGTGTCCCTCGCTCTGTGTCCCCCACTCTCTCTGTGTCCCTCACTCTCTCTGTGTCCCTCGCTCTCTCTGTGTGTCCCTCGCTCTCTGTGTCCCTCGCTCTCTCTGTTTCCCTCGCTCTCTGTGTTCCTCACTCTCTGTGTCCCTCACTCTCTCTGTGTCCCTTGCTCTGTCTGTGTCCCTCGCTCTCTCTGTGTGTCCCTCGCTCTCTGTGTCCCTCGCTCTCTCTCTGTGTCCCTCGCTCTCTCTCTGTTTCCCTCGCTCTCTCTCTGTGTCCCTCGCTCTCTGTGTCCTTCGCGCTCTCTGTGCCCCTCGCGCTCTCTGTGTCCCTCACTCTCTCTGTGTCCCATACTCTCTGTGTCCCTCGCTCTCTGTGCCCCTCGCGCTCTCTGTGCCCCTCGCGCTCTCTGTGTCCCTCACTCTCTGTGTCCCTCACTCTCTGTGTCCCTTGCTCTCTGTGACCCTCGCTCTGTCTGTGTCCCTCGCTCTGTGTCCCCCACTCTCTCTGTGTCCCTCACTCTCTCTGTGTCCCTCGCTCTCTCTGTGACCCTCGCTCTGTCTGTGTCCCTCGCTCTGTGTCCCCCACTCTCTCTGTGTCTCTCACTCTCTCTGTGTCCCTCGCTCTGTCTGTGTCCCTCGCTCTGTGTCCCCCATTCTCTCTGTGTCCCTCACTCTCTCTGTGTCCCTCACTCTCTCTGTGTCCCTCACTCTCTCTGTGTCCCTCGCTCTCTCTGTGTCCCTCACTCTCTGTGTTCCACACTCTCTGTGTCCCTCACTCTCTCTGTGTGTCCCTCGCTCTCTGTGTCCCTCGCTCTCTCTGTTTCCCTCTCTCTCTGTGTTCCTCACTCTCTCTGTGTCCCTTGCTCTGTCTGTGTCCCTCGCTCTCTCTGTGTGTCCCTCGCTCTCTGTGTCCCTCACTCTCTCTGTGTCCCTTGCTCTGTCTGTGTCCCTCGCTCTCTCTGTGTGTCCCTCGCTCTCTGTGACCCTCGCTCTCTCTCTGTGTCCCTCGCTCTCTCTGTGTCCCTCGCTCTCTGTGCCCCTCGCGCTCTCTGTGTCACTCGCTCTCTGTGTCACTCGCTCTCTCTGTGTCACTCGCTCTCTCTGTGTCGCTCTCTCTCTGTTTCCCTCGCTCTCTCTGTGTCGCTCTCTCTCTGTGTCACTCGCTCTCTCTGTGTCGCTCTCTCTCTGTGTCCCTCGCTCTCTCTGTGTCGCTCTCTCTCTGTGTCCCTCGCTCTCTGTGTTCCTCACTCTCTCTGTGTCCCTCGCTCTCTATGTGTCCCTCACTCTCTAAGTGTCCCTCGCTCTCTGTGTCCCTTGCTCTCTGTGACCCTCGCTCTCTCTGTGTCCCCCACTCTCTCTCTGTCCATCGCGGTCTCTGTGTCCCTCCCGGTGTCTGTGTCGCTCGCGCTCTCTGTGTCCCTCGCGCTCTCTGTGTCACTCGTGCTCTCTGTGTCCTTCGCTCTCTGTGTCCCTCGCTCTCTGTGTCCCTCGCTCTCTCTGTGTCCCTCCCTCTCTGTGTCCCTCGCTCTCTCTCTGCCCCTCGCTCTCTCTGTGTCCCTCGCTCGCTGTGTGTCCCTCGCTCTCTCTGTGTCCCTGGCTCTCTGTGTCCCTCGCTCTCTCTGTGTCCCTGGCTCTCTGTGTCCCTCGCTCTCTCTCTGCCCCTCGCTCTCTCTGTGTCCCTCGCTCTCTGTGTGTCCCTCGCTCTCTCTGTGTCCCTCGCTCTCTGTGCCCCTCACTCTCTGTGTCCCTCGCTCTCTGTGTCCCTCGCTCTCTGTGTCCCACACTCTCTGTGTCCCACACTCTCTGTGTCCCTTGCCCTTTGTGTCCCTCGCTCTCTGTGTCCCTCACTCTTTGTGTCCCTCATGCTCTGTGCTACTCGCTCTCTGTGTCCCTCGCTCTCTGTGTCCCACACTCTCTGTGTCCCTCGCTCTGTGTTTCCCTCACTCTCTGTTTCCCTCACTCTCTGTGTCCCTCGCTCTCTGTGTCCCACACTCTCTGTGTCCCTCGCTCTCTGTGTCCCTCGTGCTCTGTGTCCCTCGCTCTTTGTGTCCCTCGCTCTCTCTGTGTCCCTCGCGCTCTCTGTGTAGCTCGGTCTGTGACCCTCGCTATGTCTGTGTCCCTCCCTTTCTGTGTGTCCCTGGCTCTCTGTGTCCCTCGCTCTCTCTCTGCTCTCTGTGTCCCTCGCTCTCTGTGTCCCACACTCTCTGTGTCCCACACTCTCTGTGTTCCTTGCCCTTTGTGTCCCTCGCTCTCTGTGTCCCTCACTCTTTGTGTCCCTCATGCTCTGTGCTACTCGCTCTCTGTGTCCCTCGCTCTCTGTATCCCACACTCTCTGTGTCCCTCGCTCTGTGTGTCCCTCACTCTCTGTGTCCCTCTCTCTCTGTGTCCCTGGCTCTCTGTGTCCCTCGCTCTCTCTCTGCTCTCTGTGTCCCTCGCTCTCTGTGTCCCACACTCTCTGTGTCCCACACTCTCTGTGTTCCTTGCCCTTTGTGTCCCTCGCTCTCTGTGTCCCTCACTCTTTGTGTCCCTCATGCTCTGTGCTACTCGCTCTCTGTGTCCCTCGCTCTCTGTATCCCACACTCTCTGTGTCCCTCGCTCTGTGTGTCCCTCACTCTCTGTGTCCCTCACTCTCTGTGTCCCTCGCTCTCTCTGTGTTCCACATTCTCTGTGTCCCTCACTCTCTCTGTGTGTCCCTCACTCTCTGTGTCCCTCGCTCTCTGTGTCCCTTACTCTCTCTGTGTCCCTCCCTTTCTGTGTGTCCCTCGCTCTCTCTGTGTCCCTCGCTCTGTCTGTGTCCCTCGCTCTGTCTGTGTCCCTCGCTCTGTGTCCCCCACTCTCTCTGTGTCCCTCACTCTCTCTGTGTCCCTCGCTCTCTCTGTGTGTCCCTCGCTCTCTGTGTCCCTCGCTCTCTCTGTTTCCCTCGCTCTCTGTGTTCCTCACTCTCTGTGTCCCTCACTCTCTCTGTGTCCCTTGCTCTGTCTGTGTCCCTCGCTCTCTCTGTGTGTCCCTCGCTCTCTGTGTCCCTCGCTCTCTCTCTGTGTCCCTCGCTCTCTCTCTGTGTCCCTCGCTCTCTGCGCCCCTCGCGCTCTCTGTGTCCCTCACTCTCTCTGTGTCCCATACTCTCTGTGTCCCTCGCTCTCTGTGCCCCTCGCGCTCTCTGTGCCCCTCGCGCTCTCTGTGTCACTCGCTCTCTGTGACCCACACTCTCTCAGTGTGTCCCTCACTCTCTGTATCCTTCACTCTCTAAGTGTCCCTCACTCTCTGTGTCCCTTGCTCTCTGTGACCCTCGCTCTCTGTGTCCCTCACTCTCTCTGTGTCCCTCACTCTCTGGGTCTCTCGCTCTCTCTGTGTGTCCCTCGCTCTCTGTGTCCCTCACTCTCTGTGCCCCTCACTCTCTCTGTGTCCCTCACTCTCTGTGTCCCTCGCGCTCTCTGCGTCCCTCGCTCTCTCTGGGTCCCTCGCTCCCTCTGGGTCCCTCACTCTCTCTGTGTCCCTCACTCTCTGTGTCCCTCACTCTCTGTGTCCCTTGCTCTCTGTGACCCTCGCTCTGTCTGTGTCCCTCGCTCTGTGTCCCCCACTCTCTCTGTGTCCCTCACTCTCTCTGTGTCCCTCGCTCTCTCTGTGTCCCTCGCTCTCTCTGTGTCCCTCGCTCTCTGTGTCCCACACTCTCTGTGTCCCTCACTCTCTCTGTGTGTCCATCGCTCTCTGTGTACCTCGCTCTCTCTGTTTCCCTCGCTCTCTGTGTTCCTCACTCTCTGTGTCCCTCACTCTCTCTGTGTCCCTTGCTCTGTCTGTGTCCCTCGCTCTCTCTGTGTGTCCCTCGCTCTCTGTGTCCCTCGCTCTCTGTGTCCCTCGCTCTCTCTCTGTGTCCCTCGCTCTCTCTCTGTGTCCCTCGCTCTCTGTGTCCCTCGCGCTCTCTGTGCCCCTCGCGCTCTCTGTGTCACTCGCTCTCTGTGTCCCACACTCTCTCAGTGTGTCCCTCACTCTCTGTATCCTTCACTCTCTAAGTGTCCCTCGCTCTCTGTGTCCCTTGCTCTCTGTGACCCTCGCTCTCTGTGTCCCTCACTCTCTCTGTGTCCCTCACTCTCTGTGTCTCTCGCTCTCTCTGTGTGTCCCTCGCTCTCTGTGTCCCTCACTCTCTGTGCCCCTCACTCTCTCTGTGTCCCTCACTCTCTGTGTCCCTCGCGCTCTCTGCGTCCCTCGATCTCTCTGGGTCCCTCGCTCCCTCTGGGTCCCTCACTCTCTCTGTGTCCCTCACTCTCTGTGTCCCTTGCTCTCTGTGTCCCTCGCTCTCTGTGTCATTCGCTCTCTCTGTGTTCCTCGCTCTCCTTGTGTCCCTCAGTCTCTCTGTGTCTCTCACTCTCTCTGTGTCCCACACTCTCTCTGTGTGTCCCTCGCTCTCTGTGTCCCTCGCTCTCTCTGTGTGTCCCTCACTCTCTGTCTCCCTCGCTCTCTCTGTGTGTCCCTCACTCTCTGTGTCCCTCACTCTCTCTGTGTCCCTTGCTCTCTGTGTCCCTCGCTCTCTGTGTCATTCGCTCTCTCTGTGTTCCTCGCTCTCCTTGTGTCCCTCAGTCTCTCTGTGTCTCTCACTCTCTCTGTGTCCCACACTCTCTCTGTGTGTCCCTCGCTCTCTGTGTCCCTCGCTCTCTCTGTGTGTCCCTCGCTCTCTGTGTCCCTCGCTCTCTCTGTGTCCATGGCTCTGTCTGTGTGTCCCTCACTCTCTGTGTCCAACACTCTCTCTCTGTGTCACTCACTCTCTCTGTGTCCCACACTCTCTCTGTGTGTCCCTCACTCTCTGTGTCCCTCGCTATCTCTGTGTGTCCCTCGCTCTCTGTGTCCCTCGCTCTCTGTGTCCTCGCTCTCTCTGTGTCACTCGCGCTCTCTGTGTCCCTCACTCTCTCTGTGTCCCTCCCTTTCGGTGTGTCCCTCGCTCTCTCTGTGTCCCTCGCTCTGTCTGTGTCCCTCGCTCTGTCTGTGTCCCTCGCTCTGTGTCCCTCACTCTCTCTGTGTCCCTCACTCTCTCTGTGTCCCTCGCTCTCTCTGTGTTCCTCGCTCTCTCTGTGTCCCTCGCTCTCTGTGTTCCACACTCTCTGTGTCCCTCAGTCTCTCTGTGTGTCCCTCGCTCTCTGTGTCCCTCGCTCTCTCTGTGTCCCTCGCTCTCTGTGTCCCTCGTTCTCTCTGTGCGTCCCTCGCTCTCTATGTCCCTCGCTCTCTCTGTGTCCCTCACTCACTGTGTTCCACACTCTCTGTGTCCCTTGCTCTCTGTGTCCCTCGCTCTCTCTGTGTGTCCCTCGCTCTCTGTGTCCCTCGCTCTCTCTGTGTCCCTCACTCACTGTGTTCCACACTCTCTGTGTCCCTCGCTCTCTGTGTCCCTCGCTCTCTGTGCCCCTCGCGCTCTCTGTGTCACTCGCTCTCTGTGTCCTTCACTCTCTCAGTGTGTCCCTCACTCTCTGTATCCTTCACTCTCTAAGTGTCCCTCGCTCTCTGTGTCCCTCGCGATCTCTGTGTCCCTCGCGCTCTCTGTGTCACTCGTGCTCTCTGTGTCCTTCGCTCTCTGTGTCCCTCGCTCTCTGTGTCCCTCGCTCTCTCTGTGTCCCTCCCTCTCTGTGTCCCTCGCTCTCTCTCTGCCCCTCGCTCTCTCTGTGTCCCTCGCTCGCTGTGTGTCCCTCGCTCTCTCTGTGTCCCTGGCTCTCTGTGTCCCTCGCGCTCTCTCTGACCCTCGCTCTCTCTGTGTCCCTCGCTCTCTCTGTGTCCCTCGCTCTCTGTGCCCCTCACTCTCTGTGTCCCTCGCTCTCTGTGTCCCTCGCTCTCTGTGTCCCACACTCTCTGTGTCCCACACTCTCTGTGTTCCTTGCCCTTTGTGTCCCTCGCTCTCTGTGTCCCTCACTCTTTGTGTCCCTCATGCTCTGTGCTACTCGCTCTCTGTGTCCCTCGCTCTCTGTGTCCCACACTCTCTGTGTCCCTCGCTCTGTGTTTCCCTCACTCTCTGTTTCCCTCACTCTCTGTGTCCCTCGCTCTCTGTGTCCCACACTCTCTGTGTCCCTCGCTCTCTGTGTCCCTCGTGCTCTGTGTCCCTCGCTCTTTGTGTCCCTCGCTCTCTCTGTGTCCCTCGCGCTCTCTGTGTAGCTCGGTCTGTGACCCTCGCTCTGTCTGTGTCCCTCCCTTTCTGTGTGTCCCTCGCTCCCTCTGTGTCCCTGGCTCTCTGTGTCCCTCGCTCTCTCTCTGCTCTCTGTGTCCCTCGCTCTCTGTGTCCCACACTCTCTGTGTCCCACACTCTCTGTGTCCCTCACTCTCTGTGTCCCTCGCTCTCTGTGTCCCTCACTCTCTGTGTCCCACACTCTCTGTGTCCCTCGCTCTGTGTGTCCCTCACTCTCTGTGTCCCTCACTCTCTGTGTCCCTCACTCTCTGTGTCTCTCGCTCGCTGTGTCCCACACTCTCTGTGTCCCTCGCTCTCTCTGTGTTCCACATTCTCTGTGTCCCTCACTCTCTCTGTGTGTCCCTCGCTCTCTGTGTCCCTCGCTCTCTGTGTCCTCGCTCTCTCTGTGTCACTCGCGCTCTCTGTGTCCCTCACTCTCTCTGTGTCCCTCCCTTTCTGTGTGTCCCTCGCTCTCTCTTTGTCCCTCGCTCTGTCTGTGTCCCTCGCTCTGTCTGTGTCCCTCGCTCTGTGTCCCCCACTCTGTCTGTGTCCCTCACTCTCTCTGTGTCCCTCGCTCTCTCTGTGTCCCTCGCTCTCTCTGTGTTCCACATTCTCTGTGTCCCTCACTCTCTCTGTGTGTCCCTCGCTCTCTGTGTCCCTCGCTCTCTCTGTTTCCCTCGCTCTCTGTGTTCCTCACTCTCTGTGTCCCTCACTCTCTCTGTGTCCCTTGCTCTGTCTGTGTCCCTCGCTCTCTCTGTGTGTCCCTCGCTCTCTGTGTCCCTCGCTCTCTCTCTGTGTCCCTCGCTCTCTCTCTGTGTCCCTCGCTCTCTGTGTCCCTCGCGCTCTCTGTGCCCCTCGCGCTCTCTGTGTCACTCGCTCTCTGTGACCCACACTCTCTCAGTGTGTCCCTCACTCTCTGTATCCTTCACTCTCTAAGTGTCCCTCACTCTCTGTGTCCCTTGCTCTCTGTGACCCTCGCTCTCTGTGTCCCTCACTCTCTCTGTGTCCCTCACTCTCTGGGTCTCTCGCTCTCTCTGTGTGTCCCTCGCTCTCTGTGTCCCTCACTCTCTGTGCCCCTCACTCTCTCTGTGTCCCTCACTCTCTGTGTCCCTCGCGCTCTCTGCGTCCCTCGCTCTCTCTGGGTCCCTCGCTCCCTCTGGGTCCCTCACTCTCTCTGTGTCCCTCACTCTCTGTGTCCCTCACTCTCTGTGTCCCTTGCTCTCTGTGACCCTCGCTCTGTCTGTGTCCCTCGCTCTGTGTCCCCCACTCTCTCTGTGTCCCTCACTCTCTCTGTGTCCCTCGCTCTCTCTGTGTCCCTCGCTCTCTCTGTGTCCCTCGCTCTCTGTGTCCCACACTCTCTGTGTCCCTCACTCTCTCTGTGTGTCCCTCGCTCTCTGTGTACCTCGCTCTCTCTGTTTCCCTCGCTCTCTGTGTTCCTCACTCTCTGTGTCCCTCACTCTCTCTGTGTCCCTTGCTCTGTCTGTGTCCCTCGCTCTCTCTGTGTGTCCCTCGCTCTCTGTGTCCCTCGCTCTCTGTGTCCCTCGCTCTCTCTCTGTGTCCCTCGCTCTCTCTCTGTGTCCCTCGCTCTCTGTGTCCCTCGCGCTCTCTGTGCCCCTCGCGCTCTCTGTGTCACTCGCTCTCTGTGTCCCACACTCTCTCAGTGTGTCCCTCACTCTCTGTATCCTTCACTCTCTAAGTGTCCCTCGCTCTCTGTGTCCCTTGCTCTCTGTGACCCTCGCTCTCTGTGTCCCTCACTCTCTCTGTGTCCCTCACTCTCTGTGTCTCTCGCTCTCTCTGTGTGTCCCTCGCTCTCTGTGTCCCTCACTCTCTGTGCCCCTCACTCTCTCTGTGTCCCTCACTCTCTGTGTCCCTCGCGCTCTCTGCGTCCCTCGATCTCTCTGGGTCCCTCGCTCCCTCTGGGTCCCTCACTCTCTCTGTGTCCCTCACTCTCTGTGTCCCTTGCTCTCTGTGTCCCTCGCTCTCTGTGTCATTCGCTCTCTCTGTGTTCCTCGCTCTCCTTGTGTCCCTCAGTCTCTCTGTGTCTCTCACTCTCTCTGTGTCCCACACTCTCTCTGTGTGTCCCTCGCTCTCTGTGTCCCTCGCTCTCTCTGTGTGTCCCTCGCTCTCTGTGTCCCTCGCTCTCTCTGTGTCCATGGCTCTGTCTGTGTGTCCCTCACTCTCTGTGTCCAACACTCTCTCTCTGTGTCACTCACTCTCTCTGTGTCCCACACTCTCTCTGTGTGTCCCTCACTCTCTGTGTCCCTCGCTATCTCTGTGTGTCCCTCGCTCTCTGTGTCCCTCGCTCTCTGTGTCCCTCGCTCTCTGTGTCCTCGCTCTCCCTGTGTCACTCGCGCTCTCTGTGTCCCTCACTCTCTCTGTGTCCCTCCCTTTCGGTGTGTCCCTCGCTCTCTCTGTGTCCCTCGCTCTGTCTGTGTCCCTCGCTCTGTCTGTGTCCCTCGCTCTGTGTCCCTCACTCTCTCTGTGTCCCTCACTCTCTCTGTGTCCGTCGCTCTCTCTGTGTCCCTCGCTCTCTCTGTGTCCCTCGCTCTCTGTGTTCCACACTCTCTGTGTCCCTCAGTCTCTCTGTGTGTCCCTCGCTCTCTGTGTCCCTCGCTCACTCTGTGTCCCTCGCTCTCTGTGTCCCTCGTTCTCTCTGTGCGTCCCTCGCTCTCTATGTCCCTCGCTCTCTCTGTGTCCCTCACTCACTGTGTTCCACACTCTCTGTGTCCCTTGCTCTCTGTGTCCCTCGCTCTCTCTGTGTGTCCCTCGCTCTCTGTGTCCCTCGCTCTCTCTGTGTCCCTCACTCACTGTGTTCCACACTCTCTGTGTCCCTCGCTCTCTGTGTCCCTCGCTCTCTGTGCCCCTCGCGCTCTCTGTGTCACTCGCTCTCTGTGTCCTTCACTCTCTCAGTGTGTCCCTCACTCTCTGTATCCTTCACTCTCTAAGTGTCCCTCGCTCTCTGTGTCCCTCGCGATCTCTGTGTCCCTCGCGCTCTCTGTGTCACTCGTGCTCTCTGTGTCCTTCGCTCTCTGTGTCCCTCGCTCTCTGTGTCCCTCGCTCTCTCTGTGTCCCTCCCTCTCTGTGTCCCTCGCTCTCTCTCTGCCCCTCGCTCTCTCTGTGTCCCTCGCTCGCTGTGTGTCCCTCGCTCTCTCTGTGTCCCTGGCTCTCTGTGTCCCTCGCGCTCTCTCTGACCCTCGCTCTCTCTGTGTCCCTCGCTCTCTCTGTGTCCCTCGCTCTATGTGCCCCTCACTCTCTGTGTCCCTCGCTCTCTGTGTCCCTCGCTCTCTGTGTCCCACACTCTCTGTGTCCCACACTCTCTGTGTTCCTTGCCCTTTGTGTCCCTCGCTCTCTGTGTCCCTCACTCTTTGTGTCCCTCATGCTCTGTGCTACTCGCTCTCTGTGTCCCTCGCTCTCTGTGTCCCACACTCTCTGTGTCCCTCGCTCTGTGTTTCCCTCACTCTCTGTTTCCCTCACTCTCTGTGTCCCTCGCTCTCTGTGTCCCACACTCTCTGTGTCCCTCGCTCTCTGTGTCCCTCGTGCTCTGTGTCCCTCGCTCTTTGTGTCCCTCGCTCTCTCTGTGTCCCTCGCGCTCTCTGTGTAGCTCGGTCTGTGACCCTCGCTCTGTCTGTGTCCCTCCCTTTCTGTGTGTCCCTCGCTCCCTCTGTGTCCCTGGCTCTCTGTGTCCCTCGCTCTCTCTCTGCTCTCTGTGTCCCTCGCTCTCTGTGTCCCACACTCTCTGTGTCCCACACTCTCTGTGTCCCTCACTCTCTGTGTCCCTCGCTCTCTGTGTCCCTCACTCTCTGTGTCCCACACTCTCTGTGTCCCTCGCTCTGTGTGTCCCTCACTCTCTGTGTCCCTCACTCTCTGTGTCCCTCACTCTCTGTGTCCCTCACTCTCTGTGTCTCTCGCTCTCTGTGTCCCACACTCTCTGTGTCCCTCGCTCTCTCTGTGTTCCACATTCTCTGTGTCCCTCACTCTCTCTGTGTGTCCCTCGCTCTCTGTGTCCCTCGCTCTCTGTGTCCTCGCTCTCTCTGTGTCACTCGCGCTCTCTGTGTCCCTCACTCTCTCTGTGTCCCTCCCTTTCTGTGTGTCCCTCGCTCTCTCTTTGTCCCTCGCTCTCTGTGTCCCTCGCTCTC
The DNA here is from genome assembly GCF_047496885.1 of Scyliorhinus torazame. Classification (NCBI taxonomy): domain Eukaryota; kingdom Metazoa; phylum Chordata; class Chondrichthyes; order Carcharhiniformes; family Scyliorhinidae; genus Scyliorhinus; species Scyliorhinus torazame. Next base: position 158,576 of record NW_027307969.1, read on the forward strand.
TGTGTCCTCGCTCTCTCTGTGTCACTCGCGCTCTCTGTGTCCCTCACTCTCTCTGTGTCCCTCCCTTTCTGTGTGTCCCTCACTCTCTCTGTGTCCCTCCCTTTCTGTGTGTCCCTCGCTCTCTCTTTGTCCCTCGCTCTCTCTGTGTCACTCGCGCTCTCTGTGTCCCTCGCTCTCTCTTTGTCCCTCGCTCTGTCTGTGTCCCTCGCTCTGTCTGTGTCCCTCGCTCTGTGTCCCCCACTCTGTCTGTGTCCCTCACTCTCTCTGTGTCCCTCGCTCTCTCTGTGTCCCTCGCTCTCTCTGTGTTCCACATTCTCTGTGTCCCTCACTCTCTCTGTGTGTCCCTCGCTCTCTGTGTCCCTCGCTCTCTCTGTTTCCCTCGCTCTCTGTGTTCCTCACTCTCTGTGTCCCTCACTCTCTCTGTGTCCCTTGCTCTGTCTGTGTCCCTCGCTCTCTCTGTGTGTCCCTCGCTCTCTGTGTCCCTCGCTCTCTCTCTGTGTCCCTCGCTCTCTCTCTGTGTCCCTCGCTCTCTGTGTCCCTCGCGCTCTCTGTGCCCCTCGTGCTCTCTGTGTCACTCGCTCTCTGTGACCCACACTCTCTCAGTGTGTCCCTCACTCTCTGTATCCTTCACTCTCTAAGTGTCCCTCACTCTCTGTGTCCCTTGCTCTCTGTGACCCTCGCTCTCTGTGTCCCTCACTCTCTCTGTGTCCCTCACTCTCTGGGTCTCTCGCTCTCTCTGTGTGTCCCTCGCTCTCTGTGTCCCTCACTCTCTGTGTCCCTCGCGCTCTCTGCGTCCCTCGCTCTCTCTGGGTCCCTCGCTCCCTCTGGGTCCCTCACTCTCTCTGTGTCCCTCACTCTCTGTGTCCCTCACTCTCTGTGTCCCTTGCTCTCTGTGACCCTCGCTCTGTCTGTGTCCCTCGCTCTGTGTCCCCCACTCTCTCTGTGTCTCTCACTCTCTCTGTGTCCCTCGCTCTCTCTGTGTCCCTCGCTCTCTCTGTGTCCCTCGCTCTCTGTGTCCCACACTCTCTGTGTCCCTCACTCTCTCTGTGTGTCCGTCGCTCTCTGTGTACCTCGCTCTCTCTGTTTCCCTCGCTCTCTGTGTTCCTCACTCTCTGTGTCCCTCACTCTCTCTGTGTCCCTTGCTCTGTCTGTGTCCCTCGCTCTCTCTGTGTGTCCCTCGCTCTCTGTGTCCCTCGCTCTCTGTGTCCCTCGCTCTCTCTCTGTGTCCCTCGCTCTCTCTCTGCGTCCCTCGATCTCTCTGGGTCCCTCGCTCCCTCTGGGTCCCTCACTCTCTCTGTGTCCCTCACTCTCTGTGTCCCTTGCTCTCTGTGTCCCTCGCTCTCTGTGTCATTCGCTCTCTCTGTGTTCCTCGCTCTCCTTGTGTCCCTCAGTCTCTCTGTGTCTCTCACTCTCTCTGTGTCCCACACTCTCTCTGTGTGTCCCTCGCTCTCTGTGTCCCTCGCTCTCTCTGTGTGTCCCTCGCTCTCTGTGTCCCTCGCTCTCTCTGTGTCCATGGCTCTGTCTGTGTGTCCCTCACTCTCTGTGTCCAACACTCTCTCTCTGTGTCACTCACTCTCTCTGTGTCCCACACTCTCTCTGTGTGTCCCTCACTCTCTGTGTCCCTCGCTATCTCTGTGTGTCCCTCGCTCTCTGTGTCCCTCGCTCTCTGTGTCCCTCGCTCTCTGTGTCCTCGCTCTCTCTGTGTCACTCGCGCTCTCTGTGTCCCTCACTCTCTCTGTGTCCCTCCCTTTCGGTGTGTCCCTCGCTCTCTCTGTGTCCCTCGCTCTGTCTGTGTCCCTCGCTCTGTCTGTGTCCCTCGCTCTGTGTCCCTCACTCTCTCTGTGTCCCTCACTCTCTCTGTGTCCCTCGCTCTCTCTGTGTCCCTCGCTCTCTCTGTGTCCCTCGCTCTCTGTGTTCCACACTCTCTGTGTCCCTCAGTCTCTCTGTGTGTCCCTCGCTCTCTGTGTCCCTCGCTCTCTCTGTGTCCCTCGCTCTCTGTGTCCCTCGTTCTCTCTGTGCGTCCCTCGCTCTCTATGTCCCTCGCTCTCTCTGTGTCCCTCACTCACTGTGTTCCACACTCTCTGTGTCCCTTGCTCTCTGTGTCCCTCGCTCTCTCTGTGTGTCCCTCGCTCTCTGTGTCCCTCGCTCTCTCTGTGTCCCTCACTCACTGTGTTCCACACTCTCTGTGTCCCTCGCTCTCTGTGTCCCTCGCTCTCTGTGCCCCTCGCGCTCTCTGTGTCACTCGCTCTCTGTGTCCTTCACTCTCTCAGTGTGTCCCTCACTCTCTGTATCCTTCACTCTCTAAGTGTCCCTCGCTCTCTGTGTCCCTCGCGATCTCTGTGTCCCTCGCGCTCTCTGTGTCACTCGTGCTCTCTGTGTCCTTCGCTCTCTGTGTCCCTCGCTCTCTGTGTCCCTCGCTCTCTCTGTGTCCCTCCCTCTCTGTGTCCCTCGCTCTCTCTCTGCCCCTCGCTCTCTCTGTGTCCCTCGCTCGCTGTGTGTCCCTCGCTCTCTCTGTGTCCCTGGCTCTCTGTGTCCCTCGCGCTCTCTCTGACCCTCGCTCTCTCTGTGTCCCTCGCTCTCTCTGTGTCCCTCGCTCTCTGTGCCCCTCACTCTCTGTGTCCCTCGCTCTCTGTGTCCCTCGCTCTCTGTGTCCCACACTCTCTGTGTCCCACACTCTCTGTGTTCCTTGCCCTTTGTGTCCCTCGCTCTCTGTGTCCCTCGCTCTCTGTGTCCCTCACTCTTTGTGTCCCTCATGCTCTGTGCTACTCGCTCTCTGTGTCCCTCGCTCTCTGTGTCCCACACTCTCTGTGTCCCTCGCTCTGTGTTTCCCTCACTCTCTGTTTCCCTCACTCTCTGTGTCCCTCGCTCTCTGTGTCCCACACTCTCTGTGTCCCTCGCTCTCTGTGTCCCTCGTGCTCTGTGTCCCTCGCTCTTTGTGTCCCTCGCTCTCTCTGTGTCCCTCGCGCTCTCTGTGTAGCTCGGTCTGTGACCCTCGCTCTGTCTGTGTCCCTCCCTTTCTGTGTGTCCCTCGCTCCCTCTGTGTCCCTGGCTCTCTGTGTCCCTCGCTCTCTCTCTGCTCTCTGTGTCCCTCGCTCTCTGTGTCCCACACTCTCTGTGTCCCACACTCTCTGTGTCCCTCACTCTCTGTGTCCCTCGCTCTCTGTGTCCCTCACTCTCTGTGTCCCACACTCTCTGTGTCCCTCGCTCTGTGTGTCCCTCACTCTGTGTCCCTCACTCTCTGTGTCCCTCACTCTCTGTGTCTCTCGCTCGCTGTGTCCCACACTCTCTGTGTCCCTCGCTCTCTCTGTGTTCCACATTCTCTGTGTCCCTCACTCTCTCTGTGTGTCCCTCGCTCTCTGTGTCCCTCGCTCTCTGTGTCCTCGCTCTCTCTGTGTCACTCGCGCTCTCTGTGTCCCTCACTCTCTCTGTGTCCCTCCCTTTCTGTGTGTCCCTCGCTCTCTCTTTGTCCCTCGCTCTGTCTGTGTCCCTCGCTCTGTCTGTGTCCCTCGCTCTGTGTCCCCCACTCTGTCTGTGTCCCTCACTCTCTCTGTGTCCCTCGCTCTCTCTGTGTCCCTCGCTCTCTCTGTGTTCCACATTCTCTGTGTCCCTCACTCTCTCTGTGTGTCCCTCGCTCTCTGTGTCCCTCGCTCTCTCTGTTTCCCTCGCTCTCTGTGTTCCTCACTCTCTGTGTCCCTCACTCTCTCTGTGTCCCTTGCTCTGTCTGTGTCCCTCGCTCTCTCTGTGTGTCCCTCGCTCTCTGTGTCCCTCGCTCTCTCTCTGTGTCCCTCGCTCTCTGTGTCGCTCGCGCTCTCTGTGCCCCTCGCCCTCTCTGTGTCACTCGCTCTCTGTGTCCCACACTCTCTCAGTGTGTCCCTCACTCTCTGTATCCTTCACTCTCTAAGTGTCCCTCACTCTCTGTGTCCCTTGCTCTCTGTGACCCTCGCTCTCTGTGTCCCTCACTCTCTCTGTGTCCCTCACTCTCTGTGTCTCTCGCTCTCTCTGTGTGTCCCTCGCTCTCTGTGTCCCTCACTCTCTGTGCCCCTCACTCTCTCTGTGTCCCTCACACTCTGTGTCCCTCGCGCTCTCTGCGTCCCTCGCTCTCTCTGGGTCCCTCGCTCCCTCTGGGTCCCTCACTCTCTCTGTGTCCCTCACTCTCTGTGTCCCTTGCTCTCTGTGTCCCTCGCTCTCTGTGTCATTCGCTCTCTCTGTGTTCCTCGCTCTCCTTGTGTCCCTCAGTCTCTCTGTGTCTCTCACTCTCTCTGTGTCCCACACTCTCTCTGTGTGTCCCTCGCTCTCTGTGTCCCTCGCTCTCTCTGTGTGTCCCTCGCTCTCTGTGTCCCTCGCTCTCTCTGTGTCCATGGCTCTGTCTGTGTGTCCCTCATCTCTGTGTCCAACACTCTCTCTCTGTGTCACTCACTCTCTCTGTGTCCCACACTCTCTCTGTGTGTCCCTCACTCTCTGTGTCCCTCGCTATCTCTGTGTGTCCCTCGCTCTCTGTGTCCCTCGCTCTCTGTGTCCCTCGCTCTCTGTGTCCTCGCTCTCTCTGTGTCACTCGCGCTCTCTGTGTCCCTCACTCTCTCTGTGTCCCTCCCTTTCTGTGTGTCCCTCGCTCTCTCTGTGTCCCTCGCTCTGTCTGTGTCCCTCGCTCTGTCTGTGTCCCTCGCTCTCTCTGTGTCCCTCGCTCTCTGTGTTCCACACTCTCTGTGTCCCTCAGTCTCTCTGTGTGTCCCTCGCTCTCTGTGTCCCTCGCTCTCTCTGTTTCCCTCGCTCTCTGTGTACCTCACTCTCTGTGTCCCTCACTCTCTCTGTGTTTCCCTCGCTCTCTGTGTCCCTCGCAGTCTGTGTCCCTCGTTCTCTCTGTGCGTCCCTCGCTCTCTATGTCCCTCGCTCTCTCTGTGTCCCTTGCTCTGTCTGTGTCCCTCACTCACTGTGTTCCACACTCTTTGTGTCCCTCGCTCTCTGTGTCACTCGTTCTCTCTGTGTCCCTCGCTCTCTCTGTGTCCCTCACTCACTGTGTTCCACACTCTCTGTGTCCCTCGCTCTCTCTATGTCCCTCGCTCTCTCTGTGTCCCTCACTCACTGTGTTCCACACTCTCTGCGTCCCTCGCTCTCTATGTCCCTCGTTCTCTCTGTGTGTCCCTCGCTCTCTATGTCCCTCGCGCTCACTGTGTCGCTCGCTCTCTGTGTCCCTCGCGCTCTGTGTCCCTCGCGCTCTCTGTGTCCCACACTCTCTGTGTCCCTCACTCTCTCTGTGTTTCCCTCGCTCTCTGTGTCCCTCGCTGTCTGTGTCCCTCGTTCTCTCTGTGCGTCCCTCGCTCTCTATGTCCCTCGCTCTCTCTGTGTCCCGTGCTCTGTCTGTGTCCCTCACTCACTGTGTTCCACACTCTCTGTGTCCCTCGCTCTCTGTGTCCCTCGTTCTCTCTGTGTCCCTCGCTCTCTCTGTGTCCCTCACTCACTGTGTTCCACACTCTCTGTGTCCCTCGCTTTCTGTGTCCCTCGTTCTCTCAGTGTGTCCCTCGCTCTCTATGTCCCTCGCGCTCACTGTGTCCCTCGCTCTCTGTGTCCCTCGCGCTCTCTGTGTCCCTCGCGCTCTCTGTGTTTCACACTCTCTGTGCCCCTCGCGCTCTCTGTGCCCCTCGCCCTCTCTGTGTCACTCGCGCTCTCTGTGTCCCACACTCTCTGTGCCCCTCGCTCTCTCTGTGTCCCTCGCGCTCTCTGTGTCCCTCGCGCTCTCTGTGTCACTCGCTCTCTGTGTCCCACACTCTCTCAGCGTGTCCCTCACTCTCTGTATCCTTCACTCTCTAAGTGTCCCTCGCTCTCTGTGTCCCTTGCTCTCTGTGACCCTCGCTCTCTCTGTGTCCCCCACTCTCTCTCTGTCCCTCGCGGTCTCTGTGTCCCTCCCGGTGTCTGTGTCGCTCGCGCTCTCTGTGTCCCTCGCGCTCTCTGTGTCACTCGCGCTCTCTGTGTCCTTCGCTCTCTCTGTCCCTCGCTCTCTGTGTCCCTCGCTCTCTCTGTGTCCCTCCCTCTCTGTGTCCCTCGCTCTCTCTCTGCCCCTCGCTTTCTCTGTGTCCCTCGCTCGCTGTGTGTCCCTCGCTCTCTCTGTGTCACTGGCTCTCTGTGTCCCTCGCTCTCTCTCTGCCCCTCGCTCTCTCTGTGTCCCTCGCTCTCTGTGTGTCCCTCGCTCTCTCTGTGTCCCTCGCTCTCTGTGTGTCCCTCGCTCTCTCTGTGTCCCTCGCTCTCTGTGCCCCTCACTCTCTGTGCCCCTCGCTCTCTGTGTCCCTCGCCCTCTGTGTCCCACACTCTCTGTGTCCCACCCTCTCTGTGTCCCTTGCCCTTTGTGTCCCTCGCTCTCTGTGTCCTTCACTCTTTGTGTCCCTCATGCTCTGTGCTACTCGCTCTCTGTGTCCCTCGCTCTCTGTGTCCCACACTCTCTGTGTCCCTCGCTCTGTGTTTCCCTCACTCTCTGTTTCCCTCACTCTCTGTGTCCCTCGCTCTCTGTGTCCCACACTCTCTGTGTCCCTCGCTCTCTGTGTCCCTGGTGCTCTGTGTCCCTCGCTCTTTGTGTCCCTCGCTCTCTCTGTGTCCCTCGCGCTCTCTGTGTAGCTCGGTCTGTGACCCTCGCGCTCACTGTGTCCCTCGCTCTCTGTGTCCCTCGCGCTCTCTGTGTCCCTCGCGCTCTCTGTGTTTCACACTCTCTGTGCCCCTCGCGCTCTCTGTGCCCCTCGCCCTCTCTGTGTCACTCGCGCTCTCTGTGTCCCACACTCTCTGTGCCCCTCGCTCTCTCTGTGTCCCTCGCGCTCTCTGTGTCCCTCGCGCTCTCTGTGTCACTCGCTCTCTGTGTCCCACACTCTCTCAGCGTGTCCCTCACTCTCTGTATCCTTCACTCTCTAAGTGTCCCTCGCTCTCTGTGTCCCTTGCTCTCTGTGACCCTCGCTCTCTCTGTGTCCCCCACTCTCTCTCTGTCCCTCGCGGTCTCTGTGTCCCTCCCGGTGTCTGTGTCGCTCGCGCTCTCTGTGTCCCTCGCGCTCTCTGTGTCACTCGTGCTCTCTGTGTCCTTCGCTCTCTCTGTCCCTCGCTCTCTGTGTCCCTCGCTCTCTCTGTGTCCCTCCCTCTCTGTGTCCCTCGCTCTCTCTCTGCCCCTCGCTTTCTCTGTGTCCCTCGCTCGCTGTGTGTCCCTCGCTCTCTCTGTGTCACTGGCTCTCTGTGTCCCTCGCTCTCTCTCTGCCCCTCGCTCTCTCTGTGTCCCTCGCTCTCTGTGTGTCCCTCGCTCTCTCTGTGTCCCTCGCTCTCTGTGTGTCCCTCGCTCTCTCTGTGTCCCTCGCTCTCTGTGCCCCTCACTCTCTGTGCCCCTCGCTCTCTGTGTCCCTCGCCCTCTGTGTCCCACACTCTCTGTGTCCCACCCTCTCTGTGTCCCTTGCCCTTTGTGTCCCTCGCTCTCTGTGTCCCTCACTCTTTGTGTCCCTCATGCTCTGTGCTACTCGCTCTCTGTGTCCCTCGCTCTCTGTGTCCCACACTCTCTGTGTCCCTCGCTCTGTGTTTCCGTCACTCTCTGTTTCCCTCACTCTCTGTGTCCCTCGCTCTCTGTGTCCCACACTCTCTGTGTCCCTCGCTCTCTGTGTCCCTGGTGCTCTGTGTCCCTCGCTCTTTGTGTCCCTCGCTCTCTCTGTGTCCCTCGCGCTCTCTGTGTAGCTCGGTCTGTGACCCTCGCTCTGTCTGTGTCCCTGCCTTTCTGTGTGTCCCTCGCTCCCTCTGTGTCCCTGGCTCTCTGTGTCCCTCGCTCTCTCTCTGCTCTCTGTGTCCCTCGCTCTCTGTGTCCCACACTCTCTGTGTCCCACACTCTCTGTGTCCCTTGCCCTTTGTGTCCCTCGCTCTCTGTGTCCCTCACTCTTTGTGTCCCTCATGCTCTGTGCTACTCGCTCTCTGTGTCCCTCGCTCTGTGAGTCCCTCGCTCTCTGTGTCCCTCACTCTCTGTGTCCCTCGCTCTCTGTGTCCCACACTCTCTGTGTCCCTCGCTCTGTGAGTCCCTCGCTCTCTGTGTCCCTCACTCTCTGTGTCCCTCGCTCTCTGTGTCCCTCACTCTCTGTGTCCCTCACTCTCTGTGTCCCTCACTCTCTGTGTCTCTCGCTCTCTGTGTCCCACACTCTCTGTGTCCCTCGCTCTCTCTGTGTCCCTCGCGCTCTCTGTGTAGCTCGGTCTGTGACCCTCGCTCTGTCTGTGTCCCTCCCTTTCTGTGTGTCCCTCGCTCTCGCTGTGTCCCTCGCGCTCTCTGTGTCCCTCGCTCTCTCTGTGTCCCTCACTCTCTCTGTGTCCCTCGCTCTCCCTGAGTCGCTCACTCTCTCTGTGTCCCTTGCTCTCTCTGTGTCCCTCGCGCTCTCTGTGTCCCTCGCTCTCTCTGTGTCCCTCACTCTCTCTGTGTCCCTCGCTCTCCCTGAGTAGCTCACTCTCTCTGTTCCTCTTGCTCTCTCTGTGTCCCTCGCTCTGGGTGTCCCTCGCTCTCTCTGTGTCCCTCCCTCTCTCTGTGTCCCTCGCTCTCGCTGTGTCGCTCACTCTCGGTGTACCTCACTCTCTCTGTGTCCCTCACTCTCTGTGTTCCTCACTCTCTGTGTCCCTCACTCTCTCTGTGCCCCTCACTCTCTGTGACCCTCGCTCTCTCTGTGTCCCTCACTCACTCTCTGTCCCTCACTCTCTCTGTGGCCCTCACTCTCTGTGTCCCTGACTCTCTCTGTGTCCCTCGCTCTCTGTGTCCCTCGCTCTCTGTGTCCCTCATTCTCTCTGTGTCCCGCATTCTCTGTGTCTCTCGCTCTCTCTGTGTGTCCCTCGCTCTCTGTGTCCCTCGCTCTCTGTGTCCCTCGCTCTCTGTGTCCCTCACTCTCTGTGCCCCTCACTCTCTGTGTGTCCCTCACTCACTGTGTTCCACACTCTCTGCGTCCCTCGCTCTCTATGTCCCTCGTTCTCTCTGTGTGTCCCTCGCTCTCTATGTCCCTCACGCTCACTGTGTCGCTCGCTCTCTGTGTCCCTCGCGCTCTGTGTCCCTCGCGCTCTCTGTGTCCCACTCTCTCTGTGTCCCTCACTCACTGTGTTCCACACTCTCTGCGTCCCTCGCTCTCTATGTCCCTCGTTCTCTCTGTGTGTCCCTCGCTCTCTATGTCCCTCGCGCTCACTGTGTCGCTCGCTCTCTGTTTCCCTCGCTCTCTGTGTCCCTCGCTGTCTGTGTCCCTCGTTCTCTCTGTGCGTCCCTCGCTCTCTATGTCCCTCGCTCTCTCTGTGTCCCGTGCTCTGTCTGTGTCCCTCACTCACTGTGTTCCACACTCTCTGTGTCCCTCGCTCTCTGTGTCCCTCGTTCTCTCTGTGTCCCTCGCTCTCTCTGTGTCCCTCACTCACTGTGTTCCACACTCTCTGTGTCCCTCGCTCTCTGTGTCCCTCGTTCTCTCAGTGTGTCCCTCGCTCTCTATGTCCCACGCGCTCACTGTGTCCCTCGCTCTCTGTGTCCCTCGCGCTCTCTGTGTCCCTCGCGCTCTCTGTGTTTCACACTCTCTGTGCCCCTCGCGCTCTCTGTGCCCCTCGCCCTCTCTGTGTCACTCGCGCTCTCTGTGTCCCACACTCTCTGTGCCCCTCGCTCTCTCTGTGTCCCTCGCGCTCTCTGTGTCCCTCGCGCTCTCTGTGTCACTCGCTCTCTGTGTCCCACACTCTCTCAGCGTGTCCCTCACTCTCTGTATCCTTCACTCTCTAAGTGTCCCTCGCTCTCTGTGTCCCTTGCTCTCTGTGACCCTCGCTCTCTCTGTGTCCCCCACTCTCTCTCTGTCCCTCGCGGTCTCTGTGTCCCTCCCGGTGTCTGTGTCGCTCGCGCTCTCTGTGTCCCTCGCGCTCTCTGTGTCACTCGTGCTCTCTGTGTCCTTCGCTCTCTCTGTCCCTCGCTCTCTGTGTCCCTCGCTCTCTCTGTGTCCCTCCCTCTCTGTGTCCCTCGCTCTCTCTCTGCCCCTCGCTTTCTCTGTGTCCCTCGCTCGCTGTGTGTCCCTCGCTCTCTCTGTGTCACTGGCTCTCTGTGTCCCTCGCTCTCTCTCTGCCCCTCGCTCTCTCTGTGTCCCTCGCTCTCTGTGTGTCCCTCGCTCTCTCTGTGTCCCTCGCTCTCTGTGTGTCCCTCGCTCTCGCTGTGTCCCTCGCTCTCTGTGCCCCTCACTCTCTGTGCCCCTTGCTCTCTGTGTCCCTCGCCCTCTGTGTCCCACACTCTCTGTGTCCCACCCTCTCTGTGTCCCTTGCCCTTTGTGTCCCTCGCTCTCTGTGTCCCTCACTCTTTGTGTCCCTCATGCTCTGTGCTACTCGCTCTCTGTGTCCCTCGCTCTCTGTGTCCCACACTCTCTGTGTCCCTCGCTCTGTGTTTCCCTCACTCTCTGTTTCCCTCACTCTCTGTGTCCCTCGCTCTCTGTGTCCCACACTCTCTGTGTCCCTCGCTCTCTGTGTCCCTGGTGCTCTGTGTCCCTCGCTCTTTGTGTCCCTCGCTCTCTCTGTGTCCCTCGAGCTCTCTGTGTAGCTCGGTCTGTGACCCTCGCTCTGTCTGTGTCCCTGCCTTTCTGTGTGTCCCTCGCTCCCTCTGTGTCCCTGGCTCTCTGTGTCCCTCGCTCTCTCTCTGCTCTCTGTGTCCCTCGCTCTCTGTGTCCCACACTCTCTGTGTCCCACACTCTCTGTGTCCCTTGCCCTTTGTGTCCCTCGCTCTCTGTGTCCCTCACTCTTTGTGTCCCTCATGCTCTGTGCTACTCGCTCTCTGTGTCCCTCGCTCTGTGAGTCCCTCGCTCTCTGTGTCCCTCACTCTCTGTGTCCCTCGCTCTCTGTGTCCCACACTCTCTGTGTCCCTCGCTCTGTGAGTCCCTCGCTCTCTGTGTCCCTCACTCTCTGTGTCCCTCGCTCTCTGTGTCCCTCACTCTCTGTGTCCCTCACTCTCTGTGTCCCTCACTCTCTGTGTCTCTCGCTCTCTGTGTCCCACACTCTCTGTGTCCCTCGCTCTCTCTGTGTCCCTCGCGCTCTCTGTGTAGCTCGGTCTGTGACCCTCGCTCTGTCTGTGTCCCTCCCTTTCTGTGTGTCCCTCGCTCTCGCTGTGTCCCTCGCGCTCTCTGTGTCCCTCGCTCTCTCTGTGTCCCTCACTCTCTCTGTGTCCCTCGCTCTCCCTGAGTCGCTCACTCTCTCTGTGTCCCTTGCTCTCTCTGTGTCCCTCGCGCTCTCTGTGTCCCTCGCTCTCTCTGTGTCCCTCACTCTCTCTGTGTCCCTCGCTCTCCCTGAGTAGCTCACTCTCTCTGTTCCTCTTGCTCTCTCTGTGTCCCTCGCTCTGGGTGTCCCTCGCTCTCTCTGTGTCCCTCCCTCTCTCTGTGTCCCTCGCTCTCACTGTGTCGCTCACTCTCGGTGTACCTCACTCTCTCTGTGTCCCTCACTCTCTGTGTTCCTCACTCTCTGTGTCCCTCACTCTCTCTGTGCCCCTCACTCTCTGTGACCCTCACTCTCTCTGTGTCCCTCACTCACTCTCTGTCCCTCACTCTCTCTGTGGCCCTCACTCTCTGTGTCCCTGACTCTCTCTGTGTCCCTCGCTCTCTGTGTCCCTCACTCTCTCTGTGTCCCGCATTCTCTGTGTCTCTCGCTCTCTCTGTGTGTCCCTCGCTCTCTGTGTCCCTCGCTCTCTGTGTCCCTCGCTCTCTGTGTCCCTCACTCTCTGTGCCCCTCACTCTCTGTGTGTCCCTCACTCTCTGTGTCCTTCGCGCTCTCTGCGTCCCACGCTCTCTCTGGGTCCCTCGCTCCCTCTGGTCCCTCACTCTCTCTGTGTCCCTCACTCTCTGTGTCCCTCGCTCTCTGTGTCCCTCGCTCTCTGTGTCATTCGCTCTCTCTGTGTTCCTCGCTCTCTGTGTGTCCCTCACTCTCTCTGTGTCTCTCACTCTCTGTGTCCCACACTCTCTCTGTGTGTCCCTCACTCTCTGTGTCCTTCGCGCTCTCTGCGTCCCTCGCTCTCTCTGGGTCCCTCGCTCCCTCTGGTCCCTCACTCTCTCTGTGTCCCTCACTCTCTGTGTCCCTCGCTCTCTGTGTCCCTCGCTCTCTGTGTCATTCGCTCTCTCTGTGTTCCTCGCTCTCTGTGTGTCTCTCACTCTCTCTGTGTCCCTCACTCTCTGTGTCCCTCGCTCTCTGTGTCCCTCGCTCTCTGTGTCATTCGCTCTCTCTGTGTTCCTCGCTCTCTGTGTGTCCCTCACTCTCTCTGTGTCTCTCACTCTCTCTGTGTCCCACACTCTCTCTGTGTGTCCCTCGCTCTCTGTGTCCCTCGCTCTCTCTGTGTGTCCCTCGCTCTCTGTGTCCCTCGCTCTCTCTGTGTCCATGGCTCTGTCTGTGTGTCCCTCACTCTCTGTGTCCCACACTCTCTCTCTGTGTCACTCACTCTCTCTGTGTCCCACACTCTCTCTCTGTGTCCCTCACTCTCTGTGTCCCACACTCTCTCACTGTGTCCCACACTCTCTCTGTGTCCCACACTCTCTCTGTGTGTCCCTCACTCTCTGTGTCCCTCGCTCACTGTGTGTCCCTCACTCTCTGTGTCCCACACTCTCTCTCTGTGTCCCTCACTCTCTGTGTCCCACACTCTCTCACTGTGTCCCACACTCTCTCTGTGTCTCTCACTCTCTGTGTCCAACCATCTCTCTCTGTGTCACTCACTCTCTCTGTGTCCCACACTCTCTCTGTGTGTCCCTCACTCTCTGTGTCCCTCGCTATCTCTGTGTGTCCCTCGCTCTCTGTGTGTCCCTCACTCTCTCTGTGTCTCTCACTCTCTGTGTCCAACACTCTCTCTGTGTCTCTCACTCTCTGTGTCCAACACTCTCTCTCTGTGTCCCTCACTCTCTCTGTGTCCCACACTCTCTCTGTGTGTCCCTCACTCTCTGTGTCCCTCGCTATCTCTGTGTGTCCCTCGCTCTCTGTGTCCCTCGCTCTCTGTGTCCCTCGCTCTCTGTGTCCTCGCTCTCTCTGTGTCACTCGCGCTCTCTGTGTCCCTCACTCTCTCTGTGTCCCTCCCTTTCTGTGTGTCCCTCGCTCTGTCTGTGTCCCTCGCTCTGTCTGTGTCCCTCGCTCTCTCTGTGTCCCTCGCTCTCTGTGTTCCACACTCTCTCTGTGTCCCTCACTCTCTCTGTGTCCCTCGCTCTCTCTGTGTCCCTCGCTCTCTCTGTGTCCCTCGCTCTCTGTGTTCCACACTCTCTGTGTCCCTCAGTCTCTCTGTGTGTCCCTCGCTCTCTGTGTCCCTCGCTCTCTCTGTTTCCCTCGCTCTCTGTGTACCTCACTCTCTGTGTCCCTCACTCTCTCTGTGTTTCCCTCGCTCTCTGTGTCCCTCGCTGTCTGTGTCCCTCGTTCTCTCTGTGCGTCCCTCGCTCTTTCTGTGTCACTCGCGCTCTCTGTGTCCCTCACTCTCTCTGTGTCCCTCCCTTTGTATGTCCCTCGCTCTCTCTGTGTCCCTCGCTCTGTCTGTGTCCCTCGCTCTGTCTGTGTCCCTCGCTCTGTGTCACTCACTCTCTCTGTGTCCCTCACTCTCTCTGTGTCCCTCGCTCTCTCTGTTTCCCTCGCTCTCTCTGTTTCCCTCGCTCTCTGTGTTCCACACTCTCTGTGTCCATCACTCTCTCTGTGTGTCCCTCGCTCTCTCTGTTTCCCTCGCTCTCTCTGTTTCCCTCGCTCTCTGTGTTCCTCACTCTCTGTGTCCCTCACTCTCTCTGTGCCCCTCACTCTCTGTGTCCCTCGCTCTCTCTGTGTCCCTCACTCTCTCTGTGTTTCCCTCGCTCTCTCTGTTTCCCTCGCTCTCTGTGTTCCACTCTCTCTGTGTCCCTCACTCACTCTGTGTGTCCCTCACTCTCTGTGTCCCTCGCTCTCTCTGTTTCCCTCGCTCTCTGTGTCCCTCGTTCTCTCTGTGCGTCCCTCACTCTCTCGCTGTGTCCCTCACACTCTCTCGCTGTGTCCATCACACTCTCTCGCTGTGTCCCTCACTCTCTCTCGCTGTGTCCCTCACTCTCTCGCTGTGTCCCTCACTCTCTCGCTGTGTCCCTCACTCTCTCTCGCTGTGTCCCTCACTCTCTCTCTCGCTGTGTCCCTCACTCTCTCTCGCTGTGTCCCTCACTCTCTCTCGCTGTGTCCCTCACACTCTCTCGCTGTGTCCCTCACTCTCTCTTGCTGTGTCCCTCACTCTCCCTCGCTGTGTCCCTCACTCTCTCTCGCTGTGTCCCTCACTGTCTCTCTCTGTGTCCCTCACTCTCTCTCTCGCTGTGTCCCTCACTCTCTCTCGCTGTGTCCCTCACTCTCTCTCTCTGTGTCCCTCACTCTCTCTCGCTGTGCCCCTCACTCTCTCTCGCTGTGTCCCTCACACTCTCTCGCTGTGTCCCTCACTCTCTCTTGCTGTGTCCCTCACTCTCTCTCGCTGTGTCCCTCACTCTCTCTCGCTGTGTCCCTCACACTCTCTCGCTGTGTCCCTCACACTCTCTCGCTGTGTCCCTCACTCTCTCTCGCTGTGTCCCTCACTCTCTCTCGCTGCGTCCCTCACTTTCTCTCGCTGCGTCCCTCACTGTCTCTCTCTGTGTCCCTCACTCTCTCTCGCTGCGTCCCTCACTTTCTCTCTCGCTGTGCCCCTCACTCTCTCTCGCTGTGTCCCTCACACTCTCTCGCTGTGTCCCTCACACTCTCTCGCTGTGTCCCTCACTCTCTCTCGCTGTGTCCCTCACTCTCTCTCGCTGCGTCCCTCACTTTCTCTCGCTGCGTCCCTCACTGTCTCTCTCTGTGTCCCTCACTCTCTCTCGCTGCGTCCCTCACTCTCTCTCTCGCTGTGCCCCTCACTCTCTCTCGCTGTGTCCCTCACACTCTCTCGCTGTGTCCCTCACTCTCTCTTGCTGTGTCCCTCACTCTCTCTCGCTGTGTCCCTCACTCTCTCTTGCTGTGTCCCTCACTCTCTCTCGCTGTGTCCCTCACTCTCTCTCGCTGTGTCCCTCACTCTCTCTCGCTGTGTCCCTCACTCTCTCTCGCTGTGTCCCTCACTCTCTCTTGCTGTGTCCCTCACTCTCTCTCGCTGTGTCCCTCACTCTCTCTCTCTGTCCCTCACTCTCTCTCGCTGTGTCCCTCACTCTCTCTCGCTGCGTCCCTCACTCTCTCGCTGTGTCCCTCACTCTCTCTCGCTGTGTCCCTCACTCTCTCTCTCGCTGTGTCCCTCACTCTCTCGCTGTGTCCCTCACTCTCTCTCTCTGTGTCTCTCACTCTCTCTCGCTGTGTCCCTCACTCTCTCTCGCTGTGCCCCTCACACTCTCTCGCTGTGTCCCTCACTCTCTCTCGCTGTGTCCCTCACTCTCTCTTCGCTGTGTCCCTCACTATCTCTCGCTGTGTCCCTCACTCTCTCTCGCTGTGTCCCTCACTCTCTCTCGCTGTGTCCCTCACTCTCTCTCGCTGTGTCCCTCACTCTCTCTCTCTGTGCACCTCACTCTCTCTCGCTGTGTCCCTCACTCTCTCTCGCTGTGTCCCTCACTCTCTCTCGCTGTGTCCCTCACTCTCTCTCTCTGTGTCCCTCACTCTCTCTCGCTGTGTCCCTCACTCTCTCTCGCTGTGTCCCTCACACTCTCTCGCTGTGTCCCTCACTCTCTCTTGCTGTGTCCCTCACTCTCTCTCGCTGTGTCCCTCACTCTCTCGCTGTGTCCCTCACTCTCTCGCTGTGTCCCTCACTCTCTCGCTGTGTCCCTCACTCTCTCTCTCGCTGTGTCCCTCACTCTCTCTCGCTGTGTCCCTCACTCTCTCTTGCTGTGTCCCTCACTCTCTCTCGCTGTGTCCCACACTCTCTCTCTGCATCCCTCACTCTCTCTCGCTGTGTCCCACACTCTCTCTCTGCATCCCTCACTCTCTCTCGCTGTGTCCCTCACTCTCTCTCGCTGTGTCCCTCACTCTCTCTTGCTGTGTCCCTCACTCTCTCTCGCTGTGTCCCTCACTCTCTCGCTGTGTCCCTCACTCTCTCTCGCTGTGTCCCTCACTCTCTCTCGCTGTGTCTCTCACTCTCTCTCGCTGCATCCCTCACTCTCTCTCGCTGTGTCCCTCACTCTCTCTCACTGTGTCCCTCACTCCTCGCTGTGTCCCTCACACTCTCTCGCTGCGTCCCTCACTCTCTCGCTGCGTCCCTCACTCTCTCTCGCTGTGTCCCTCACTCTCTCTCGCTGTGTCCCTCACTCTCTCTCGCTGCGTCCCTCACTCTCTCTCGCTGTGTCCCTCACTCTCTCTCGCTGCGTCCCTCACTCTCTCTCGCTGTGTCCCTCACTCTCTCTCGCTGTGTCCCACTTTCTCTCGCTGTGACCATCACCCTCTCTCGCTGTGTCCCTCACTCTCTCTCTCGCTGTGTCCCTCACTCTCTCTCGCTGCGTCCCTCACTCTCTCTCGCTGTGTCCCTCACTCTCTCTCGCTGTGTCCCTCACTCTCTCTCTCGCTGTGTCCCTCACTCTCTCTCTGCATTCCTCACTCTCTCTCTCACTGTGCCCCTCACTCTCTCTCGCTGTGTCCCTCACTCTCTCTCTGTGTCCCTCACTCTCTCTCGCTGTGTCCCTCACTCTCTCTCGCTGTGTCCCTCACTCTCTCTCGCTGTGTCCCTCACTCTCTCTCTCGCTGTGTCCCTCACTCTCTCTCGCTGTGTCCCTCACTCTCTCTCTCTGTGTCCCTCACTCTCTCTCTCTGTGTCCCTCACTCTCTCTCGCTGTGTCCCTCACTCTCTCTCGCTGTGTCCCTCACTCTCTCTCTCTGTGTCTCTCACTCTCTCTCGCTGTGTCCCTCACTCTCTCTCGCTGCGTCCCTCACTCTCTCTCTCTGTGTCCCTCACTCTCTCTCGCTGTGTCCCTCACACTCTCTCTCGCTGTGTCCCTCACTCTCTCTCGCTGCGTCCCTCACTCTCTCTCTCTGTGCCCCTCACTCTCTCTTGCTGTGTCCCTCACTCTCTCTCGCTGTGTCTCTCACTCTCTCTTGCTGTGTCCCTCACTCTCTCTCTGTCCCTCACTCTCTCGCTGTGTCCCTCACTCTCTCGCTGTGTCCCTCACTCTCTCTCGCTGTGTCCCTCACTCTCTCTCGCTGCGTCCCTCACTCTCTCTTGCTGTGTCCCTCACTCTCTCTCGCTGTGTCTCTCACTCTCTCTTGCTGTGTCCCTCACACTCTCTCTCTGTCCCTCACTCTCTTGCTGTGTCCCTCACTCTCTCGCTGTGTCCCTCACTCTCTCTGTGCCCCTCACTCTCTCTCTCTGTCCCTCACTCTCTCTCGCTGTTTCCCTCACTCTCTCTCGCTGTGTCTCTCACTCTCTCTTGCTGTGTCCCTCACTCTCTCTCTGTCCCTCACTCTCTCGCTGTGTCCCTCACTCTCTCGCTATGTCCCTCACTCTCTCTCGCTGTGTCCCTCACTCTCTCTCTCTGTGTCCTTCACTCTCTCTCGCTGTGTCCCTCACTCTCCCGCTGCGTCCCTCACTCTCTCTCTCTGTGTCCCTCACTCTCTCTCGCTGTGCCCCTCACTCTCTCTTGCTGTGTCCCTCACTCTCTCTCTGTGTCCCTCACTCTCTCTCGCTGTGTCCCTCACTCTCTCTCGCTGTGCCCCTCACTCTCTCTCTCTGTGTCCCTCACTCTCTCTCGCTGTGCCCCTCACTCTCTCTCTCTGTGTCCCTCACTCTCTCTCGCTGTGTCCCTCACTCTCTCTCGCTGTGCCCCTCACTCTCTCTCTCTGTGTCCCTCACTCTCTCTCGCTGTGTCTCTCACTCTCTCTCGCTGTGTCCCTCAGTCTCTCTCGCTGTGTCCCTCACTCTCTCTCTCGCTGCGTCCCTCACTCTCTCTCGCTGCGCCCCTCACTCTCTCTCGCTGTGTCCCTCACTCTCTCTCGCTGTGTCCCTCACTCTCTCTCGCTGTGTCCCTCACTCTCTCTCGCTGTGTCCCTCACTCTCTCTCTCTGTGCCCCTCACTCTCTCTCGCTGTGTCCCTCACTCTCTCTCGCTGTGTCCCTCACTCTCTCTCGCTGTGTCCCTCACTCTCTCTCGCTGTGCCCCTCACTCTCTCTCTCTGTGTCCCTCACTCTCTCTCGCTGCGTCCCTCACTCTCTCTCGCTGCGCCCCTCACTCTCTCTCGCTGTGTCCCTCACTCTCTCTCTCGCTGTGTCCCTCACTCTCTCGCTGTGTCCCTCACTCTCTCTCGCTGTGTCCCTCACTCTCTCTCGCTGTGTCCCTCACTCTCTCTCTCTGTGTCCCTCACTCTCTCTCGCTGCGTCCCTCACTCTCTCTCGCTGTGTCCCTCACTCTCTCTCTGTGTCCCTCACTCTCTCTCGCTGTGTCCCTCACTCTCTCTCTCTGTGTCCCTCACTCTCTCTCGCTGTGTCCCTCACTCTCTCTCGCTGTGCCCCTCACTCTCTCTCGCTGTGTCCCTCTCTCTCTCGCTGTGTCCCCGTCCCTCTCGCTGTGTCCCCCTCTCTCTCTCGCTGCGTCCCTCACTCTATCTCGCTGCGTCCCTCACTCTCTCTCGCTGCGGTCCTCTCTCACTCGCTGTGTCCCTCTCTCTCTCGCTGTGTCCCTTACTCTCTCGCTGTGTCCCCCTCTCTCTCACTCGCTGTGTCCCTCTCTCTCTCGCTGTGTCCCTCACTCTCTCGCTGTGTCCCTCTCTCTCTCGCTGTGTCCCACACTCTCTCTCGCTGTGTCCCTCACTCTCTCTCGCTGCGTCCCTCACTCTCTCTCGCTGTGTCCCACACTCTCTCTCGCTGTGTCCCTCACTCTCTCTCGCTGCGTCCCTCACTTTCTCTCGCTGTGTCCCTCACTCTCTCTCTCTGTGTCCCTCACTCTCTCTCGCTGTGTCCCACACTCTCTCTCTCGCTGTGTCCCTCACTCTCTCTCGCTGCGTCCCTCACTCTCTCTCGCTGTGTCCCTCACTCTCTCTCTCGCTGTGTCCCTCACTCTCTCTCGCTGCGTCCCTCACTTTCTCTCGCTGTGTCCCTCACTCTCTCTCTCTGTGTCCCTCACTCTCTCTCGCTGTGTCCCACACTCTCTCTCTCGCTGTGTCCCTCACTCTCTCTCTCTGTGTCCCTCACTCTCTCTCGCTGTGTCCCACACTCTCTCTCTCGCTGTGTCCCTCACTCTCTCTCGCTGTGTCCCACACTCTCTCTCTCGCTGCGTCCCTCACTCTCTCTCGCTGTGTCCCACACTCTCTCTCTCGCTGTGTCCCTCACTCTCTCTCGCTGTGTCCCTCACTCTCTCTCGCTGTGTCCCTCACTCTCTCTTGCTGTGTCCCTCACTCTCTCTCGCTGTGTCCCTCACTCTCTCTCTCGCTGTGTCCCTCACTCTCTCTCTGAGTCCCTCACTCTCTCTCTCTGTGTCCCTCACTCTCTCTCGCTGTGTCCCACTCTCTCTCTCGCTGTGTCCCTCACTCTCTCTCGCTGTGTCCCACACTCTCTCTCGCTGTGTCCCTCACTCTCTCTCGCTGTGTCCCTCACTCTCTCGCTGTGTCCCTCTCTCTCTCGCTGTGTCCCACACTCTCTCTCGCTGTGTCCCTCACTCTCTCTCGCTGCGTCCCTCACTCTCTCTCGCTGTGTCCCACACTCTCACTCGCTGCGTCCCTCACTCTCTCTCGCTGTGGTCCTCTCTCACTCGCTGTGTCCCTCTCTCTCTCGCTGTGTCCCTCACTCTCTCGCTGTGTACCTGTCCCTCTCGCTGTGTCCCCCTCTCTCTCGTTGTGTCCCTCTCTCTCTCGCTGTGTCCCTTGCTCTCTGTGTCCCTTGCTCTCTATGTCCCTTGCTCTCTCTGTGTCCCCCTCTCTCTCGTTGTGTCCCTCTCTCTCTCTCGCTGTGTCCCTTGCTCTCTCTGTCCCTCACTCTCTGTGTCCCTCGCTCTCTCTGTGTCCCTCGCTCTCTCTGTGTCCCTCACTCTCTGTGTCCCTCGTTCTGTGTCCCTCACTCTCTCTGTGTCCCTCACTCTCTGTGTCCCTCGCTCTCTCTGTGACCCTCGCTCTCTCTGTTTCCCTCGCTCTCTGTGTTCCTCACTCTCTGTGTCCCTCACTCTCTCTGTGTCCCTCACTCTCTGTGTCCCTCGCTCTCTCTGTTTCCCTCGCTCTCTGTTTCCCTCACTCTCTGTGTCCCTCACTCTCTCTGTGTCCCTCGCTCTCCCTGTGTCCCTCGCTCTCTCTGTTTCCCTCGCTCTCAGTGTTCCTCACTCTCTGTGTTCCTCGCTCTCTCTGTGTGTCCCTCGCTCTCTATGTCCCTTGCTCTCTCTGTGTCCCTGGCTCTGTCTGTGTCCCTTGCTCTCTCTGTGTGTCCCTAGCTCTCTGTGCCCCTCGCTCTCTGTGTCCCTCGCTCTCTCTGTGTCCCTCATTCTCTCTGTGTCCCTCCCTTTCTGTGTGTCCCTCGCTCTCTCTGTGTCCCTCACTCTCTCTGTGTCCCTCCCTTTCTGTGTGTCCCTCGCTCTCTCTGTGTCCCTCGCTCTCTCAGTGTCCCTCGGTCTGTGACCCTCGCTCTGTCTGTGTCCCTCCCTTTCTGTGGGTCCCTCGGGCTCTCTGTGTCCCTCGCTCTCTCTGTGTCCCTCACTCTCTCTGTGTCCCTCCCTTTCTGTGTGTCCCTCGCTTTCTCTGTGTCCCACGCTCTCTCTGTGTCCCTCGCTCTCTCAGTGTCCCTCGGTCTGTGACCCTCGCACTGTCTGTGTCCCTCCCTTTCTGTGTGTCCCTCGGGCTCTCTGTGTCCCTCGCGCTCTCTGTGTCCCTCGTGCACTGCGTCCCTCACTCTCTGTGTCCCTCGTTCACTGTGTTAATCGCTCTCTGTGTCCCTCGCTCTCTGTGTCCCTCACTCTCTGTGTCCCTCGTACTCTCTGTGTCCATCACTCTGTTTCCCTCACTCTCTGTGTCCCTCGCTCTCTGTGTCCCTTGTGCTCTGTGTCCCTCGCTCTCTCTGTCTCTCTCGCTGTGTTCCTCGCTCTCTCTCGCTGTGTACCCGTCCCTCTCGATGTGTCCCCCTCTCTCTCTTGCTGCGTCCCTCACTCTCTCTCGCTGTGCCCCTCTCTCTCTCGCTGCGGTCCTCTCTCACTCGCTGTGTCCCCTCTCTCTATCTCGCTGTGTTCCTCACTCTCTCGCTGTGTACCCGTCCCTCTCGCTGCGTCCCTCTCTCTCTCGTTGTGTCCCTCTCTCTCTCGCTGTGTCCCTTGCTCTCTGTGTCCCTTGCTCTCTCTGTGTCCATCGCTCTCTCTGTGTCCCCCGCTCTGTGACCCTCGCTCTGTCTGTGTCCCTCCCTTTCTGTGTGTCCCTCGGGCTCTCTGTGTCCCTCGCGCTCTCTGTGTCCCTCGTGCACTGTGTCCCTCACTCTCTGTGTCCCTCGTTCTCTGTGTTAATCGCTCAGTGTCCCTCGCTCTCTGTGTCCCTCACTCTCTGTGTCCCTCACTCTCTGTGTCCCTCGTTCTCTCTGTGTCCCTCACTCTCTGTTTCCCTCACTCTCTGTGTCCCTCGCTCTCTGTGTCCCTCGTGCTCTGTGTCCCTCGCTCTTTGTGTCCCTCGCTCTCTCTGTCTCTCTCGCTGTGTTCCTCGCTCTCTCGCTGTGTCCCTCTCTCTCTAGCTGTGTACCCGTCCCTCTCGATGTGTCCCCCTCTCTCTCTCGCTGCGTCCCTCACTCTCTCTCGCTGCGTCCCTCTCTCTCTCGCTGTGTCCCCCTCTCGCTCGCTGTGTTCCTCGCTCTCTCGCTGTGTCCCTCTCTCTCTCGCTGTGTACCCGTCCCTCTCGCTGTGTCCCCCTCTCTCTCTCTCGCTGTGTTCCTCGCTCACTCGTTGTGTCCCTCTCTCTCTCGCTGTGTACCCGTCCCTCTCGCTGTGTACCCCTCTCTCTCGCTGTGTTCCCCGCTCTCTCGCTGTGTCCCTCTCTCTCTTTCGCTGTGTCGTAGATTATCATAGAATTTACAGTGCATAAGGTGGCCATTCGGCCCATCGAGTCTGCACCGGCTCTTGGAAAGAGCACCCCACCCAAGGTCAACACCGCCAACCTATCCCCATAACCCAGTAACCCCACAACGCTAAGGGCAATTTTGGACACTAAGAGCAATTTATCATGGCCAATCCACCTGACCTGCACATCTTTGGACTGTGGGAGGAAACCGGAGCACCCGGAGGAAACCCACGCAGACACGGGGAGGATGTGCAGACTCCGCACAGAGAGTGACCCAAGCCGGAATCGAACCCGGGACCCTGGAGCTGTGAAACAATTGTGCTATCCACAAGGCTACCGTGCTGTCCCACTCTCTCTCGCTGTGTCCCTCCCTCACTCGGTGTGCTCCTCTCTCTCTCGCTGTGCCCCTCTCTCTCTCGGTGTGGTCCTCTCTCACTCGCTGTATCCCTCTCTCTCTCGCTGTGTCCCTCACTCTCTCGCCGTGTACCCGTCCCTCTCACAGTGTCCCCCTCTCTCTCGTTGTGTCCCTCTCTCTCTCGCTGTGTCCCTTGCTCTCTCTGTGTCCCTTGCTCTCTCTGTGTCCGCCTCTCTCTCGTTGTGTCCCTCTCTCTCTCTCGCTGTGTCCCTTGCTCTCTGTGTCTCTCACTCTCTGTGTCCCTCGCTCTCTGTGTCCCTCGCTCTCTCTGTGTCCCTCGCTCTCTCTGTGTCCCTGGCTTTGTCTGTGTCCCTCGCTCTCTCTGTGTGCCCCTCGCTCTCTGTGCCCCTCGCTCTCTGTGCCCCTCGCTCTCTCTGTGTCCCTCACTCTCTCTGTGTCCCTCTCTTTCTGTGTGTCCCTCGCTCTCTCTGTGCCCCTGGCTTTGTCTGTGTCCCTCGCTCTCTCTGTGTCCCTCGCTCTCTCTGTGTCCCTCCCTTTCTGTGTGTCCCTCGTTCTCTGTGTCCATGGCTTTGTCTGTGTCACTCGCTCTCTCTGTGTGTCCCTCGCTCTCTGTGCCCCTCGCTCTCTTTGTGTCCCTCGCTCTCTCTGTGTCCCTCGCTCTCTCTGTGTCCCTCACTCTCTCTGTGTCCCTCCCTTTCTGTGTGTCCCTCGGTCTGTGACACTCGCTCTGTCTGTGTCCCTCCCTTTCTGTGTGTCCCTCGGGCTCTCTGTGTCCCTCACACTCTCTGTGTCCCTCGTGCATTGTGTCCCTCACTCTCTGTGTCCCTCGTTCTCTGTGTTAATCGCTCTCTGTGTCCCTCGTGCTCTGTGTCCCTCGCTCTTTGTGTCCCTCGCTCTCTGTGTCCCTTGCTCTCTCTGTGTCCCTGGCTTTGTCTGTGTCACTCGCTCTCTCTAGTGTCCCTCGCTCTCTGTGCCCCTCGCTCTCTGTGCCCCTCGCTCTCTCTGTGTCCCTCACTCTCTCTGTGTCCCTCTCCCTCTCTCTCTGTGTCCCTCGCGCTCTGGGTGTAGCTCGGTCTGTGACCCTCGCTCTGTCTGTGTCCCTCGCTCTGTCTGTGTCCCTCGGTCTGTGTCCCTCACTCTCTGTGTCCCTCACTCTCTCTGTGTCCCTCGCTCTCTCTGTTTCCCTCGCTCTCTCTGTTTCCCTCGCTCTCTCTGTGTCCCTCGCTCTCGCTGCGTCCCTCACTCTCTCTCGCTGTGTCCCTCACTCTCTCTCGCTGTGCCCCTCACTCTCTCTCGCTGTGTCCCTCACTCTCTCTCGCTGTGTCCCTCACTCTCTCTTGCTGTGTCCCTCACTCTCTCTCTCTTGCCTGAAGTGCCACAAATGTTGTCAAGTGCAGTGCGAGGCGTACCTCAATGTTTCAGTCTCACTGAGAAACTGTCAGCCCACCGGACAACATTTCTGTACAATAGGATTGAAGCACAAGTTCAAATAGTTTTGTTTCAAAGTTTAAAATACCCAGTCATTTTTCTGTGCAGCTTTCGGAATCTGTCAGTGGAATTTAGGTTATACAGGCAAATGTTAACAAGAGTATTGGGAACGGATTGGAAGTTTTGATGGAGATAATCCTGCATTATGGAAATGTGTGAGATCTATTTAGTGTTGGGGAATGGATTGATCAAAGGATGTATTTTTTTGTTATCTATATCAGACTGACAGCCTTGAAGATTCACAACTTCCATGTGCTGTGAGGAAGGATTGATTAACCAAGGCCTATTATTCAAATACTTCAGACAAGTGACAAAACAACAGTAACAGAGAATATACAAACAGAGACAAGCAGACACCTGTAATCGGAGCTTAAACTTCACGTTTGAATGTGAAGGGCTGAAATAAACAAGAGTCCACCCTGGGATTCGGTGCAATTTGAGTTCTGCTTTTCCATAAAATAAATATAACTGTCTGCAATGAAAAATTCTTTGGACAGGACAGAGGGATTTTGTGAGTTAAACACAACTTCATTTCTGCCTCCATTTGGAGAGAAGATTCCTGGCCACAAAAACAAAGCTCATTGCAAAGTTTCACTTCATATTTTACATGTTGTTCACAGACAGATTTCTTCAATGAGCTGCTCTATAAATCTGGATTCAATTTGACTTTTTCTCACTGAGAGATGAAAAGTTTATTCCTGAATCAGTACACGGTCATCGGCAACAACATCATTTTATTAGACAGTGAGGATCAATGGGATTTTTCACTGAAATCCTCTGATGTCAATTCCTGAGATTAGAATTTATAATGAAACAATTTGGATTCAATGAAAACGGTCAGTTTAATAACCCCAATGTCCTGACTGCCTCACGTCCTGGCACCCTCACACCCTCATGTCCCCTAACTCTCAATCCCTGACCCACTCACCCCTCCGAAACCTCAGATCCTGACCCGCTGTGTACCTCTTTCTGTGTGTGTGTCCCTTACTCTGTCTGTGTGCCCACCTCTCACTGTCCCTCTCTGGATCCCTCTCTCCCTCTGTGTCCCTCTCCCTCGCTGTCTGTGTCCTTCTATCTCACTCTATCCCTCTTTTTCACTGCGTACCTCTTTCTATCTGTCTCACTCTCTCTGTGTCCCTCTCCCTCTATGTGTCCCCGTCTCTCTGGCTGTGTTCCTCGCTCTCTCGCTGTGTCCCTCTCACTCTCGCTGTGTCCCCGTCCCTCTCGCTGTGTCCCCCTCTCTCTCACTCTGTGTCCCTCACTCTCTCTCGCTGTGTCCCTCACTCTCTCTCGCTGTGTCCCTCACTCTCTCTCGCTGTGTCCCTTTCTCACTCGCTGTGTCCCTCTCTCTCTCTCTGTGTCCCTCACTCTCTCGTTGTGTCCCTCTTTCTCTCGCTGTGTCCCTCACTCTCTCTCGCTGCGTCCCTCACTCTCTCTCGCTGTGTCCCTCACTCTCTCTCGCTGTGTCCCTCACTCTCTCTCTCTGTGTCCCTCACTCTCTCTCGCTGTGTCCCTCACTCTCTCTCGCTGTGTCCCTCACTCTCTCTCGCTGTGTCCCTCACTCTCTCTCGCTGTGTCCCTCACTCTCTCTTGCTGTGCCCCTCACTCTCTCTCGCTGTGTCCCTCACTCTCTCGTTGTGTCCCTCTTTCTCTCGCTGTGTCCCTCACTCTCTCTCGCTGCGTCCCTCACTCTCTCTCGCTGTGTCCCTCACTCTCTCTTGCTGTGTCCCTCACTCTCTCTCGCTGTGCCCCTCACTCTCTCTCGCTGTGTCCCTCACTCTCTCTCGCTGTGTCCCTCACTCTCTCTCGCTGTGTCCCTCACTCTCTCTCTGTGTCCCTCACTCTCTCTCGCTGTGTCCCTCACACTCTCTCGCTGTGCCCCTCACTCTCTCTCGCTGTGTCCCTCACTCTCTCTCGCTGTGTCCCTCACTCTCTCTTGCTGTGTCCCTCACTCTCTCTCGCTGTGCCCCTCACTCTCTCTCGCTGTGTCCCTCACTCTCTCTCGCTGTGTCCCTCACTCTCTCTCGCTGTGTCCCTCACTCTCTCTCTCGCTGTGTCCCTCACTCTCTCTCTCTGTGTCCCTCACTCTCTCTCTGTGTCCCTCACTCTCTCGCTGTGTCCCTCACTCTCTCTCGCTGTGTCCCTCACTCTCTCTCGCTGTGTCCCTCACTCTCTCGCTGTGTCCCTCACTCTCTCTCGCTGTGTCCCTCACTCTCTCTCTCTGTCCCTCACTCTCTCTCGCTGTGTCCCTCACTCTCTCTCGCTGTGTCCCTCACTCTCTCGCTGTGTCCCTCACTCTCTCGTTGTGTCCATCACTCTCTCTCTCTGTGCCCCTCACTCTCTCTCGCTGTGTCCCTCTTTCTCTCGCTGTGTCCCTCACTCTCTCTCGCTGCGTCCCTCACTCTCTCTCGCTGTGTCCCCCTCTCTCTCTCTCTGTGTCCCTCACTCTCTCTCGCTGTGTCCCTTTCTCACTCGCTGTGTCCCTCTCTCTCTCTCTGTGTCCCTCACTCTCTCTCGCTGTGTCCCTCACTCTCTCGTTGTGTCCCTCTTTCTCTCGCTGTGTCCCTCACTCTCTCTCGCTGCGTCCCTCACTCTCTCTCGCTGTGTCCCTCACTCTCACTCGCTGTGCCCCTCTCTCTCTCTCGCTGTGTCCCCCTCTCACTCGCTGTGTCCCTCTCTCTCTCGCTGTGTCCCTCTCTCTCTCGCTGTGTCCCTCACTCTCTCGCTGTGTCCCTCACTCTCTCTCGCTGCGTCCCTCACTCTCTCTCGCTGTGCCCCTCACTCTCTCTCACTGTGTCCCTCACTCTCTCTCGCTGTGCCCCTCACTCTCTCTCGCTGTGTCCCTCACTCTCTCTCGCTGTGTCCCTCACTCTCTCTCTCTGTGTCCCTCACTCTCTCTCTGTCCCTCACTCTCTCTCGCTGTGTCCCTCACTCTCTCTCGCTGTGCCCCTCTCTCTCTCTCGCTGTGTCCCCCTCTCACTCGCTGTGTCCCTCTCTCTCTCGCTGTGTCCCTCACTCTCGCTCTCGCTGTGTCCCCCAATTTCTCTCGCTGCGTCCCTCACTCTCTCTCGCTGTGTCCCTCTCTCACTCGCTGTGTCCCTCTCTCTCTCGCTGTGTCCCTCTCTCTCTCGCTGTGTCCCTCACTCTCTCGCTGTGTCCCTCACTCTCTCTCGCTGCGTCCCTCACTCTCTCTCGCTGTGTCCCTCACTCTCTCTCGCTGTGCCCCTCACTCTCTCTCACTGTGTCCCTCACTCTCTCTCGCTGTGTCCCTCACTCTCTCTCGCTGTGTCCCTCACTCTCTCTCGCTGTGCCCCTCTCTCTCTCTCGCTGTGTCCCCCTCTCACTCGCTGTGTCCCTCTCTCTCTCGCTGTGTCCCTCTCTCTCTCGCTGTGTCCCTCACACTCTCTCGCTGTGTCCCTCACTCTCTCTCTCGCTGTGTCCCTCACTCTCTCGCTGTGTCCCTCACTCTCTCTCGCTGTGTCCCTCACTCTCTCTCGCTGCGTCCCTCACTCTCTCTCGCTGTGTCCCTCTCTCACTCGCTGTGTCCCTCTCTCTCTCGCTGTGTCCCTCACTCTCTCGCTGTGTACCTGTCCCTCTCGCTGTGTCCCCCTCTCTCTCGTTGTGTCCCTCTCTCTCTCGCTGTGTCCCTTGCTCTCTGTGTCCCTTGCTCTCTATGTCCCTTGCTCTCTCTGTGTCCCCCTCTCTCTCGTTGTGTCCCTCTCTCTCTCTCGCTGTGTCCCTTGCTCTCTGTGTCCCTTGCTCTCTGTGTCCCTTGCTCTCTCTGTGTCCCCCTCTCTCTCGTTGTGTCCCTCTCTCTCTCTCGCTGTGTCCCTTGCTCTCTCTGTCCCTCACTCTCTGTGTCCCTCGCTCTCTCTGTGTCCCTCGCTCTCTCTGTGCCCCTCGCTCTGTCTGTGTCCCTCGGTCTGTGTCCCTCACTCTCTCTGTGTCCCTCACTCTCTGTGTCCCTCACTCTCTGTGTCCCTCGCTCTCTCTGTGTTCCTCGCTCTCTCTGTTTCCCTCGCTCTCAGTGTTCCTCACTCTCTGTGTTCCTCGCTCTCTCTGTGTGTCCCTCGCTCTCTATGTCCCTTGCTCTCTCTGTGTCCCTGGCTCTGTCTGTGTCCCTTGCTCTCTCTGTGTGTCCCTTGCTCTCTGTGTCCCTCGCTCTCTGTGTCCCTCGCTCTCTCTGTGTCCCTCACTCTCTCTGTGTCCCTCCCTTTCTGTGTGTCCCTCGCTCTCTCTGTGTCCCTCGCTCTCTCAGTGTCCCTCGGTCTGTGACCCTCGCTCTGTCTGTGTCCCTCCCTTTCTGTGGGTCCCTCGGGCTCTCTGTGTCCCTCGCTCTCTCTGTGTCCCTCACTCTCTCTGTGTCCCTCCCTTTCTGTGTGTCCCTCGCTCTCTCTGTGTCCCACACTCTCTCTGTGTCCCTCGCTCTCTCAGTGTCCCTCGGTCTGTGACCCTCGCTCTGTCTGTGTCCCTCCCTTTCTGTGTGTCCCTCGGGCTCTCTGTGTCCCTCGCGCTCTCTGTGTCCCTCGTGCACTGCGTCCCTCATTCTCTGTGTCCCTCGTTCTCTGTGTTAATCGCTCTCTGTGTCCCTCGCTCTCTGTGTCCCTCACTCTCTGTGTCCCTCGTACTCTCTGTGTCCCTCACTCTGTTTCCCTCACTCTCTGTGTCCCTCGCTCTCTGTGTCTCTTGTGCTCTGTGTCCCTCGCTCTCTCTGTCTCTCTCGCTGTGTTCCTCGCTCTCTCTCGCTGTGTACCCGTCCCTCTCGATGTGTCCCCCTCTTTCTCTCGCTGCGTCCCTCACTCTCTCTCTCGCTGCGTCCCACTCTCTCTCACTGTGTCCCTCCCTCACTCGGTGTGTTCCTCTCTCTCTCTCGCTGTGCCCCTCTCTCTATCGCTGCGGTCCTCTCTCACTCGCTGTATCCCTCTCTCTCTCGCTGCGTCCCTCACTCTCTCTCGCTGCGTCCCACTCTCTCTCACTGTGTCCCTCCCTCACTCGGTGTGTTCCTCTCTCTCTCTCGCTGTGCCCCTCTCTCTATCGCTGCGGTCCTCTCTCACTCGCTGTATCCCTCTCTATCTCGCTGTGTCCCTCACTCTCTCGCCGTGTACCCGTCCCTCTCCCTGTGTCCCCCTCTCTCTCGTTGTGTCCCTCTCTCTCTCGCTGTGTCCCTTGCTCTCTGTGTCCCTTGCTCTCTGCGTCCCTTGCTCTCTCTGTGTCCCCCTCCCTCTCGTTGTGTCCCTCTCTCTCTCTCGCTGTGTCCCTTGATCTCTGTGTCCCTCACTCTCTGTGTCCCTCGCTCTCTCTGTGTCCCTCTTCCTCCATGTGTCCCTCGCTCTCTCTGTGTCCCTCGCTCTAGCTGTGTCCCTCGCTCTCTCTGTGTCCCTCGCTCTCTCTGTGTCCCTCGCTCTCGCTGTGTCCCTTGCTCTCTGTGTCCCTTGCTCTCTCTGTGTCCATCGCTCTCTCTGTGTCCCCCGCTCTCTCAGTGTCCCTCGGTCTGTGACCCTCGCTCTGTCTGTGTCCCTCCCTTTCTGTGTGTCCCTCGGGCTCTCTGTGTCCCTCGCGCTCTCTGTGTCCCTCGTGCACTGTGTCCCTCACTCTCTGTGTCCCTCGTTCTCTGTGTTAATCGCTCAGTGTCCCTCGCTCTCTGTGTCCCTCACTCTCTGTGTCCCTCGTTCTCTCTGTGTCCCTCACTCTCTGTTTCCCTCACTCTCTGTGTCCCTCGCTCTCTGTGTCCCTCGTGCTCTGTGTCCCTCGCTCTTTGTGTCCCTCGCTCTCTCTGTCTCTCTCGCTGTGTTCCTCGCTCTCTCGCTGTGTCCGTCTCTCTCTAGCTGTGTACCCGTCCCTCTCGATGTGTCCCCCTCTCTCTCTCGCTGCGTCCCTCACTCTCTCTCGCTGCGTCCCTCTCTCTCTCGCTGTGTCCCCCTCTCGCTCGCTGTGTTCCTCGATCTCTCGCTGTGTCCCTCTCTCTCTCGCTGTGTACCCGTCCCTCTCGCTGTGTCCCCCTCTCTCTCTCTCGCTGTGTTCCTCGCTCACTCGCTGTGTCCCTCTCTCTCTCGCTGTGTACCCGTCCCTCTCGCTGTGTACCCCTCTCTCTCGCTGTGTTCCCCGCTCTCTCGCTGTGTCCCTCTCTCTCTTTCGCTGTGTCGTAGATTATCATAGAATTTACAGTGCAGAAGGTGGCCATTCGGCCCATCGAGTCTGCACCGGCTCTTGGAAAGAGCACGCCACCCAAGGTCAAGACCGCCACCCTATCCCCATAACCCAGTAACCCCACAACGCTAAGGGCAATTTTGGACACTAAGGGCAATTTATCATGGCCAATCCACCTAACCTGCACATCTTTGGACTGTGGGAGGAAACCGGAGCACCCGGAGGAAACCCACGCAGACACGGGGAGGATGTGCAGACTCGGCACAGAGAGTGACCCAAGCCGGAATCGAACCCGGGACCCTGGAGCTGTGAAACAATTGTGCTATCCACAAGGCTACCGTGCTGTCCCACTCTCTCTTGCTGTGTCCCTCCCTCACTCGGTGTGCTCCTCTCTCTCTCGCTGTGCCCCTCTCTCTCTCGCTGTGGTCCTCTCTCACTCGCTGTGTCCCTCTCTCTCTCGCTGTGTCCCTCAATCTCTCGCCGTGTACCCGTCCCTCTCGCTGTGTCTCCCTCTCTCTCGTTGTGTCCCTCTCTCTCGCTGTGTCCCTTGCTCTCTGTGTCCCTTGCTCTCTGTGTCCCTTGCTCTCTCTGTGTCCCCCTCGTTGTGTCCCTCTCTCTCTCTCGCTGTGTCCCTTGCTTTCTGTGTCCCTCACTCTCTGTGTCCCTCGCTCTCTCTGTGTCCCTCGCTCTCTCTGTGCCCCTCGCTCTGTCTGTGTCCCTCGGTCTGTGTCCCTCACTCTCTCTGTGTCCCTCACTCTCTGTGTCCCTCGCTCTCTCTGTGTCCCTCGCTCTCTCTGTTTCCCTCGCTCTCAGTGTTCCTCACTCTCTGTGTTCCTCGCTCTCTCTGTGTGTCCCTCGCTCTCTATGTCCCTTGCTCTCTCTGTGTCCCTGGCTCTGTCTGTGTCCCTTGCTCTCTCTGTGTGTCCCTTGCTCTCTGTGTCCCTCGCTCTCTGTGTCCCTCGCTCTCTCTGTGTCCCTCACTCTCTCTGTGTCCCTCCCTTTCTGTGGGTCCCTCGGGCTCTCTGTGTCCCTCGCTCTCTCTGTGTCCCTCACTCTCTCTGTGTCCCTCCCTTTCTGTGTGTCCCTCGCTCTCTCTGTGTCCCACGCTCTCTCTGTGTCCCTCGCTCTCTCAGTGTCCCTCGGTCTGTGACCCTCGCTCTGTCTGTGTCCCTCCCTTTCTGTGTGTCCCTCGGGCTCTCTGTGTCCCTCGCGCTCTCTGTGTCCCTCGTGCACTGCGTCCCTCACTCTCTGTGTCCCTCGTTCTCTGTGTTAATCGCTCTCTGTGTCCCTCGCTCTCTGTGTCCCTCACTCTCTGTGTCCCTCGTACTCTCTGTGTCCCTCACTCTGTTTCCCTCACTCTCTGTGTCCCTCGCTCTCTGTGTCTCTTGTGCTCTGTGTCCCTCGCTCTCTCTGTCTCTCTCGCTGTGTTCCTCGCTCTCTCTCGCTGTGTACCCGTCCCTCTCGATGTGTCCCCCTCTCTCTCTCGCTGCGTCCCTCACTCTCTCTCGTTGCGTCCCACTCTCTCTCACTGTGTCCCTCCCTCACTCGGTGTGTTCCTCTCTCTCTCTCGCTGTGCCCCTCTCTCTATCGCTGCGGTCCTCTCTCACTCGCTGTATCCCTCTCTATCTCGCTGTGTCCCTCACTCTCTCGCCGTGTACCCGTCCCTCTCCCTGTGTCCCCCTCTCTCTCGTTGTGTCCCTCTCTCTCTCGCTGTGTCCCTTGCTCTCTGTGTCCCTTGCTCTCTGCGTCCCTTGCTCTCTCTGTGTCCCCCTCCCTCTCGTTGTGTCCCTCTCTCTCTCTCGCTGTGTCCCTTGATCTCTGTGTCCCTCACTCTCAGTGTCCCTCGCTCTCTCTGTGTCCCTCTTCCTCCATGTGTCCCTCGCTCTCTCTGTGTCCCTCGCTCTAGCTGTGTCCCTCGCTCTCTCTGTGTCCCTCGCTCTCTCTGTGTCCCTCGCTCTCGCTGTGTCCCTTGCTCTCTGTGTCCCTTGCTCTCTCTGTGTCCATCGCTCTCTCTGTGTCCCCCACTCTCTCAGTGTCCCTCGGTCTGTGACCCTCGCTCTGTCTGTGTCCCTCCCTTTCTGTGTGTCCCTCGGGCTCTCTGTGTCCCTCGCGCTCTCTGTGTCCCTCGTGCACTGTGTCCCTCACTCTCTGTGTCCCTCGTTCTCTGTGTTAATCGCTCAGTGTCCCTCGCTCTCTGTGTCCCTCGCTCTCTGTGTCCCTCACTCTCTCTGTGTCCCTCGTTCTCTCTGTGTCCCTCACTCTCTGTGTCCCTCGCTCTCTGTGTCCCTCGTGCTCTGTGTCCCTCGCTCTTTGTGTCCCTCGCTCTCTCTGTCTCTCTCGCTGTGTTCCTCGCTCTCTCGCTGTGTCCGTCTCTCTCTAGCTGTGTACCCGTCCCTCTCGATGTGTCCCCCTCTCTCTCTCGCTGCGTCCCTCACTCTCTCTCGCTGCGTCCCTCTCTCTCTCGCTGTGTCCCCCTCTCGCTCGCTGTGTTCCTCGCTCTCTCGCTGTGTCCCTCTCTCTCTCGCTGTGTACCCGTCCCTCTCGCTGTGTCCCCCTCTCTCTCTCTCGCTGTGTTCCTCGCTCACTGGCTGTGTCCCTCTCTCTCTCGCTGTGTACCCGTCCCTCTCGCTGTGTACCCTTCTCTCTCGCTGTGTTCCCCGCTCTCTCGCTGTGTCCCTCTCTCTCTTTCGCTGTGTCGTAGATTATCATAGAATTTACAGTGCAGAAGGTGGCCATTCGGCCCATCGAGTCTGCACCGGCTCTTGGAAAGAGCACGCCACCCAAGGTCAAGACCGCCACCCTATCCCCATAACCCAGTAACCCCACAACGCTAAGGGCAATTTTGGACACTAAGGGCAATTTATCATGACCAATCCACCTAACCTGCACATCTTTGGACTGTGGGAGGAAACCGGAGCACCCGGAGGAAACCCACGCAGACACGGGGAGGATGTGCAGACTCCGCACAGAGAGTGACCCAAGCCGGAATCGAACCTGGGACCCTGGAGCTGTGAAACAATTGTGCTATCCACAAGGCTACCGTGCTGTCCCACTCTCTCTCTCTGTGTCCCTCCCTCACTCGGTGTGCTCCTCTCTCTCTCGCTGTGCCCCTCTCTCTCTCGCTGTGGTCCTCTCTCACTCGCTGTATCCCTCTCTCTCTCGCTGTGTCCCTCACTCTCTCGCCGTGTACCCGTCCCTCTCACAGTGTCCCCCTCTCTCTCGTTGTGTCCCTCTCTCTCTCGCTGTGTCCCTTGCTCTCTGTGTCCCTTGCTCTCTGTGTCCCTTGCTCTCTCTGTGTCCGCCTCTCTCTCGTTGTGTCCCTCTCTCTCTCTCGCTGTGTCCCTTGCTCTCTGTGTCTCTCACTCTCTGTGTCCCTCGCTCTCTCTGTGTCCCTCGCTCTCTCTGTGTCCCTCGCTCTCTCTGTGTCCCACTTCCTCCATTTGTCCTTCGCTCTCTGTATCCTTCGCTCGAGCTGTGTCCCTCGCTCTCGCTGTACCCTCGCTCTCCCTGTGTCCCTCGCTCTCTCTGTGTCCCTCGCTCTCCCTGTGTCCCTTGCTCTCTGTGTCCCTTGCTCTCTGTGTCCCTCGCTCTCTCTGTGTCCATCGCTCTCTCTGTGTCCATCTCCCTCCATGTGTCACTCGCTTTATCTGTGTATCTCGCTCTCTCTGTGTCCCTCTCTCTCCATGTGTCCATCGCTCTCTCTGTGTCCCTCGCTCTCGCTGTGTCCCTCGCTCTCGCTGTGTCCCTCGCTCTCTCTGGGTCCCTCGCTCTCGCTGTGTCCCTTGCTCTCTGTGTCCCTCGCTCTCTCTGTGTCCATCGCTCTCCCTGTGTTCCTTGCTCTCTGTGTCCCTCGCTCTCTCTGTGTGTCCCTCGCTCTCTCTGTGTCCCTCGCTCTCCCTGTGTCCCCCACTCTCTTTGTGTCCCCCACTCTCTTTGTGTCCCTCGCTCTCGCTGTGTCCCTCGCTCTCTGTGTCCCTCGCTCTCTGTGTCCCTCACTCTCTGTGTCCCTTGCTCTCTGTGTCCCTCGCTCTCTCTGTGTCCCTCGCTCTCACTGTGTCCCTCTCCCTCCATGTGTCCCTCGCTCTCTCTGCGTCCCTCGCTCTCTCTGTGTCCCTTGCTCTCTCTGTGTCCCTCGCTCTCTCTGTGTCCCTCTCCCTCCATGTGTCCCTCTCCCTCCATGTGTCCCTCGCCCTCTCTGTGTCCCTCGCGCTCTCTGTATCCCTCAGTCTCTGGGTCCCTCACTCTCTCTGGGTCCCACACTCTCTGTGTCCCTCGCTCTCTCTGTGTCCCTCGCTCTCGCTGTGTCCCTCGCTCTCTCTGTGTCCCTTACTCTCTCTGTGTCCCTCGCTCTCTCTGTGACCCTCTCCCTCCATGTGTCCCTCTCCCTCCATGTGTCCCCCTCTCTTTGTCTCTCTCGCTGTGTCCAACTCTCTCCCTCTGTCCCACTCTCTCTCGCTGCGTTCCTCACTGTCCCTCTCTCTCAGTCCCTCTCACTCTGTGTCCATCTTTATCTGTGTCCCTCTTTCTCTGTGTCCCTGTCTCTCTGTCTCTCTCTCAGTGCCCCTCTCTCTCTGTGTCCCTCTCTCTCTGTCCATCACTCTCTGTGTCCCTCGTGCTCTCTGTGTCCCTCGCGCTCTCTGTGTCCCTCGTTCTCTCTGTGTCCCTCGCTCTCTCTGTGTCCCTCACTCTCTCTGTGTCCCTCACTCTCTGTGCCCCTCGCTCTCTCTGTGTCCCTCGCTCTCTGTGCCCCTTGCTCTCTCTCTGTCCCTCCCTTTCTGTGTGTCCCTCGCTCTCTCTGTGTCCCTCGCTCTCTGTGTCCCTCACTCTCTGTGCCCCTCGCTCTCTCTGTGTCCCTCGCTCTCTCTGTGTCCCTACTCTCTGTGCCCCTCGCTCTCTCTGTGTCCCTCACTCTCTCTCTGTCCCTCCCTTTCTGTGTGTCCCTCGCTCTCTCTGTGTCCCTCGCTCTCTGTGTCCCTCACTCTCTGTGCCCCTCGCTCTCTCTGTGTCCCTCGCTCTCTCTGTGTCCCTCACTCTCTGTGCCCCTCGCTCTCTCTGTGCCCCTCGCTCTCTCTGTGTGTCCCTCGCTCTCTGTGCCCCTCGCACTCTGTGTCCCTCGATCTCTGTGTCCCTCGCTCTCTGTGCCCCTCGCTCTCTGTGTCCCTCGCTCTCTCTGTGTCCCTCACTCTCTGTGCCCCTCGCTCTCTCTGTGTCCCTCGCTCTCGCTGTGTCCCTCACTCTCTCTGTGTCCCTCCCTTTCTGTGTGTCCCTCACTCTCTCTGTGTCCCTCGCTCTCTCTGTGTCCCTCAGTCTGTGTCCCTCGCTCTCTCTGTGTCCCCCGCTCTCTCTGTGTCCCTCACTCTCTGTGCCCCTCGCTCTCTCTGTGTACCTCCCTCTCTCTGTGTCCTTGGCTTTGCCTGTGTCCCTCACTCTCTCTGTGTCCCTCGCTCTCTGTGTCCCTCGTTCTCTGTGTCCCTCGCTCTCTCTGTGTGTCCCTCGCTCTCTGTGCCCCTCGCTCTCTCTGTGTCCCTGGCTTTGTCTGTGTCCCTCACTCTCTCTGTGTCCCTCGCTCTCTGTGTCCCTCGCTCTCTGTGTCACTCGCTCTCTCTGTGTGTCCCTCGCTCTCTGTGCCCCTCGCTCTCTCTGTGTCCCTCGCTCTCTCTGTGTCCCTCACTCTCTCTGTGTCCCTCCCTTTCTGTGTGTCCCTCGCTCTCTCTGTGTCCCTCACTCTCTCTGTGTCCCTCCCTTTCTGTGTGTCCCTCGTTCTCTGTGTCCATGGCTTTGTCTGTGTCACTCGCTCTCTCTGTGTGTCCCTCGCTCTCTGTGCCCCTCGCTCTCTGTGCCCCTCGCTCTCTCTGTGTCCCTCGCTCTCTCTGTGTCCCTCGCTCTCTCTGTGTCCCTCACTCTCTCTGTGTCCCTCCCTTTCTGTGTGTCCCTCGGTCTGTGACACTCGCTCTGTCTGTGTCCCTCCCTTTCTG
Organism: Scyliorhinus torazame; assembly: GCF_047496885.1. NCBI lineage: Eukaryota > Metazoa > Chordata > Chondrichthyes > Carcharhiniformes > Scyliorhinidae > Scyliorhinus > Scyliorhinus torazame. Next base: position 194,452 of record NW_027307969.1, read on the forward strand.
TGTGTCCCTCGGGCTCTCTGTGTCCCTCACACTCTCTGTGTCCCTCGTGCACTGTGTCCCTCACTCTCTGTGTCCCTCGTTCTCTGTGTTAATCGCTCTCTGTGTCCCTCGTGCTCTGTGTCCCTCGCTCTTTGTGTCCCTCGCTCTCTGTGTCCCTTGCTCTCTCTGTGTCCCTGGCTTTGTCTGTGTCACTCGCTCTCTCTAGTGTCCCTCGCTCTCTGTGCCCCTCGCTCTCTGTGCCCCTCGCTCTCTCTGTGTCCCTCACTCTCTCTGTGTCCCTCTCCCTCTCTCTCTGTGTCCCTCGCGCTCTGGGTGTAGCTCGGTCTGTGACCCTCGCTCTGTCTGTGTCCCTCGCTCTGTCTGTGTCCCTCGGTCTGTGTCCCTCACTCTCTGTGTCCCTCACTCTCTCTGTGTCCCTCGCTCTCTCTGTTTCCCTCGCTCTCTCTGTTTCACTCGCTCTGTCTGTGTCCCTCGGTCTCTGTCCCTCACTCTCTCTGTGTCCCTCACTCTCTCTGTGTCCCTCGCTCTCTCTGTTTCCCTCGCTCTCTCTGTGTCTCTCGCTCTGTCTGTGTCCCTCGGTCTGTGTCCCTCACTCTCTGTGTCCCTCATACTCTCTGTGTCCCTCGCTCTCTCTGTTTCCCTCGCTCTCTCTTTTTCCCTCGCTCTCTGTGTTCCTCACTCTCTGAGTCCCTCACTCTCTCTGTGTGTCCCTCGCTCTCTGTGTCCCTCGCTCTCTGTGGCCCTCGCTCTCTAAGTGTGTCCCTCGCTCTCTATGTCCCTTGCTCTCTCTGTGTCCCTGGCTCTGTCTGTGTCCCTCGCTCTCTCTGTCTGTCCCTCGCTCTCTGTGTCCCTCGCTCTCTGTGTCCCTCGCTCTCTCTGTGTCCCTCGCTCTCTCTGTGTCCCTCACTCTCTCTGTGGTCCCTCACTTTCTGTGTATCCCTCGCTCTCTCTGTGTCCCACGCTCTCTCTGTGTCCCTCGCTCTCTCTGTGTCCCTCGGTCTGTGACCCTCGTTCTGTCTGTGTCCCTCCCTTTCTGTGTGTCCCTCGGGCTCTCTGTGTCCCTCACACTCTCTGTGTCCCTCGTGCACTGTGTCCCTCACTCTCTGTGTCCCTCGTTCTCTGTGTCAATCGCTCTTTGTGTCCCTCGCTCTCTGTGTCCCTCGTGCTCTGTGTCCCTCGCTCTTTGTGTCCCTCGCTCTCTCTGTGTCCCTCGCGCTCTCTGTGTAGCTCGGTCTGTGACCCTCGCTCTGTCTCTGTCCCTCCCTTTCTGTGTGTCCCTCGCTCTCGCTGTGTCCCTCGCGTTCTCTGTGTCCCTCGTCCTCTGTGTGCCTCGCTCTTTGTGTCCCTCGCTCTCTCTGTGTCCCTCGCGCTTTCTGTGTAGCTCAGTCTGTGACCCTCGCTCTGTCTGTGTCCCTCCCTTTCTGTGTGTCCCTCGCTCTCGCTGTGTCCCTCGCGCTCTCTGTGTCCCTCGCTCTCTCTGTGTCCCTCACTCTCTCTGTGTCCCTCACTCTCTGTGTCCCACACTCTCTGTGACCCTCCCTCTCTGTGTCCCTGGTGCTCTGTGTCCCTCGCTCTTTGTGTCCCTCGCTCTCTCTGTGTCCCTCACTCTCTCTGTGTCCCTCACTCTCTCTGTGTCCCTCGATCTCCCTGTGTCGCTCACTCTCTCTGTGTCCCTCGCTCTCTCTGTGTCCCTCGCTCTCTGTGTCCCTCGCTCTCTGTGTCCCTCGCTCTCAGTTTGTCCCTCGCTCTCTCTGCGTCCCTCGCTCTCTCTGTGTCCCTCGCACTCTCTGTGTCCCTGGCTCTCTCTGTCCCTCGCTCTCTGTGTCCCTCGCTCTCTGTGTCCCTCACTCTCTCTGTGACCCTCACTCTCTGTTTCCCTCGCTCTCTCTGTGTCCCTCGCGCTCTCTGTGTAGGTCGGTCTGTGACCCTCGCTCTGTCTGTGTCCCTCCCTTTCTGTGTGTCCCTCGCTCTCGCTGTGTCCCTCGCGTTCTCTGTGTCCCTCGTGCTCTGTGTGCCTCGCTCTTTGTGTCCCTCGCTCTCTCTGTGTCCCTCGCGCTCTCTGTGTAGCTCAGTCTGTGACCCTCGCTCTGTCTGTGTGCCTCCCTTTCTGTGTGTCCCTCGCTCTCGCTGTGTCTCTCGCGCTCTCTGTGTCCCTCGCTCTCTCTGTGTCCCTCACTCTCTCTGTGTCCCTCACTCTCTGTGTCCCACACTCTCTGTGACCCTCCCTCTCTGTGTCCCTGGTGCTCTGTGTCCGTCGTTCTTTGTGTCCCTCGCTCTCTCTGTGTCCCTCGCGCTCTCTGTGTAGCTCGGTCTGTGACCCTCGCTCTGTCTGTGTCCCTCCCTTTCTGTGTGCCCCTCGCTCTCGCTGTGTCCCTCACGCTCTCTGTGTCCCTCGCTCTCTCTGTGTCCCTCGCACTCTCTGTGTCCCTGGCTCTCTCTGTGTCCCTCGCTCTCTGTGTCCCTCGCTCTCTGTGTCCCTCACTCTATCTGTGACCCTCACTCTCTGTGTCCCTCACTCTCTCTTTGTGTCCCTCGCTCTCTGTGTCCCTCACTCTCTGTGCCCCTCACTCTCTCTGTGCCCCTCACTCTCTGTGTCCCTCGCGCTCTCTGTGTCCCTCGCTCTCTCTGTGTCCCTCGCTCTCTCTGTGTCCCTCGTGCTCTGTGTTACTCGCTCTCTGTGTCCCTCACTCTCTGTATCCCTCGCGTTCTGTGTCCCTCGCTTTCTCTGTGTCCCTCGCGCTCTCTGTTTCTCACTCTCTGTGTCCCTCGCTCTCTCTGGGTCCCTTGCTCTCTCTGTGTCCCTCACTCTCTGTGTCCCTCAACCTTTCTGTGTCCCTCGCTCTCTCTGTGTCCCTCGCTCTCTGTGTCCCTCGCTCTCTCTGTGTCCCTCCCTTTCTGTGTGTCCCTCGCTCTCTCTGTGTCCCACACTCTCTCTCTGTGTCCCTCGCTCTCTGTGTCCCTCGGTCTCTCTGTGTCCCTCGCTCTCTGTGTCCCTCGCTCTCTCTGTGTCCCTCCCTTTCTGTGTGTCCCTCGCACTCTCTGTGTCCCTCACTCTCTAAGTGTCCCTCCCTTTCTGTGTGTCCCTCACTCTCTCTGTGTCCCTGGCTCTCTCTGTGCCCCTCGCTCTCTCTGTGTCCCTCACTCTCTCTGTGCCCCTCGCTCTCTCTGTGACCCTCGTTCTCTCTGTGTCCCTCGCTCTCGCTGTGTCCCTCGCTCTCTCTGTGTCCCTCGTTCTCTCTGTGTCCCTCGCTCTCTGTGTCCCTTGCTCTCTCTGTGTCCCTGGCTTTGTCTGTGTCACTCGCTCTCTCTAGTGTCCCTCGCTCTCTGTGCCCCTTGCTCACTGTGCCCCTCGCTCTCTCTGTGTCCCTCGCTCTGTCTGTGTCCCTCGGTCTGTGTCCCTCACTCTCTCTGTGTCCCTCACTCTCTCTGTGTCCCTCGCTCTCTCTGTTTCCCTCGCTCTCTCTGTTTCCATCGCTCTGTCTGTGTCCCTCGGTCTGTGTCCCTCACTCTCTCTGCGTCCCTCACTCTCTCTGTGTCCCTCACTCTCTCTGTGTCCCTTGCTCTCTCTGTTTCCCTCGCTCTCTCTGTGTCCCTCGCTCTGTCTGTGTCCCTCGGTCTGTGTCCCTCACTCTCTCTGTGTCCCTCACTCTCTCTGTGTCCCTCGCTCTCTCTGTTTCCCTCGCTCTCTCTGTTTCCATCGCTCTGTCTGTGTCCCTCGGTCTGTGTCCCTCACTCTCTCTGCGTCCCTCACTCTCTCTGTGTCCCTCACTCTCTCTGTGTCCCTTGCTCTCTCTGTTTCCCTCGCTCTCTCTGTGTCCCTCGCTCTGTCTGTGTCCCTCGGTCTGTGTCCCTCATTCTCTGTGTCCCTCACACTCTCTGTGTCCCTCGCTCTCTCTGTTTCCCTCGCTCACTCTTTTTCCCTCGCTCTCTGTGTTCCTCACTCTCTGTGTCCCTCACTCTCTCTGTGTGTCCCTCGCTCTCTGTGTCCCTCGATCTCTGTGGCCCTCGCTCTCTCTGTGTGTCCCTCGCTCTCTATGTCCCTTGCTCTCTCTGTGTCCCTGGCTCTGTCTGTGTCCCTCGCTCTCTCTGTCTGTCCCTCGCTCTCTGTGTCCCTCGCTCTCGGTGTCCCTCGCTCTCTCTGTGTCCCTCGCTCTCTCTGTGTCCCTCACTCTCTCTGTGTCCCTCCCTTTCTGTGTATCCCTCGCTCTCTCTGTGTCCCACGCTCTCTCTGTGTCCCTCGCTCTCTCTGTGTCCCTCGGTCTGTGACCCTCGCTCTGTCTGTGTCCATCCCTTTCTGTGTGTCCCTCGGGCTCTCTTTGTCCCTCACGCTCTCTGTGTCCCTCGTGCACTGTGTCCCTCACTCTCTGTGTCCCTCGTTCTATGTGTTAATCGCTCTCTGTGTCCCTCGCTCTCTGTGTCCCTCGTGCTCTGCGTCCCTCGCTCTTTGTGTCCCTCGCTCTCTGTGTCCCTCGCGCTCTCTGTGTAGCTCGGTCTGTGACCCTCGCTCTGTCTCTGTCCCTCCCTTTCTGTGTGTCCCTCGCTCTCGCTGTGTCCCTCGCGTTCTCTGTGTCCCTCGTGCTCTGTGTGCCTCGCTCTTTGTGTCCCTCGCTCTCTCTGTGTCCCTCGCGCTTTCTGTGTAGCTCAGTCTGTGACCCTCGCTCTGTCTGTGTCCCTCCCTTTCTGTGTGTCCCTCGCTCTCGCTGTGTCCCTCGCGCTCTCTGCGTCCCTCGCTCTCTCTGTGTCCCTCACTCTCTCTGTGTCCCTCACTCTCTGTGTCCCTCACTCTCTGTGTCCCACACTCTCTGTGACCCTCCCTCTCTGTGTCCCTGGTGCTCTGTGTCCCTCGCTCTTTGTGTCCCTCGCTCTCTCTGTGTCCCTCGCGCTCTCTGTGTAGCTCGGTCTGTGACCCTCGCTCTGTCTGTGTCCCTCCCTTTCTGTGTGCCCCTCGCTCTCGCTGTGTCCCTCGCGCTCTCTGTGTCCCTTGCTCTCTCTGTGTCCCTCACTCTCTCTGTGTCCCTCACTCTCTCTGTGTCCCTCGCTCTCTCTGTGTCCCTTGCTCTCTGTGTTCCTCGCTCTCAGTTTGTCCCTCGCTCTCTCTGCGTCCCTCGCTCTCTCTGTGTCCCTCGCACTCTCTGTGTCCCTGGCTCTCTCTGTGTCCGTCGCTCTCTGTGTCCCTCGCTCTCTGTGTCCCTCACTCTCTCTGTGACCCTCACTCTCTGTGTCCCTCACTCTCTCTTTGTGTCCCTCGCTCTCTGTGTCCCTCACTCTCTGTGCCCCTCACTCTCTCTGTGTCCCTCACTCTCTGTGTCCCTCGCGCTCTCTGTGTCCCTCGCTCTCTCTGTGTCCCTCGCTCTCTCTGTGTCCCTCGCTCTCTCTGTGTCCCTCGCGCTCTCTGTGTCCCTCGCGCTCTCTGTGTCCCTCGCTCTCTCTGTGTCCCTCGCTCTCTCTGTGTCCCTCGCTCTCTCTGTGTTACTCGCTCTCTGTGTCCCTCGCTCTCTGTGTCCCTCACTCTCTGTATCCCTCGCTCTCTCTGGGTCCCTCGCTCTCTCTGTGTCCCTCACTCTCTCTGTGTCCCTCACTCTCTGTGTCCCTCACTCTCTGTGTCCCACACTCTCTGTGACCCTCCCTCTCTGTGTCCCTGGTGCTCTGTGTTCCTCGCTCTTTGTGTCCCTCGCTCTCTCTGTGTCCCTCGCGCTCTCTGTGTAGCTCGGTCTGTGACCCTCGCTCTGTCTGTGTCCCTCCCTTTCTGTGTGCCCCTCGCTCTCTGTGTACCTCGCGCTCTCTGTGTCCCTCCCTCTCTCTGTGTCCCTCGCTCTCTCTGTGTCCCTCGTGCTCTGTGTCCCTCGCTCTCTGTGTCCCTCACTCTCTGTGTCCCTCGCTCTCTCTGTGTCCCTCGTGCTCTGTGTCCCTCGCTCTCTGTGTCCCTCGCTCTTTGTATCCCTCGCGTTCTGTGTCCCTCGCTCTCTCTGTGTCCCTCGCGCTCTCTGTTTCTCACTCTCTGTGTCCCTCGCTCTTTCTGTTTCCCTCGCTCTCGCTGTGTCCCTCGCTCGCTCTGTGTCCCTTGCTCTCTCTGTGTCCCTTACTCTCTCTGTGACCCTCTCCCTCCATGTGTCCCTCTCCATCGATGTGTCCCCCTCTCTTTGTGTCCCTCGCTCTCTCTGTGTCCCTCGCGCTCTCTGTGTCCCTCGCTCTCTGTGTATCCCTCGCTCTCTCTGTGTCCCTCGCTCTCTGTGTCCCTCGCTCTCTCTGTGTCCCTCGCTCTCTCTGTGTCCCTCGCTCTCTCTGTGTCCCTCGTGCTCTGTGTGCCTCGCTCTGTGTGCCCCTCGCTCTCTCTGTGTCCCTCGCGCTCTCTGTGGCCCTCGCTCTCGCTGTGTCCCTCACTCTCTCTGTGTCCCTCGCTCTCTCTCTGTCCCTCGCTCTCTCTGTGTCCCTCGTGCTCTGTGTGCCTCGCTCTGTGTGCCCCTCGCTCTCTCTGTGTCCCTCGCGCTCTCTGTGTCCCTCGCTCTCTCTGTGTCCCTCGCTCTCTCTGTGTCCCTCGTGCTCTGTGTCCCTCGCTCTCTGTGTCCCTCACTCTCTGTGTCCCTCGCTCTCTCTGTGTCCCTCGTGCTCTGTGTCCCTCGCTCTCTGTGTCCCTCGCTCTCTGTGTCCCTCGCTCTCTCTGTGTCCCTCGTGCTCTGTGTCCCTCGCTCTCTGTGTCCCTCACTCTCTGTATCCCTCGCGTTCTGTGTCCCTCGCTCTCTCTGTGTCCCTCGCGCTCTCTGTTTCTCACTCTCTGTGTCCCTCGCTCTATCTGGGTCCCTTGCTCTCTCTGTGTCCCTCACTCTCTGTGTCCCTCGCTCTTTCTGTTTCCCTCGCTCTCGCTGTGACCCTCGCTCTGTCTGTGTCCCTCGCTCTGTCTGTGTCCCTCGGTCTGTGTCCCTCACTCTCTGTGTCCCTCACTCTCTCTGTGTCCCTCGCTCTCTCTGTTTCCCTCGCTCTCTCTGTTTCACTCGCTCTGTCTGTGTCCCTCGGTCTCTGTCCCTCACTCTCTCTGTGTCCCTCACTCTCTCTGTGTCCCTCGCTCTCTCTGTTTCCCTCGCTCTCTCTGTGTCTCTCGCTCTGTCTGTGTCCCTCGGTCTGTGTCCCTCACTCTCTGTGTCCCTCATACTCTCTGTGTCCCTCGCTCTCTCTGTTTCCCTCGCTCTCTCTTTTTCCCTCGCTCTCTGTGTTCCTCACTCTCTGAGTCCCTCACTCTCTCTGTGTGTCCCTCGCTCTCTGTGTCCCTCGCTCTCTGTGGCCCTCGCTCTCTAAGTGTGTCCCTCGCTCTCTATGTCCCTTGCTCTCTCTGTGTCCCTGGCTCTGTCTGTGTCCCTCGCTCTCTCTGTCTGTCCCTCGCTCTCTGTGTCCCTCGCTCTCTGTGTCCCTCGCTCTCTCTGTGTCCCTCGCTCTCTCTGTGTCCCTCACTCTCTCTGTGGTCCCTCACTTTCTGTGTATCCCTCGCTCTCTCTGTGTCCCACGCTCTCTCTGTGTCCCTCGCTCTCTCTGTGTCCTTCGGTCTGTGACCCTCGTTCTGTCTGTGTCCCTCCCTTTCTGTGTGTCCCTCGGGCTCTCTGTGTCCCTCACACTCTCTGTGTCCCTCGTGCACTGTGTCCCTCACTCTCTGTGTCCCTCGTTCTCTGTGTCAATCGCTCTCTGTGTCCCTCGCTCTCTGTGTCCCTCGTGCTCTGTGTCCCTCGCTCTTTGTGTCCCTCGCTCTCTCTGTGTCCCTCGCGCTCTCTGTGTAGCTCGGTCTGTGACCCTCGCTCTGTCTCTGTCCCTCCCTTTCTGTGTGTCCCTCGCTCTCGCTGTGTCCCTCGCGTTCTCTGTGTCCCTCGTCCTCTGTGTGCCTCGCTCTTTGTGTCCCTCGCTCTCTCTGTGTCCCTCGCGCTTTCTGTGTAGCTCAGTCTGTGACCCTCGCTCTGTCTGTGTCCCTCCCTTTCTGTGTGTCCCTCGCTCTCGCTGTGTCCCTCGCGCTCTCTGTGTCCCTCGCTCTCTCTGTGTCCCTCGCTCTCTCTGTGTCCCTCACTCTCTCTGTGTCCCTCGCTCTCTGTGTCCCTCACTCTCTCTGTGTCCCTCACTCTCTCTGTGTCCCTCGATCTCCCTGTGTCGCTCACTCTCTCTGTGTCCCTCGCTCTCTCTGTGTCCCTCGCTCTCTGTGTCCCTCGCTCTCTGTGTCCCTCGCTCTCAGTTTGTCCCTCGCTCTCTCTGCGTCCCTCGCTCTCTCTGTGTCCCTCGCACTCTCTGTGTCCCTGGCTCTCTCTGTGTCCCTCGCTCTCTGTGTCCCTCGCTCTCTGTGTCCCTCGCTCTCTGTGTCCCTCACTCTCTCTGTGACCCTCACTCTCTGTTTCCCTCGCTCTCTCTGTGTCCCTCGCGCTCTCTGTGTAGGTCGGTCTGTGACCCTCGCTCTGTCTGTGTCCCTCCCTTTCTGTGTGTCCCTCGCTCTCGCTGTGTCCCTCGCGTTCTCTGTGTCCCTCGTGCTCTGTGTGCCTCGCTCTTTGTGTCCCTCGCTCTCTCTGTGTCCCTCGCGCTCTCTGTGTAGCTCAGTCTGTGACCCTCGCTCTGTCTGTGTGCCTCCCTTTCTGTGTGTCCCTCGCTCTCGCTGTGTCTCTCGCGCTCTCTGTGTCCCTCGCTCTCTCTGTGTCCCTCACTCTCTCTGTGTCCCTCACTCTCTGTGTCCCACACTCTCTGTGACCCTCCCTCTCTGTGTCCCTGGTGCTCTGTGTCCGTCGTTCTTTGTGTCCCTCGCTCTCTCTGTGTCCCTCGCGCTCTCTGTGTAGCTCGGTCTGTGACCCTCGCTCTGTCTGTGTCCCTCCCTTTCTGTGTGCCCCTCGCTCTCGCTGTGTCCCTCACGCTCTCTGTGTCCCTCGCTCTCTCTGTGTCCCTCGCACTCTCTGTGTCCCTGGCTCTCTCTGTGTCCCTCGCTCTCTGTGTCCCTCGCTCTCTGTGTCCCTCACTCTCTCTGTGACCCTCACTCTCTGTGTCCCTCACTCTCTCTTTGTGTCCCTCGCTCTCTGTGTCCCTCACTCTCTGTGCCCCTCACTCTCTCTGTGCCCCTCACTCTCTGTGTCCCTCGCGCTCTCTGTGTCCCTCGCTCTCTCTGTGTCCCTCGCTCTCTCTGTGTCCCTCGTGCTCTGTGTTACTCGCTCTCTGTGTCCCTCGCTCTCTGTGTCCCTCACTCTCTGTATCCCTCGCGTTCTGTGTCCCTCGCTTTCTCTGTGTCCCTCGCGCTCTCTGTTTCTCACTCTCTGTGTCCCTCGCTCTCTCTGGGTCCCTTGCTCTCTCTGTGTCCCTCACTCTCTGTGTCCCTCACTCTTTCTGTGTCCCTCGCTCTCTCTGTGTCCCTCGCTCTCTGTGTCCCTCGCTCTCTCTGTGTCCCTCCCTTTCTGTGTGTCCCTCGCTCTCTCTGTGTCCCACACTCTCTCTCTGTGTCCCTCGCTCTCTGTGTCCCTCGGTCTCTCTGTGTCCCTCGCTCTCTGTGTCCCTCGCTCTCTCTGTGTCCCTCCCTTTCTGTGTGTCCCTCGCACTCTCTGTGTCCCTCACTCTCTAAGTGTCCCTCCCTTTCTGTGTGTCCCTCACTCTCTCTGTGTCCCTGGCTCTCTCTGTGCCCCTCGCTCTCTCTGTGTCCCTCACTCTCTCTGTGCCCCTCGCTCTCTCTGTGACCCTCGTTCTCTCTGTGTCCCTCGCTCTCGCTGTGTCCCTCGCTCTCTCTGTGTCCCTCGTTCTCTCTGTGTCCCTCGCTCTCTGTGTCCCTTGCTCTCTCTGTGTCCCTGGCTTTGTCTGTGTCACTCGCTCTCTCTAGTGTCCCTCGCTCTCTGTGCCCCTTGCTCACTGTGCCCCTCGCTCTCTCTGTGTCCCTCACTCTCTCTGTGTCCCTCTCCCTCTCTCTCTGTGTCCCTCGCTCTCTGTGTCCCACGCTCTCTCTGTGTCCCTCGCTCTCTCTGTGTCCCTCGCTCTGTCTGTGTCCCTCGGTCTGTGTCCCTCACTCTCTCTGTGTCCCTCACTCTCTCTGTGTCCCTCGCTCTCTCTGTTTCCCTCGCTCTCTCTGTTTCCATCGCTCTGTCTGTGTCCCTCGGTCTGTGTCCCTCACTCTCTCTGCGTCCCTCACTCTCTCTGTGTCCCTCGCTCTCTCTGTTTCCCTCGCTCTCTCTGTGTCCCTCGCTCTGTCTGTGTCCCTCGGTCTGTGTCCCTCACTCTCTGTGTCCCTCACACTCTCTGTGTCCCTCGCTCTCTCTGTTTCCCTCGCTCACTCTTTTTCCCTCGCTCTCTGTGTTCCTCACTCTCTGTGTCCCTCACTCTCTCTGTGTGTCCCTCGCTCTCTGTGTCCCTCGATCTCTGTGGCCCTCGCTCTCTCTGTGTGTCCCTCGCTCTCTATGTCCCTTGCTCTCTCTGTGTCCCTGGCTCTGTCTGTGTCCCTCGCTCTCTCTGTCTGTCCCTCGCTCTCTGTGTGCCTCGCTCTCGGTGTCCCTCGCTCTCTCTGTGTCCCTCGCTCTCTCTGTGTCCCTCACTCTCTCTGTGTCCCTCCCTTTCTGTGTATCCCTCGCTCTCTCTGTGTCCCACGCTCTCTCTGTGTCCCTCGCTCTCTCTGTGTCCCTCGGTCTGTGACCCTCGCTCTGTCTGTGTCCCTCCCTTTCTGTGTGTCCCTCGGGCTCTCTTTGTCCCTCACGCTCTCTGTGTCCCTCGTGCACTGTGTCCCTCACTCTCTGTGTCCCTCGTTCTATGTGTTAATCGCTCTCTGTGTCCCTCGCTCTCTGTGTCCCTCGTGCTCTGCGTCCCTCGCTCTTTGTGTCCCTCGCTCTCTGTGTCCCTCGCGCTCTCTGTGTAGCTCGGTCTGTGACCCTCGCTCTGTCTCTGTCCCTCCCTTTCTGTGTGTCCCTCGCTCTCGCTGTGTCCCTCGCGTTCTCTGTGTCCCTCGTGCTCTGTGTGCCTCGCTCTTTGTGTCCCTCGCTCTCTCTGTGTCCCTCGCGCTTTCTGTGTAGCTCAGTCTGTGACCCTCGCTCTGTCTGTGTCCCTCCCTTTCTGTGTGTCCCTCGCTCTCGCTGTGTCCCTCGCGCTCTCTGCGTCCCTCGCTCTCTCTGTGTCCCTCACTCTCTCTGTGTCCCTCACTCTCTGTGTCCCTCACTCTCTGTGTCCCACACTCTCTGTGACCCTCCCTCTCTGTGTCCCTGGTGCTCTGTGTCCCTCGCTCTTTGTGTCCCTCGCTCTCTCTGTGTCCCTCGCGCTCTCTGTGTAGCTCGGTCTGTGACCCTCGCTCTGTCTGTGTCCCTCCCTTTCTGTGTGCCCCTCGCTCTCGCTGTGTCCCTCGCGCTCTCTGTGTCCCTTGCTCTCTCTGTGTCCCTCACTCTCTCTGTGTCCCTCACTCTCTCTGTGTCCCTCGCGCTCTCTGCGTCCCTCGCTCTCTCTGTGTCCCTCACTCTCTCTGTGTCCCTCACTCTCTGTGTCCCACACTCTCTGTGACCCTCACTCTCTGTGTCCCTGGTGCTCTGTGTCCCTCGCTCTTTGTGTCCCTCGCTCTCTCTGTGTCCCTCGTGCTCTCTGTGTCCCTCGCTCTTTGTGTCCCTCGCTCTCTCTGTGTCCCTCGTGCTCTCTGTGTCCCTCGCTCTTTGTGTCCCTCGCTCTCGCTGTGTCCCTCGCGCTCTCTGTGTCCCTCGTGCTCTCTGTGTCCCTCGCTCTTTGTGTCCCTCGCTCTCTCTGTGTCCCTCGCGCTCTCTGTGTAGCTCGGTCTGTGACCCTCGCTCTGTCTGTGTCCCTCCCTTTCTGTGTGCCCCTCGCTCTCGCTGTGTCCCTCGCGCTCTCTGTGTCCCTTGCTCTCTCTGTGTCCCTCACTCTCTCTGTGTCCCTCACTCTCTCTGTGTCCCTCGATCTCCCTGTGTCGCTCACTCTCTCTGTGTCCCTCGCTCTCTCTGTGTCCCTTGCTCTCTGTGTCCCTCGCTCTCAGTTTGTCCCTCGCTCTCTCTGCGTCCCTCGCTCTCTCTCTGTCCCTCGCACTCTCTGTGTCCCTGGCTCTCTCTGTGTCCCTCGCTCTCTGTGTCCCTCGCTCTCTGTGTCCCTCACTCTCTCTGTGACCCTCACTCTCTGTGTCCCTCACTCTCTCTTTGTGTCCCTCGCTCTCTGTGTCCCTCACTCTCTGTGCCCCTCACTCTCTCTGTGTCCCTCACTCTCTGTGTCCCTCGCGCTCTCTGTGTCCCTCGCTCTCTCTGTGTCCCTCGCTCTCTCTGTGTCCCTCGCTCTCTCTGTGTCCCTCGCGCTCTCTGTGTCCCTCGCGCTCTCTGTGTCCCTCGCTCTCTCTGTGTCCCTCGCTCTCTCTGTGTCCCTCGCTCTCTCTGTGTTACTCGCTCTCTGTGTCCCTCGCTCTCTGTGTCCCTCACTCTCTGTATCCCTCGCTCTCTCTGGGTCCCTCGCTCTCTCTGTGTCCCTCACTCTCTCTGTGTCCCTCACTCTCTGTGTCCCTCACTCTCTGTGTCCCACAATCTCTGTGACCCTCCCTCTCTGTGTCCCTGGTGCTCTGTGTTCCTCGCTCTTTGTGTCCCTCGCTCTCTCTGTGTCCCTCGCGCTCTCTGTGTAGCTCGGTCTGTGACCCTCGCTCTGTCTGTGTCCCTCCCTTTCTGTGTGCCCCTCGCTCTCTGTGTACCTCGCGCTCTCTGTGTCCCTCCCTCTCTCTGTGTCCCTCGCTCTCTCTGTGTCCCTCGTGCTCTGTGTCCCTCGCTCTCTGTGTCCCTCACTCTCTGTGTCCCTCGCTCTCTCTGTGTCCCTCGTGCTCTGTGTCCCTCGCTCTCTGTGTCCCTCGCTCTCTGTATCCCTCGCGTTCTGTGTCCCTCGCTCTCTCTGTGTCCCTCGCGCTCTCTGTTTCTCACTCTCTGTGTCCCTCGCTCTTTCTGTTTCCCTCGCTCTCGCTGTGTCCCTCGCTCGCTCTGTGTCCCTTGCTCTCTCTGTGTCCCTCGCTCTCTCTGTGACCCTCTCCCTCCATGTGTCCCTCTCCATCGATGTGTCCCCCTCTCTTTGTGTCCCTCGCTCTCTCTGTGTCCCTCGCGCTCTCTGTGTCCCTCGCTCTCTGTGTATCCCTCGCTCTCTCTGTGTCCCTCGCTCTCTGTGTCCCTCGTGCTCTGTGTGCCTCGCTCTGTGTGCCCCTCGCTCTCTCTGTGTCCCTCGCGCTCTCTGTGCCCCTCGCTCTCGCTGTGTCCCTCACTCTCTCTGTGTCCCTCGCTCTCTCTCTGTCCCTCGCTCTCTCTGTGTCCCTCGTGCTCTGTGTTCCACACTCTCTGTGTCCCTCACTCTCTGTGTCCCTCGCTCTCTCTGTGTCCCTCGTGCTCTGTGTCCCTCGCTCTCTGTGTCCCTCACTCTCTGTGTCCCTCGCTCTCTCTGTGTCCCTCGTGCTCTGTGTCCCTCGCTCTCTGTGTCCCTCGCTCTCTGTGTCCCTCGCTCTCTCTGTGTCCCTCGTGCTCTGTGTCCCTCGCTCTCTGTGTCCCTCACTCTCTGTATCCCTCGCGTTCTGTGTCCCTCGCTCTCTCTGTGTCCCTCGCGCTCTCTGTTTCTCACTCTCTGTGTCCCTCGCTCTCTCTGGGTCCCTTGCTCTCTCTGTGTCCCTCACTCTCTGTGTCCCTCGCTCTTTCTGTTTCCCTCGCTCTCGCTGTGTCCCTCGCTCGCTCTGTGTCCCTTGCTCTCTCTGTGTCTCTCGCTCTCTCTGTGTCCCTCTCCCTCCATGTGTCCCTCTCCCTCGATGTGTCCCCCTCTCTTTGTCTCTCTCGCTGTGTCCCACTCTCTCCCTCTGTCCCACTCTCTTTCGCTGCGTTCCTCACTGTCCCTCTCTCTCAGTCCCTCTCACTCTGTGTCCCTCTTTCTCTGTGTCCCTCTCTCTCTCTGTCCTTCTCTCTCTGTCCATCGCTCTCTGTGTCCCTCACTCTCTCTGTGTCCCTCCCTTTCTGTGTGTCCCTCGCTCTCTCTGTGTCCCTGGCTTTGTCTGTGTCACTCGCTCTCTCTCTGTATCCCTCGCTCTCTGTGCCCCTCGCTCTCTGTGTCCCTCGCTCTCTGTGCCCCTCGCTCTCTGTGCCCTTCGCTCTCTGTGTCGCTCTCTCTCTCTGTGACCCTCACTCTCTGTGCCCCTCGCTCTCTCTGTGTCCCTCGCTCTCTCGGTGTCCCTCACTCTCTCTGTGTCCCTCTCTGTCTGTGTGTCCCTCACTCTCAGTGCCCCTCGCTCTCTCTGTGTCCCTCGCTCTCTGTGTCCCTCGTGCTCTGTGTCCCTCGCTCTTTGTGTCCCTCGCTCTCTCTGTGTCCCTCACTCTCTGTGCCCCTCGCTCTCTCGGTGTCCCTCGCACTCTCTGTGTCCCTCGTGCACTGTGTCCCTCACTCTCTGTGTCCCTCGTTCTCTGTGTTAATCGCTCTCTGTGTCCCTCGCTCTCTGTGTCCCTCGTGCTCTGTGTCCCTCGTGCTCTCTGTGTCCCTCGCGCTCTCTGTGTAGCTCGGTCTACGACCCTCACTCTGTCTGTGTCTCTCCCTTTCTGTGTGTCCCTCACTCTCGCTGTGTCCCTCGCGCTCTCTGTGTCCCTCGTGCTCTGTGTCCCTCGCTCTTTGTGTCCCTCGCTCTCTCTGTGTCCCTCGCGCTCTCTGTGTAGCTCGGTCTGTGACCCTCGCTCTGTCTGTGTCCCTCCCTTTCTGTGTGTCCCTCGCTCTCTGTGTCCCTCACTCTCTGTATCCCTCGCTCTCTCTGGGTCCCTCGCTCTCTCTGTGTCCCTCACTCTCTCTGTGTCCCTCACTCTCTGTGTCCCTCACTCTCTGTGTCCCACACTCTCTGTGACCCTCCCTCTCTGTGTCCCTGGTGCTTTGTGTCCCTCGCTCTTTGTGTCCCTCGCTCTCTCTGTGTCCCTCGCGCTCTCTGTGTAGCTCGGTCTGTGACCCTCGCTCTGTCTGTGTCCCTCCCTTTCTGTGTGCCCCTCGCTCTCGCTGTGTCCCTTGCGCTCTCTGTGTCCCTCGCGCTCTCTGTGTCCCTCGCTCTCTCTGTGTCCCTCGCTCTCTCTGTGTCCCTCGTGCTCTGTGTCCCTCGCTCTCTGTGTCCCTCACTCTCTGTATCCCTCGCGTTCTGTGTCCCTCGCTCTCTCTGTGTCCCTCGCGCTCTCTGTTTCTCACTCTCTGTGTCCCTCGCTCTCTCTGGGTCCCTTGCTCTCTCTGTGTCCCTCACTCTCTGTGTCCCTTGCTCTTTCTGTTTCCCTCGCTCTCGCTGTGTCCCTCGCTCTCTCTGTGTCCCTTGCTCTCTCTGTGTCTCTCGCTCTCTCTGTGTCCCTCTCCCTCCATGTGTCCCTCTCCCTCGATGTGTCCCCCTCTCTTTGTCTCTCTCGCTGTGTCCCACTCTCTCCCTCTGTCCCACTCTCTTTCGCTGCGTTCCTCACTGTCCCTCTCTCTCAGTCCCTCTCACTCTGTGTCCCTCTTTCTCTGTGTCTCTCTCTCTCTCTGTCCTTCTCTCTCTGTCCATCGCTCTCTGTGTCCCTCACTCTCTCTGTGTCCCTCCCTTTCTGTGTGTCCCTCGCTCTCTCTGTGTCCCTGGCTTTGTCTGTGTCACTCGCTCTCTCTCTCTGTCCCTCGCTCTCTGTGCCCTTCGCTCTCTGTGTCGCTCTCTCTCTCTGTGACCCTCACTCTCTGTGCCCCTCGCTCTCTCTGTGTCCCTCGCTCTCTCGGTGTCCCTCACTCTCTCTGTGTCCCTCTCTTTCTGTGTGTCCCTCACTCTCTGTGCCCCTCGCTCTCTCTGTGTCCCTCGCTCTCTGTGTCCCTCGTGCTCTGTGTCCCTCGCTCTTTGTGTCCCTCGCTCTCTCTTTGTCCCTCACTCTCTGTGCCCCTCGCTCTCTCGGTGTCCCTCGCACTCTCTGTGTCCCTCGTGCACTGTGTCCCTCACTCTCTGTGTCCCTCGTTCTCTGTGTTAATCGCTCTCTGTGTCCCTCGCTCTCTGTGTCCCTCGTGCTCTGTGTCCCTCGTGCTCTCTGTGTCCCTCGCGCTCTCTGTGTAGCTCGGTCTACGACCCTCACTCTGTCTGTGTCTCTCCCTTTCTGTGTGTCCCTCACTCTCGCTGTGTCCCTCGCGCTCTCTGTGTCCCTCGTGCTCTGTGTCCCTCGCTCTTTGTGTCCCTCGCTCTCTCTGTGTCCCTCGCGCTCTCTGTGTAGCTCGGTCTGTGACCCTCGCTCTGTCTGTGTCCCTCCCTTTCTGTGTGTCCCTCGCTCTCGCTGTGTCCCTCGCGCTCTCTGTGTCCCTCGCTCTCTCTGTGTCCCTCACACTCTCTGTGTCCCTCACTCTCTATGTCCCACACTCTCTGTGTCCCACACTCTCTGTGACCCTCCCTCTCTGTGTCCCTGGTGCTCTGTGTCCCTCGCTCTTTGTGTCCCTCGCTCTCTCTGTGTCCCTCGAGCTCTCTGTGTAGCTCGGTCTGTGACCCTCGCTCTGTCTGTGTCCCTCCCTTTCTGTGTGCCCCTCGCTCTCGCTGTGTCCCTCGCGCTCTCTATGTCCCTTGCTCTCTCTGTGTCCCTCACTCTCTCTGTGTCCCTCACTCTCTCTGTGTCCCTCGCTCTCCCTGTGTCGCTCACTCTCTCTGTGTCCCTCGCTCTCTCTGTGTCCCTCGCTCTCTGTGTCCCTCGCTCTCAGTTTGTCCCTCGCTCTCTCTGTGTCCCTCGCTCTCTCTGTGTCCCTCGCACTCTCTGTGTCCCTGGCTCTCTCTGTGTCCCTCGTTCTCTGTGTCCCTCGCTCTCTGTGTCCCTCACTCTCTCTGTGACCCTCACTCTCTGTGTCCCTCACTCTCTCTTTGTGTCCCTCGCTCTCTGTGTCCCTCACTCTCTGTGCCGCACTCTCTCTGTGTCCCTCACTCTCTGTGTCCCTCACGCTCTCTGTGTCCCTCGCTCTCTCTGTGTCCCTTGTGCTCTGTGTTCCTCGCTCTCTGTGTCCCTCGCTCTCTGTGTCCCTCACTCTCTGTATCCCTCGCGTTCTGTGTCCCTCACTTTCTCTGTGTCCCTCGCGCTCTCTGTTTCTCACTCTCTGTGTCCCTCGCTCTCTCTGGGTCCCTTGCTCTCTCTGTGTCCCTCACTCTCTGTGTCCCTCGCTCTTTCTGTGTCCCTCGCTCTCGCTTTGTCCCTCGCTCGCTCTGTGTCCCTTGCTCTCGCTGTGTCTCTCGCTCTCTCTGTGTCCCTCTCCCTCCATGTGTCCCTCTCCCTCCATGTGTCCCCCTCTCTTTGTCTCTCTCGCTGTGTCCCACTCTCTCCCTCTGTCCCACTCTCGTTCGCTGCGTTCCTCACTGTCCCTCTCTCTCAGTCCCTCTCACTCTGTGTCCCTCTTTCTCTGTGTCCCTCTTTCTCTGTGTCCCTGTCTCTCAGTCTCTCTCTCAGTGCCCCTCTCTCTCTCTGTCCCTCTCTCTCTGTCCATCGCTCTCTGTGTCCCTCGTGCTCTCTGTGTCCCTCGTGCTCTCTGTGTCCCTCGTTCTCTCTGTGTCCCTCACTCTCTCTGTGTCCCCCGCTCTCTGTGTCCCTCGCTCTCTCTGTGTCCCTCACTCTCTCTGTGTCCCTCCCTTACTGTTTGTCACTCGCTCTCTCTGTGTCCCTGGCTTTGTCTGTGTCACTCGCTCTCTCTGTGTGTCCCTCGCTCTCTGTGCCCCTCGCTCTCTGTGTCCCTCGCTCTCTGTGTCCCTTGCTCTCTGTGCCCCTCGCTCTCTGTGCCCTTCGCTCTCTGTGTCGCTCGCTCTCTCTGTGTCCCTCACTCTCTGTGCTCCTCGCTCTCTCTGTGTCCCTCGATCTCTCGGTGTCCCCCACTCTCTCTGTGTCCCTCTCTTTCTGTGTGTCCCTCACTCTCTCTGTGTCCCTCGCTCTCTCTGTGTCCCTCGGTCTGTGTCCCTCGCTCTCTCTGTGTCCCTCGCTCTCTCTGTGTCCCTCACTCTCTGTGCCCCTCGCTCTCTCTGTGTCCCTCGCACTCTCTGTGTCCCTCGTGCACTGTGTCCCTCACTCTCTGTGACCCTCGTTCTCTGTGTTAATCGCTCTCTGTGTCCCTCGCTCTCTGTGTCCCTCGTGCTCTGTGTGCCTCGCTCTTTGTGTCACTCGCTCTCTCTGTGTCCCTCGCGCTCTCTGTGTAGCTCGGTCTGTGACCCTCACTCTGTCTGTGTCCCTCCCTTTCTGTGTGTCCCTCGCTCACGCTGTGTCCCTCGCGCTCTCTGTGTCCCTCGCTCTCTCTGTGTCCCTCACTCTCTCTGTGACCCTCACTCTCTGTGTCCCTCACTCTCTGTGTCCCACACTCTCTGTGACCCTCCCTCTCTGTGTCCCTGGTGCTCTGTGTCCCTCGCTCTTTGTGTCCCTCGCTCTCTCTGTGTCCCTCGCGCTCTCTGTGTCGCTCACTCCCTCTGTGTCCCTCCCTCTCTCTGTGTCCCTCGCTCTCTGTGTCCCTCGCTCTCAGTTTGTCCCTCGCTCTCTCTGTGTCCCTCGCTCTCTCTGTGTCCCTCGCACTCTCTGTGTCCCTGGCTCTCTCTGTGACCCTCACTCTCTGTGTCCCTCACTCTCTCTTTGTGTCCCTCGCTCTCTGTGTCCCTCGCTCTCTGTGTCCCTCGCTCTCTGTTTTCCTCACTCTCTCTGTGACCCTCACTGTCTGTGTCCCTCACTCTCTCTTTGTGTCCCTCGCTCTCTGTGTCCCTCACTCTCTTTGCCCCTCACACTCTCTGTGTCCCTCACTCTCTGTGTCCCTCGCTCTCTCTGTGTCCCTCGCTCTCTCTGTGTCCCTCGCTCTCTCTGTGTCCCTCGTGCTCTGTGTCCCTCGCTCTCTGTGTCCCTCACTCTCTGTATCCCTCGCGTTCTGTGTCCCTCGCTCTCTCTGTGTCCCTCGCGCTCTCTGTTTCTCACTCTCTGTGTCCCTCGCTCTCTCTGGGTCCCTTGCTCTCTCTGTGTCCCTCACTCTCTGTGTCCCTCGCTCTTTCTGTTTCCCTCACTCTCGCTGTGTCCCTCGCTCTCTCTGTGTCCCTTGCTCTCTCTGTGTCTCTCGCTCTCTCTGTGTCCCTCTCCCTCCATGTGTCCCTCTCCCTCGATGTGTCCCCCTCTCTTTGTCTCTCTCGCTGTGTCCCACTCTCTCCCTCTGTCCCACTCTCTTTCGCTGCGTTCCTCACTGTCTCTCTCTCTCAGTCCCTCTCACTCTGTGTCCCTCTTTCTCTGTGTCCCTCTCTCTCTCTGTCCTTCTCTCTCTGTCCATCGCTCTCTGTGTCCCTCACTCTCTCTGTGTCCCTCCCTTTCTGTGTGTCCCTCGCTCTCTCTGTGTCCCTGGCTTTGTCTGTGTCACTCGCTCTCTCTCTGTGTCCCTCGCTCTCTGTGCCCCTCGCTCTCTGTGTCCCTCGCTCTCTGTGCCCCTCGCTCTCTGTGCCCTTCGCTCTCTGTGTCGCTCTCTCTCTCTGTGACCCTCACTCTCTGTGCCCCTCGCTCTCTCTGTGTCCCTCGCTCTCTCGGTGTCCCTCACTCTCTCTGTGTCCCTCTCTTTCTGTGTGTCCCTCACTCTCTGTGCCCCTCGCTCTCTGTGTCCCTCGCTCTCTGTGTCCCTCGTGCTCTGTGTCCCTTGCTCTTTGTGTCCCTCACTCTCTGTGCCCCTCACTCTCTGTGCCCCTCGCTCTCTCGGTGTCCCTCGCACTCTCTGTGTCCCTCGTGCACTGTGTCCCTCACTCTCTGTGTCCCTCGTTCTCTGTGTTAATCGCTCTCTGTGTCCCTCGCTCTCTGTGTCCCTCGTGCTCTGTGTCCCTCGTGCTCTCTGTGTCCCTCGCGCTCTCTGTGTAGCTCGGTCTACGACCCTCACTCTGTCTGTGTCTCTCCCTTTCTGTGTGTCCCTCACTCTCGCTGTGTCCCTCGCGCTCTCTGTGTCCCTCGTGCTCTGTGTCCCTCGCTCTTTGTGTCCCTCGCTCTCTCTGTGTCCCTCGCGCTCTCTGTGTAGCTCGGTCTGTGACCCTCGCTCTGTCTGTGTCCCTCCCTTTCTGTGTGTACCTCGCTCTCGCTGTGTCCCTCGCTCTCTCTGCGTCCCTCGCTCTCTCTGTGTCCCTCGCACTCTCTGTGTCCCTGGCTTTGTCTGTGTCACTCGCTCTCTCTCTGTGTCCCTCGCTCTCTGTGCCCTTCGCTCTCTGTGTCGCTCTCTCTCTCTGTGACCCTCACTCTCTGTGCCCCTCGCTCTCTCTGTGTCCCTCGCTCTCTCGGTGTCCCTCACTCTCTCTGTGTCCCTCTCTTTCTGTGTGTCCCTCACTCTCTGTGCCCCTCGCTCTCTCTGTGTCCCTCGCTCTCTGTGTCCCTCGTGCTCTGTGTCCCTCGCTCTTTGTGTCCCTCGCTCTCTCTTTGTCCCTCACTCTCTGTGCCCCTCGCTCTCTCGGTGTCCCTCGCACTCTCTGTGTCCCTCGTGCACTGTGTCCCTCACTCTCTGTGTCCCTCGTTCTCTGTGTTAATCGCTCTCTGTGTCCCTCGCTCTCTGTGTCCCTCGTGCTCTGTGTCCCTCGTGCTCTCTGTGTCCCTCGCGCTCTCTGTGTAGCTCGGTCTACGACCCTCACTCTGTCTGTGTCTCTCCCTTTCTGTGTGTCCCTCACTCTCGCTGTGTCCCTCGCGCTCTCTGTGTCCCTCGTGCTCTGTGTCCCTCGCTCTTTGTGTCCCTCGCTCTCTCTGTGTCCCTCGCGCTCTCTGTGTAGCTCGGTCTGTGACCCTCGCTCTGTCTGTGTCCCTCCCTTTCTGTGTGTCCCTCGCTCTCGCTGTGTCCCTCGCGCTCTCTGTGTCCCTCGCTCTCTCTGTGTCCCTCACACTCTCTGTGTCCCTCACTCTCTATGTCCCACACTCTCTGTGTCCCACACTCTCTGTGACCCTCCCTCTCTGTGTCCCTGGTGCTCTGTGTCCCTCGCTCTCTGTGTCCCTCACTCTCTGTATCCCTCGCTCTCTCTGGGTCCCTCGCTCTCTCTGTGTCCCTCACTCTCTCTGTGTCCCTCACTCTCTGTGTCCCTCACTCTCTGTGTCCCACAATCTCTGTGACCCTCCCTCTCTGTGTCCCTGGTGCTCTGTGTTCCTCGCTCTTTGTGTCCCTCGCTCTCTCTGTGTCCCTCGCGCTCTCTGTGTAGCTCGGTCTGTGACCCTCGCTCTGTCTGTGTCCCTCCCTTTCTGTGTGCCCCTCGCTCTCTGTGTACCTCGCGCTCTCTGTGTCCCTCCCTCTCTCTGTGTCCCTCGCTCTCTCTGTGTCCCTCGTGCTCTGTGTCCCTAGCTCTCTGTGTCCCTCACTCTCTGTGTCCCTCGCTCTCTCTGTGTCCCTCGTGCTCTGTGTCCCTCGCTCTCTGTGTCCCTCGCTCTCTGTATCCCTCGCGTTCTGTGTCCCTCGCTCTCTCTGTGTCCCTCGCGCTCTCTGTTTCTCACTCTCTGTGTCCCTCGCTCTTTCTGTTTCCCTCGCTCTCGCTGTGTCCCTCGCTCGCTCTGTGTCCCTTGCTCTCTCTGTGTCCCTCGCTCTCTCTGTGACCCTCTCCCTCCATGTGTCCCTCTCCATCGATGTGTCCCCCTCTCTTTGTGTCCCTCGCTCTCTCTGTGTCCCTCGCGCTCTCTGTGTCCCTCGCTCTCTGTGTATCCCTCGCTCTCTCTGTGTCCCTCGCTCTCTGTGTCCCTCGTGCTCTGTGTGCCTCGCTCTGTGTGCCCCTCGCTCTCTCTGTGTCCCTCGCGCTCTCTGTGCCCCTCGCTCTCGCTGTGTCCCTCACTCTCTCTGTGTCCCTCGCTCTCTCTCTGTCCCTCGCTCTCTCTGTGTCCCTCGTGCTCTGTGTTCCACACTCTCTGTGTCCCTCACTCTCTGTGTCCCTCGCTCTCTCTGTGTCCCTCGTGCTCTGTGTCCCTCGCTCTCTGTGTCCCTCACTCTCTGTGTCCCTCGCTCTCTCTGTGTCCCTCGTGCTCTGTGTCCCTCGCTCTCTGTGTCCCTCGCTCTCTGTGTCCCTCGCTCTCTCTGTGTCCCTCGTGCTCTGTGTCCCTCGCTCTCTGTGTCCCTCACTCTCTGTATCCCTCGCGTTCTGTGTCCCTCGCTCTCTCTGTGTCCCTCGCGCTCTCTGTTTCTCACTCTCTGTGTCCCTCGCTCTCTCTGGGTCCCTTGCTCTCTCTGTGTCCCTCACTCTCTGTGTCCCTCGCTCTTTCTGTTTCCCTCGCTCTCGCTGTGTCCCTCGCTCGCTCTGTGTCCCTTGCTCTCTCTGTGTCTCTCGCTCTCTCTGTGTCCCTCTCCCTCCATGTGTCCCTCTCCCTCGATGTGTCCCCCTCTCTTTGTCTCTCTCGCTGTGTCCCACTCTCTCCCTCTGTCCCACTCTCTTTCGCTGCGTTCCTCACTGTCCCTCTCTCTCAGTCCCTCTCACTCTGTGTCCCTCTTTCTCTGTGTCCCTCTCTCTCTCTGTCCTTCTCTCTCTGTCCATCGCTCTCTGTGTCCCTCACTCTCTCTGTGTCCCTCCCTTTCTGTGTGTCCCTCGCTCTCTCTGTGTCCCTGGCTTTGTCTGTGTCACTCGCTCTCTCTCTGTATCCCTCGCTCTCTGTGCCCCTCGCTCTCTGTGTCCCTCGCTCTCTGTGCCCCTCGCTCTCTGTGCCCTTCGCTCTCTGTGTCGCTCTCTCTCTCTGTGACCCTCACTCTCTGTGCCCCTCGCTCTCTCTGTGTCCCTCGCTCTCTCGGTGTCCCTCACTCTCTCTGTGTCCCTCTCTGTCTGTGTGTCCCTCACTCTCAGTGCCCCTCGCTCTCTCTGTGTCCCTCGCTCTCTGTGTCCCTCGTGCTCTGTGTCCCTCGCTCTTTGTGTCCCTCGCTCTCTCTGTGTCCCTCACTCTCTGTGCCCCTCGCTCTCTCGGTGTCCCTCGCACTCTCTGTGTCCCTCGTGCACTGTGTCCCTCACTCTCTGTGTCCCTCGTTCTCTGTGTTAATCGCTCTCTGTGTCCCTCGCTCTCTGTGTCCCTCATGCTCTGTGTCCCTCGTGCTCTCTGTGTCCCTCGCGCTCTCTGTGTAGCTCGGTCTACGACCCTCACTCTGTCTGTGTCTCTCCCTTTCTGTGTGTCCCTCACTCTCGCTGTGTCCCTCGCGCTCTCTGTG
Organism: Scyliorhinus torazame; assembly: GCF_047496885.1. Classification (NCBI taxonomy): domain Eukaryota; kingdom Metazoa; phylum Chordata; class Chondrichthyes; order Carcharhiniformes; family Scyliorhinidae; genus Scyliorhinus; species Scyliorhinus torazame. The sequence goes on from NW_027307969.1 coordinate 217,513, forward strand.
TCCCTCGTGCTCTGTGTCCCTCGCTCTTTGTGTCCCTCGCTCTCTCTGTGTCCCTCGCGCTCTCTGTGTAGCTCGGTCTGTGACCCTCGCTCTGTCTGTGTCCCTCCCTTTCTGTGTGTCCCTCGCTCTCTGTGTCCCTCACTCTCTGTATCCCTCGCTCTCTCTGGGTCCCTCGCTCTCTCTGTGTCCCTCACTCTCTCTGTGTCCCTCACTCTCTGTGTCCCTCACTCTCTGTGTCCCACACTCTCTGTGACCCTCCCTCTCTGTGTCCCTGGTGCTTTGTGTCCCTCGCTCTTTGTGTCCCTCGCTCTCTCTGTGTCCCTCGCGCTCTCTGTGTAGCTCGGTCTGTGACCCTCGCTCTGTCTGTGTCCCTCCCTTTCTGTGTGCCCCTCGCTCTCGCTGTGTCCCTCGCGCTCTCTGTGTCCCTCGCGCTCTCTGTGTCCCTCGCTCTCTCTGTGTCCCTCGCTCTCTCTGTGTCCCTCGTGCTCTGTGTCCCTCGCTCTCTGTGTCCCTCACTCTCTGTATCCCTCGCGTTCTGTGTCCCTCGCTCTCTCTGTGTCCCTCGCGCTCTCTGTTTCTCACTCTCTGTGTCCCTCGCTCTCTCTGGGTCCCTTGCTCTCTCTGTGTCCCTCACTCTCTGTGTCCCTTGCTCTTTCTGTTTCCCTCGCTCTCGCTGTGTCCCTCGCTCTCTCTGTGTCCCTTGCTCTCTCTGTGTCTCTCGCTCTCTCTGTGTCCCTCTCCCTCCATGTGTCCCTCTCCCTCGATGTGTCCCCCTCTCTTTGTCTCTCTCGCTGTGTCCCACTCTCTCCCTCTGTCCCACTCTCTTTCGCTGCGTTCCTCACTGTCCCTCTCTCTCAGTCCCTCTCACTCTGTGTCCCTCTTTCTCTGTGTCTCTCTCTCTCTCTGTCCTTCTCTCTCTGTCCATCGCTCTCTGTGTCCCTCACTCTCTCTGTGTCCCTCCCTTTCTGTGTGTCCCTCGCTCTCTCTGTGTCCCTGGCTTTGTCTGTGTCACTCGCTCTCTCTCTGTGTCCCTCGCTCTCTGTGCCCTTCGCTCTCTGTGTCGCTCTCTCTCTCTGTGACCCTCACTCTCTGTGCCCCTCGCTCTCTCTGTGTCCCTCGCTCTCTCGGTGTCCCTCACTCTCTCTGTGTCCCTCTCTTTCTGTGTGTCCCTCACTCTCTGTGCCCCTCGCTCTCTCTGTGTCCCTCGCTCTCTGTGTCCCTCGTGCTCTGTGTCCCTCGCTCTTTGTGTCCCTCGCTCTCTCTTTGTCCCTCACTCTCTGTGCCCCTCGCTCTCTCGGTGTCCCTCGCACTCTCTGTGTCCCTCGTGCACTGTGTCCCTCACTCTCTGTGTCCCTCGTTCTCTGTGTTAATCGCTCTCTGTGTCCCTCGCTCTCTGTGTCCCTCGTGCTCTGTGTCCCTCGTGCTCTCTGTGTCCCTCGCGCTCTCTGTGTAGCTCGGTCTACGACCCTCACTCTGTCTGTGTCTCTCCCTTTCTGTGTGTCCCTCACTCTCGCTGTGTCCCTCGCGCTCTCTGTGTCCCTCGTGCTCTGTGTCCCTCGCTCTTTGTGTCCCTCGCTCTCTCTGTGTCCCTCGCGCTCTCTGTGTAGCTCGGTCTGTGACCCTCGCTCTGTCTGTGTCCCTCCCTTTCTGTGTGTCCCTCGCTCTCGCTGTGTCCCTCGCGCTCTCTGTGTCCCTCGCTCTCTCTGTGTCCCTCACACTCTCTGTGTCCCTCACTCTCTATGTCCCACACTCTCTGTGTCCCACACTCTCTGTGACCCTCCCTCTCTGTGTCCCTGGTGCTCTGTGTCCCTCGCTCTTTGTGTCCCTCGCTCTCTCTGTGTCCCTCGAGCTCTCTGTGTAGCTCGGTCTGTGACCCTCGCTCTGTCTGTGTCCCTCCCTTTCTGTGTGCCCCTCGCTCTCGCTGTGTCCCTCGCGCTCTCTATGTCCCTTGCTCTCTCTGTGTCCCTCACTCTCTCTGTGTCCCTCACTCTCTCTGTGTCCCTCGCTCTCCCTGTGTCGCTCACTCTCTCTGTGTCCCTCGCTCTCTCTGTGTCCCTCGCTCTCTGTGTCCCTCGCTCTCAGTTTGTCCCTCGCTCTCTCTGTGTCCCTCGCTCTCTCTGTGTCCCTCGCACTCTCTGTGTCCCTGGCTCTCTCTGTGTCCCTCGTTCTCTGTGTCCCTCGCTCTCTGTGTCCCTCACTCTCTCTGTGACCCTCACTCTCTGTGTCCCTCACTCTCTCTTTGTGTCCCTCGCTCTCTGTGTCCCTCACTCTCTGTGCCGCACTCTCTCTGTGTCCCTCACTCTCTGTGTCCCTCACGCTCTCTGTGTCCCTCGCTCTCTCTGTGTCCCTTGTGCTCTGTGTTCCTCGCTCTCTGTGTCCCTCGCTCTCTGTGTCCCTCACTCTCTGTATCCCTCGCGTTCTGTGTCCCTCACTTTCTCTGTGTCCCTCGCGCTCTCTGTTTCTCACTCTCTGTGTCCCTCGCTCTCTCTGGGTCCCTTGCTCTCTCTGTGTCCCTCACTCTCTGTGTCCCTCGCTCTTTCTGTGTCCCTCGCTCTCGCTTTGTCCCTCGCTCGCTCTGTGTCCCTTGCTCTCGCTGTGTCTCTCGCTCTCTCTGTGTCCCTCTCCCTCCATGTGTCCCTCTCCCTCCATGTGTCCCCCTCTCTTTGTCTCTCTCGCTGTGTCCCACTCTCTCCCTCTGTCCCACTCTCGTTCGCTGCGTTCCTCACTGTCCCTCTCTCTCAGTCCCTCTCACTCTGTGTCCCTCTTTCTCTGTGTCCCTCTTTCTCTGTGTCCCTGTCTCTCAGTCTCTCTCTCAGTGCCCCTCTCTCTCTCTGTCCCTCTCTCTCTGTCCATCGCTCTCTGTGTCCCTCGTGCTCTCTGTGTCCCTCGTGCTCTCTGTGTCCCTCGTTCTCTCTGTGTCCCTCACTCTCTCTGTGTCCCCCGCTCTCTGTGTCCCTCGCTCTCTCTGTGTCCCTCACTCTCTCTGTGTCCCTCCCTTACTGTTTGTCACTCGCTCTCTCTGTGTCCCTGGCTTTGTCTGTGTCACTCGCTCTCTCTGTGTGTCCCTCGCTCTCTGTGCCCCTCGCTCTCTGTGTCCCTCGCTCTCTGTGTCCCTTGCTCTCTGTGCCCCTCGCTCTCTGTGCCCTTCGCTCTCTGTGTCGCTCGCTCTCTCTGTGTCCCTCACTCTCTGTGCTCCTCGCTCTCTCTGTGTCCCTCGATCTCTCGGTGTCCCCCACTCTCTCTGTGTCCCTCTCTTTCTGTGTGTCCCTCACTCTCTCTGTGTCCCTCGCTCTCTCTGTGTCCCTCGGTCTGTGTCCCTCGCTCTCTCTGTGTCCCTCGCTCTCTCTGTGTCCCTCACTCTCTGTGCCCCTCGCTCTCTCTGTGTCCCTCGCACTCTCTGTGTCCCTCGTGCACTGTGTCCCTCACTCTCTGTGACCCTCGTTCTCTGTGTTAATCGCTCTCTGTGTCCCTCGCTCTCTGTGTCCCTCGTGCTCTGTGTGCCTCGCTCTTTGTGTCACTCGCTCTCTCTGTGTCCCTCGCGCTCTCTGTGTAGCTCGGTCTGTGACCCTCACTCTGTCTGTGTCCCTCCCTTTCTGTGTGTCCCTCGCTCACGCTGTGTCCCTCGCGCTCTCTGTGTCCCTCGCTCTCTCTGTGTCCCTCACTCTCTCTGTGACCCTCACTCTCTGTGTCCCTCACTCTCTGTGTCCCACACTCTCTGTGACCCTCCCTCTCTGTGTCCCTGGTGCTCTGTGTCCCTCGCTCTTTGTGTCCCTCGCTCTCTCTGTGTCCCTCGCGCTCTCTGTGTCGCTCACTCCCTCTGTGTCCCTCCCTCTCTCTGTGTCCCTCGCTCTCTGTGTCCCTCGCTCTCAGTTTGTCCCTCGCTCTCTCTGTGTCCCTCGCTCTCTCTGTGTCCCTCGCACTCTCTGTGTCCCTGGCTCTCTCTGTGACCCTCACTCTCTGTGTCCCTCACTCTCTCTTTGTGTCCCTCGCTCTCTGTGTCCCTCGCTCTCTGTGTCCCTCGCTCTCTGTTTTCCTCACTCTCTCTGTGACCCTCACTGTCTGTGTCCCTCACTCTCTCTTTGTGTCCCTCGCTCTCTGTGTCCCTCACTCTCTTTGCCCCTCACACTCTCTGTGTCCCTCACTCTCTGTGTCCCTCGCTCTCTCTGTGTCCCTCGCTCTCTCTGTGTCCCTCGCTCTCTCTGTGTCCCTCGTGCTCTGTGTCCCTCGCTCTCTGTGTCCCTCACTCTCTGTATCCCTCGCGTTCTGTGTCCCTCGCTCTCTCTGTGTCCCTCGCGCTCTCTGTTTCTCACTCTCTGTGTCCCTCGCTCTCTCTGGGTCCCTTGCTCTCTCTGTGTCCCTCACTCTCTGTGTCCCTCGCTCTTTCTGTTTCCCTCACTCTCGCTGTGTCCCTCGCTCTCTCTGTGTCCCTTGCTCTCTCTGTGTCTCTCGCTCTCTCTGTGTCCCTCTCCCTCCATGTGTCCCTCTCCCTCGATGTGTCCCCCTCTCTTTGTCTCTCTCGCTGTGTCCCACTCTCTCCCTCTGTCCCACTCTCTTTCGCTGCGTTCCTCACTGTCTCTCTCTCTCAGTCCCTCTCACTCTGTGTCCCTCTTTCTCTGTGTCCCTCTCTCTCTCTGTCCTTCTCTCTCTGTCCATCGCTCTCTGTGTCCCTCACTCTCTCTGTGTCCCTCCCTTTCTGTGTGTCCCTCGCTCTCTTTGTGTCCCTGGCTTTGTCTGTGTCACTCGCTCTCTCTCTGTGTCCCTCGCTCTCTGTGCCCCTCGCTCTCTGTGTCCCTCGCTCTCTGTGCCCCTCGCTCTCTGTGCCCTTCGCTCTCTGTGTCGCTCTCTCTCTCTGTGACCCTCACTCTCTGTGCCCCTCGCTCTCTCTGTGTCCCTCGCTCTCTCGGTGTCCCTCACTCTCTCTGTGTCCCTCTCTTTCTGTGTGTCCCTCACTCTCTGTGCCCCTCGCTCTCTGTGTCCCTCGCTCTCTGTGTCCCTCGTGCTCTGTGTCCCTTGCTCTTTGTGTCCCTCACTCTCTGTGCCCCTCACTCTCTGTGCCCCTCGCTCTCTCGGTGTCCCTCGCACTCTCTGTGTCCCTCGTGCACTGTGTCCCTCACTCTCTGTGTCCCTCGTTCTCTGTGTTAATCGCTCTCTGTGTCCCTCGCTCTCTGTGTCCCTCGTGCTCTGTGTCCCTCGTGCTCTCTGTGTCCCTCGCGCTCTCTGTGTAGCTCGGTCTACGACCCTCACTCTGTCTGTGTCTCTCCCTTTCTGTGTGTCCCTCACTCTCGCTGTGTCCCTCGCGCTCTCTGTGTCCCTCGTGCTCTGTGTCCCTCGCTCTTTGTGTCCCTCGCTCTCTCTGTGTCCCTCGCGCTCTCTGTGTAGCTCGGTCTGTGACCCTCGCTCTGTCTGTGTCCCTCCCTTTCTGTGTGTACCTCGCTCTCGCTGTGTCCCTCGCTCTCTCTGCGTCCCTCGCTCTCTCTGTGTCCCTCGCACTCTCTGTGTCCCTGGCTCTCTCTGTGTCCCTCGCTCTCTGTGTCCCTCGCTCTCTCTGTTTCTCACTCTCTGTGTCCCTCGCTCTCTCTGGGTCCTTTGCTCTCTCTGTGTCCCTCACTCTCTGTGTCCCTCACTCTTTCTGTGTCCCTCGCTCTCTCTGTGTCCCTCGCTCTCTGTGTCCCTCGCTCTCTCTGTGTCCCTCCCTTTCTGTGTGTCCCTCGCACTCTCTGTGTCCCTCACTCTCTAAGTGTCCCTCCCTTTCTGTGTGTCCCTCACTCTCTCTGTGTCCCTGGCTCTCTCTGTGCCCCTCGCTCTCTCTGTGTCCCTCACTCTCTCTGTGCCCCTCGCTCTCTCTGTGACCCTCGTTCTCTCTGTGTCCCTCGCTCTCGCTGTGTCCCTCGCTCTCTCTGTGTCCCTCGTTCTCTCTGTGTCCCTCGCTCTCTGTGTCCCTCGCTCTCTGTGTCCCTGGCTTTGTCTGTGTCACTCGCTCTCTCTAGTGTCCCTCGCTCTCTGTGCCCCTCGCTCACTGTGCCCCTCGCTCTCTCTGTGTCCCTCACTCTCTCTGTGTCCCTCTCCCTCTCTCTCTGTGTCCCTCGCTCTCTGTGTCCCACGCTCTCTCTGTGTCCCTCGCTCTCTCTGTGTCCCTCGCTCTGTCTGTGTCCCTCGGTCTGTGTCCCTCACTCTCTATGTGTCCCTCACTCTCTCTGTGTCCCTCGCTCTCTCTGTTTCCCTCGCTCTCTCTGTGTCCCTGGCTCTGTCTGTGTCCCTCGCTCTCTCTGTCTGTCCATCGCTCTCTGTGTCCCTCGCTCTCGGTGTCCCTCGCTCTCTCTGTGTCCCTCGCTCTCTCTGTGTCCCTCACTCTCTCTGTGTCCCTCCCTTTCTGTGTATCCCTCGCTCTCTCTGTGTCCCACGCTCTCGCTGTGTCCCTCGCTCTCTCTGTGTCCCTCGGTCTGTGACCCTCGCTCTGTCTGTGTCCCTCCCTTTCTGTGTGTCCCTCGGGCTCTCTGTGTCCCTCACGCTCTCTGTGTCCCTCGTGCACTGTGTCCCTCACTCTCTGTGTCCCTCGTTCTATGTGTTAATCGCTCTCTGTGTCCCTCGCTCTCTGTGTCCCTCGTGCTCTGCGTCCCTCGCTCTTTGTATCCCTCGCTCTCTGTGCCCCTCGCTCTCTCTGTGTCCCACACTCTCTGTGTCCCTCGCTCTCTCTGTGTCCCACACTCTCTGTGTCCCTCGCTCTCTGTGTCCCTCGTGCTCTGCGTCCCTCGCTCTTTGTGTCCCTCGCTCTCTGTGTCCCTCGCGCTCTCTGTGTAGCTCGGTCTGTGACCCTCGCTCTGTCTCTGTCCCTCCCTTTCTGTGTGTCCCTCGCTCTCGCTGTGTCCCTCGCGTTCTCTGTGTCCCTCGTGCTCTGTGTACCTCGCTCTTTGTGTCCCTCGCTCTCTCTGTGTCCCTCGCGCTTTCTGTGTAGCTCAGTCTGTGACCCTCGCTCTGTCTGTGTCCCTCCCTTTCTGTGTGCCCCTCGCTCTCGCTGTGTCCCTCGCGCTCTCTGTGTCCCTTGCACTCTCTGTGTCCCTCACTCTCTCTGTGTCCCTCACTCTCTCTGTGTCCCTCGATCTCCCTGTGTCGCTCACTCTCTCTGTGTCCCTCGCTCTCTCTGTGTCCCTTGCTCTCTGTGTCCCTCGCTCTCAGTTTGTCCCTCGCTCTCTCTGCGTCCCTCGCTCTCTCTGTGTCCCTCGCACTCTCTGTGTCCCTGGCTCTCTCTCTGTCCCTCGCTCTCTGTGTCCCTCGTTCTCTGTGTCCCTCACTCTCTCTGTGACCCTCACTCTCTGTGTCCCTCACTCTCTCTTTGTGTCCCTCGCTCTCTGTGTCCCTCACTCTCTGTGCCCCTCACTCTCTCTGTGTCCCTCACTCTCTGAGTCCCTCGCGCTCTCTGTGTCCCTCGCTCTCTCTGTGTCCCTCGCTCTCTCTGTGTCCCTCGCTCTCTCTGTGTTACTCGCTCTCTGTGTCCCTCGCTCTCTGTGTCCCTCACTCTCTGTATCCCTCGCTCTCTCTGGGTCCCTCGCTCTCTCTGTGTCCCTCACTCTCTCTGTGTCCCTCACTCTCTGTGTCCCTCACTCTCTGTGTCCCACACTCTCTGTGACCCTCCCTCTCTGTGTCCCTGGTGCTCTGTGTCCCTCGCTCTTTGTGTCCCTCGCTCTCTCTGTGTCCCTCGCGCTCTCTGTGTACCTCGCGCTCTCTGTGTCCCTCCCTCTCTCTGTGTCCCTCGCTCTCTCTGTGTCCCTCGTGCTCTGTGTCCCTCGCTCTCTCTGTGTCCCTCGCGTTCTGTGTCCCTCGCTCTCTTTGTGTCCCTCGCGCTCTCTGTTTCTCACTCTCTGTGTCCCTCGCTCTTTCTGTTTCCCTCGCTCTCGCTGTGTCCCTCGCTCGCTCTGTGTCCCTTGCTCTCTCTGTGTACCTCGCTCTCTCTGTGACCCTCTCCCTCCATGTGTCCCTATCCCTCGATGTGTCCCCCTCTCTTTGTGTCCCTCGCGCTCTCTGTGTCCCTCGCTCTCTGTGTATCCCTCGCTCTCTCTGTGTCCCTCGCTCTCTGTGTCCCTCGCTCTCTCTGTGTCCCTCGCTCTCTCTGTGTCCCTCGTGCTCTGTGTGCCTCGCTCTGTGTGCCCCTCGCTCTCTCTGTGTCCCTCGCGCTCTCTGTGCCCCTCGCTCTCGCTGTGTCCCTCGCTCTCTCTGTGTCCCTCGCTCTCCCTGTGTCCCTCGCTCTCTCTGTGTCCCTCGTGCTCTGTGTGCCTCGCTCTGTGTGCCCCTCGCTCTCTCTGTGTCCCTCGCGCTCTCTGTGTCCCTCGCTCTCTCTGTGTCCCTCGCTCTCTCTGTGTCCCTCGTGCTCTGTGTCCCTCGCTCACTGTGTCCCTCACTCTCTGTGTCCCTCGCTCTCTCTGTGTCCCTCGTGCTCTGTGTCCCTCGCTCTCTGTGTCCCTCACTCTCTGTGTCCCTCGCTCTCTCTGTGTCCCTCGTGCTCTGTGTCCCTCGCTCTCTGTGTCCCTCACTCTCTGTATCCCTCGCTCACTGTGTCCCTCACTCTCTGTGTCCCTCGCTCTCTCTGTGTCCCTCGTGCTCTGTGTCCCTCGCTCTCTGTGTCCCTCACTCTATGTGTCCCTCACTCTCTCTGTGTCCCTCGCTCTCTCTGTTTCCCTCGCTCTCTCTGTGTCCCTGGCTCTGTCTGTGTCCCTCGCTCTCTCTGTCTGTCCATCGCTCTCTGTGTCCCTCGCTCTCGGTGTCCCTCGCTCTCTCTGTGTCCCTCGCTCTCTCTGTGTCCCTCACTCTCTCTGTGTCCCTCCCTTTCTGTGTATCCCTCGCTCTCTCTGTGTCCCACGCTCTCGCTGTGTCCCTCGCTCTCTCTGTGTCCCTCGGTCTGTGACCCTCGCTCTGTCTGTGTCCCTCCCTTTCTGTGTGTCCCTCGGGCTCTCTGTGTCCCTCACGCTCTCTGTGTCCCTCGTGCACTGTGTCCCTCACTCTCTGTGTCCCTCGTTCTATGTGTTAATCGCTCTCTGTGTCCCTCGCTCTCTGTGTCCCTCGTGCTCTGCGTCCCTCGCTCTTTGTATCCCTCGCTCTCTGTGCCCCTCGCTCTCTCTGTGTCCCACACTCTCTGTGTCCCTCGCTCTCTCTGTGTCCCACACTCTCTGTGTCCCTCGCTCTCTGTGTCCCTCGTGCTCTGCGTCCCTCGCTCTTTGTGTCCCTCGCTCTCTGTGTCCCTCGCGCTCTCTGTGTAGCTCGGTCTGTGACCCTCGCTCTGTCTCTGTCCCTCCCTTTCTGTGTGTCCCTCGCTCTCGCTGTGTCCCTCGCGTTCTCTGTGTCCCTCGTGCTCTGTGTACCTCGCTCTTTGTGTCCCTCGCTCTCTCTGTGTCCCTCGCGCTTTCTGTGTAGCTCAGTCTGTGACCCTCGCTCTGTCTGTGTCCCTCCCTTTCTGTGTGCCCCTCGCTCTCGCTGTGTCCCTCGCGCTCTCTGTGTCCCTTGCACTCTCTGTGTCCCTCACTCTCTCTGTGTCCCTCACTCTCTCTGTGTCCCTCGATCTCCCTGTGTCGCTCACTCTCTCTGTGTCCCTCGCTCTCTCTGTGTCCCTTGCTCTCTGTGTCCCTCGCTCTCAGTTTGTCCCTCGCTCTCTCTGCGTCCCTCGCTCTCTCTGTGTCCCTCGCACTCTCTGTGTCCCTGGCTCTCTCTCTGTCCCTCGCTCTCTGTGTCCCTCGTTCTCTGTGTCCCTCACTCTCTCTGTGACCCTCACTCTCTGTGTCCCTCACTCTCTCTTTGTGTCCCTCGCTCTCTGTGTCCCTCACTCTCTGTGCCCCTCACTCTCTCTGTGTCCCTCACTCTCTGAGTCCCTCGCGCTCTCTGTGTCCCTCGCTCTCTCTGTGTCCCTCGCTCTCTCTGTGTCCCTCGCTCTCTCTGTGTTACTCGCTCTCTGTGTCCCTCGCTCTCTGTGTCCCTCACTCTCTGTATCCCTCGCTCTCTCTGGGTCCCTCGCTCTCTCTGTGTCCCTCACTCTCTCTGTGTCCCTCACTCTCTGTGTCCCTCACTCTCTGTGTCCCACACTCTCTGTGACCCTCCCTCTCTGTGTCCCTGGTGCTCTGTGTCCCTCGCTCTTTGTGTCCCTCGCTCTCTCTGTGTCCCTCGCGCTCTCTGTGTACCTCGCGCTCTCTGTGTCCCTCCCTCTCTCTGTGTCCCTCGCTCTCTCTGTGTCCCTCGTGCTCTGTGTCCCTCGCTCTCTCTGTGTCCCTCGCGTTCTGTGTCCCTCGCTCTCTTTGTGTCCCTCGCGCTCTCTGTTTCTCACTCTCTGTGTCCCTCGCTCTTTCTGTTTCCCTCGCTCTCGCTGTGTCCCTCGCTCGCTCTGTGTCCCTTGCTCTCTCTGTGTACCTCGCTCTCTCTGTGACCCTCTCCCTCCATGTGTCCCTATCCCTCGATGTGTCCCCCTCTCTTTGTGTCCCTCGCGCTCTCTGTGTCCCTCGCTCTCTGTGTATCCCTCGCTCTCTCTGTGTCCCTCGCTCTCTGTGTCCCTCGCTCTCTCTGTGTCCCTCGCTCTCTCTGTGTCCCTCGTGCTCTGTGTGCCTCGCTCTGTGTGCCCCTCGCTCTCTCTGTGTCCCTCGCGCTCTCTGTGCCCCTCGCTCTCGCTGTGTCCCTCGCTCTCTCTGTGTCCCTCGCTCTCCCTGTGTCCCTCGCTCTCTCTGTGTCCCTCGTGCTCTGTGTGCCTCGCTCTGTGTGCCCCTCGCTCTCTCTGTGTCCCTCGCGCTCTCTGTGTCCCTCGCTCTCTCTGTGTCCCTCGCTCTCTCTGTGTCCCTCGTGCTCTGTGTCCCTCGCTCACTGTGTCCCTCACTCTCTGTGTCCCTCGCTCTCTCTGTGTCCCTCGTGCTCTGTGTCCCTCGCTCTCTGTGTCCCTCACTCTCTGTGTCCCTCGCTCTCTCTGTGTCCCTCGTGCTCTGTGTCCCTCGCTCTCTGTGTCCCTCACTCTCTGTATCCCTCGCTCACTGTGTCCCTCACTCTCTGTGTCCCTCGCTCTCTCTGTGTCCCTCGTGCTCTGTGTCCCTCGCTCTCTGTGTCCCTCACTCTCTGTGTCCCTCGCTCTCTCTGTGTCCCTCGTGCTCTGTGTCCCTCGCTCTCTGTGTCCCTCACTCTCTGTATCCCTCGCGTTCTGTGTCCCTCGCTCTCTCTGTGTCCCTCGCGCTCTCTGTTTCTCACTCTCTGTGTCCCTCGCTCTCTCTGGGTCCCTTGCTCTCTCTGTGTCCCTCACTCTCTGTGTCCCTCGCTCTTTCTGTTTCCCTCGCTCTCGCTGTGTCCCTCGCTCGCTCTGTGTCCCTTGCTCTCTCTGTGTCTCTCGCTCTCTCTGTGTCCCTCTCCCTCCATGTGTCCCTCTCCCTCGATGTGTCCCCCTCTCTTTGTCTCTCTCGCTGTTTCCCACTCTCTCCCTCTGTCCCACTCTCTTTCGCTGCGTTCCTCACTGTCCCTCTCTCTCAGTCCCTCTCACTCTGTGTCCCTATTTCTCTGTGTCCCTCTCTCTCTCTGTCCTTCTCTCTCTGTCCATCGCTCTCTGTGTCCCTCACTCTCTCTGTGTCCCTCCCTTTCTGTGTGTCCCTCGCTCTCTCTGTGTCCCTGGCTTTGTCTGTGTCACTCGCTCTCTCTGTGTCCCTCGCTCTCTGTGTCCCTCGCTCTCAGTGCCCCTCGCTCTCTGTGCCCTTCGCTCTCTGTGTCGCTCTCTCTCTCTGTGACCCTCACTCTCTGTGCCCCTCGCTCTCTCTGTGTCCCTCGCTCTCTCGGTGTCCCTCACTCTCTCTGTGTCCCTCTCTTTCTGTGTGTCCCTCACTCTCTGTGCCCCTCGCTCTCTCTGTGTCCCTCGCTCTCTGTGTCCCTCGTGCTCTGTGTCCCTCGCTCTTTGTGTCCCTCGCTCTCTCTGTGTCCCTCACTCTCTGTGCCCCTCGCTCTCTCGGTGTCCCTCGCACTCTCTGTGTCCCTCGTGCACTGTGTCCCTCACTCTCTGTGTCCCTCACTCTCTGTGTCCCTCGTTCTCTGTGTTAATCGCTCTCTGTGTCCCTCGCTCTCTGTGTCCCTGGTGCTCTGTGTCCCTCGTGCTCTCTGTGTCCCTCGCGCTCTCTGTGTAGCTCGGTCTACGACCCTCACTCTGTCTGTGTCTCTCCCTTTCTGTGTGTCCCTCACTCTCGCTGTGTCCCTCGCGCTCTCTGTGTCCCTCGTGCTCTGTGTCCCTCGCTCTTTGTGTCCCTCGCTCTCTCTGTGTCCCTCGCGCTCTCTGTGTCGCTCGGTCTGTGACCCTCGCTCTGTCTGTGTCCCTCCCTTTCTGTGTGTCCCTCGCTCTCTGTGTCCCTCACTCTCTGTATCCCTCGCTCTCTCTGGGTCCCTCGCTCTCTCTGTGTCCCTCACTCTCTCTGTGTCCCTCACTCTCTGTGTCCCTCACTCTCTGTGTCCCACACTCTCTGTGACCCTCCCTCTCTGTGTCCCTGGTGCTCTGTGTCCCTCGCTCTTTGTGTCCCTCGCTCTCTCTGTGTCCCTCGCGCTCTCTGTGTAGCTCGGTCTGTGACCCTCGCTCTGTCTGTGTCCCTCCCTTTCTGTGTGCCCCTCGCTCTCGCTGTGTCCCTCGCGCTCTCTGTGTCCCTCGCGCTCTCTGTGTCCCTCGCTCTCTCTGTGTCCCTCGCTCTCTCTGTGTCCCTCGTGCTCTGTGTCCCTCGCTCTCTGTGTCCCTCACTCTCTGTATCCCTCGCGTTCTGTGTCCCTCGCTCTCTCTGTGTCCCTCGCGCTCTCTGTTTCTCACTCTCTGTGTCCCTCGCTCTCTCTGGGTCCCTTGCTCTCTCTGTGTCCCTCACTCTCTGTGTCCCTCGCTCTTTCTGTGTCCCTCGCTCTTTCTGTTTCCCTCACTCTCGCTGTGTCCCTCGCTCTCTATGTGTCCCTCACTCTTTATGTTTCCCTCGCTCTCGCTGTGTCCCTCGCTCTCTATGAGTCCCTTGCTCTCTCTGTGTCTCTCGCTCTCTCTGTGTCCCTCTCCCTCCATGTGTCCCTCTCCCTCGATGTGTCCCCCTCTCTTTGTCTCTCTCGCTGTGTCCCACTCTCTCCCTCTGTCCCACTCTCTTTCGCTGCGTTCCTCACTGTCCCTCTCTCTCAGTCCCTCTCACTCTGTGTCCCTCTTTCTCTGTGTCCCTCTCTCTCTCTGTCCTTCTCTCTCTGTCCATCGCTCTCTGTGTCCCTCACTCTCTCTGTGTCCCTCCCTTTCTGTGTGTCCCTCGCTCTCTCTGTGTCCCTGGCTTTGTCTGTGTCACTCGCTCTCTCTCTGTGTCCCTCGCTCTCTGTGCCCCTCGCTCTCTGTGTCCCTCGCTCTCTGTGCCCCTCGCTCTCTGTGCCCTTCGCTCTCTGTGTCGCTCTCTCTCTCTGTGACCCTCACTCTCTGTGCCCCTCGCTCTCTCTGTGTCCCTCGCTCTCTCGGTGTCCCTCACTCTCTCTGTGTCCCTCTCTTTCTGTGTGTCCCTCACTCTCTGTGCCCCTCACTCTCTCTGTGTCCCTCGCTCTCTGTGTCCCTCGTGCTCTGTGTCCCTCGCTCTTTGTGTCCCTCGCTCTCTCTGTGTCCCTCACTCTCTGTGCCCCTCGCTCTCTCGGTGTCCCTCGCACTCTCTGTGTCCCTCGTGCACTGTGTCCCTCACTCTCTGTGTCCCTCGTTCTCTGTGTTAATCGCTCTCTGTGTCCCTCGCTCTCTGTGTCCCTCGTGCTCTGTGTCCCTCGTGCTCTCTGTGTCCCTCGCGCTCTCTGTGTAGCTCGGTCTACGACCCTCACTCTGTCTGTGTCTCTCCCTTTCTGTGTGTCCCTCACTCTCGCTGTGTCCCTCGCGCTCTCTGTGTCCCTCGTGCTCTGTGTCCCTCGCTCTTTGTGTCCCTCGCTCTCTCTGTGTCCCTCGCGCTCTCTGTGTCCCTCGCTCTCAGTTTGTCCCTCACTCTCTCTGTGTCCCTCGCTCTCTCTGTGTCGCTCTCTCTCTCTGTGACCCTCACTCTCTGTGCCCCTCGCTCTCTCTGTGTCCCTCGCTCTCTCGGTGTCCCTCACTCTCTCTGTGTCCCTCTCTTTCTGTGTGTCCCTCACTCTCTGTGCCCCTCGCTCTCTCTGTGTCCCTCGCTCTCTGTGTCCCTCGTGCTCTGTGTCCCTCGCTCTTTGTGTCCCTCGCTCTCTCTGTGTCCCTCACTCTCTGTGCCCCTCGCTCTCTCTGTGTCCCTCGCTATCTGTGTCCCTCGTGCTCTGTGTCCCTCGCTCTTTGTGTCCCTCGCACTCTCTGTGTCCCTCGTGCACTGTGTCCCTCACTCTCTGTGTCCCTCGTTCTCTGTGTTAATCGCTCTCTGTGTCCCTCGCTCTCTGTGTCCCTCGTGCTCTGTGTCCCTCGTGCTCTCTGTGTCCCTCGCGCTCTCTGTGTAGCTCGGTCTACGACCCTCACTCTGTCTGTGTCTCTCCCTTTCTGTGTGTCCCTCACTCTCGCTGTGTCCCTCGCGCTCTCTGTGTCCCTCGTGCTCTGTGTCCCTCGCTCTTTGTGTCCCTCGCTCTCTCTGTGTCCCTCGCGCTCTCTGTGTCCCTCGCTCTCAGTTTGTCCCTCACTCTCTCTGTGTCCCTCGCTCTCTCTGTGTCCCTCGAGCTCTCTGTGTAGCTCGGTCTGTGACCCTCGCTCTGTCTGTGTCCCTCCCTTTCTGTGTGTCCCTCGCTCTCGCTGTGTCCCTCGCGCTCTCTGTGTCCCTCGCTTTCTCTCTGTGTCCCTCACACTCTCTGTGTCCCTCACTCTCTATGTCCCACGCTCTCTGTGTCCCACACTCTCTGTGACCCTCCCTCTCTGTGTCCCTGGTGCTCTGTGTCCCTCGCTCTTTGTGTCCCTCGCTCTCTCTGTGTCCCTCGAGCTCTCTGTGTACCTCGGTCTGTGACCCTCGCTCTGTCTGTGTCCCTCCCTTTCTGTGTGCCCCTCGCTCTCGCTGTGTCCCTCGCGCTCTCTATGTCCCTTGCTCTCTCTGTGTCCCTCACTCTCTCTGTGTCCCTCACTCTCTCTGTGTCCCTCGCTCTCCCTGTGTCGCTCACTCTCTCTGTGTCCCTTGCTCTCTCTGTGTCCCTCGCTCTCTGTGTCCCTCGCGCTCAGTTTGTCCCTCGCTCTCTCTGTGTCCCTCGCTCTCTCTGTGTCCCTCGCACTCTCTGTGTCCCTGGCTCTCTCTGTGTCCCTCGCTCTCTGTGTCCCTCGCTCTCTGTGTCCCTCACTCTCTCTGTGACCCTCACTCTCTGTGTCCCTCACTCTCTCTTTGTGTCCCTCGCTCTCTGTGTCCCTCACTCTCTGTGCCGCACTCTCTCTGTGTCCCTCACTCTCTGTGTCCCTCACGCTCTCTGTGTCCCTCGCTCTCTCTGTGTCCCTCGCTCTCTCTGTGTCCCTCGCGCTCTGTGTTACTCGCTCTCTGTGTCCCTCGCGCTCTCTGTTTCTCACTCTCTGTGTCCCTCGCTCTCTCTGGGTCCCTTGCTCTCTCTGTGTCCCTCACTCTCTGTGTCCCTCGCTCTTTCTGTGTCCCTCGCTCTCGCTTTGTCCCTCGCTCGCTCTGTGTCCCTTGCTCTCGCTGTGTCTCTCGCTCTCTCTGTGTCCCTCTCCCTCCATGTGTCCCTCTCCCTCCATGTGTCCCCCTCTCTTTGTCTCTCTCGCTGTGTCCCACTCTCTCCCTCTGTCCCACTCTCGTTCGCTGCGTTCCTCACTGTCCCTCTCTCTCAGTCCCTCTCACTCTGTGTCCCTCTTTCTCTGTGTCCCTCTTTCTCTGTGTCCCTGTCTCTCTGTCTCTCTCTCAGTGCCCCTCTCTCTCTCTGTCCCTCTCTCTCTGTCCATCGCTCTCTGTGTCCCTCGTGCTCTCTGTGTCCCTCGTGCTCTCTGTGTCCCTCGTTCTCTCTGTGTCCCTCACTCTCTCTGTGTCCCCCGCTCTCTGTGTCCCTCGCTCTCTCTGTGTCCCTCACTCTCTCTGTGTCCCTCCCTTACTGTTTGTCACTCGCTCTCTCTGTGTCCCTGGCTTTGTCTGTGTCACTCGCTCTCTCTGTGTGTCCCTCGCTCTCTGTGCCCCTCGCTCTCTGTGTCCCTCGCTCTCTGTGTCCCTTGCTCTCTGTGCCCCTCGCTCTCTGTGCCCTTCGCTCTCTGTGTCGCTCGCTCTCTCTGTGTCCCTCACTCTCTGTGCCCCTCGCTCTCTCTGTGTCCCTCGATCTCTCGGTGTCCCCCACTCTCTCTGTGTCCCTCTCTTTCTGTGTGTCCCTCACTCTCTCTGTGTCCCTCGCTCTCTCTGTGTCCCTCGGTCTGTGTCCCTCGCTCTCTCTGTGTCCCTCGCTCTCTCTGTGTCCCTCACTCTCTGTGCCCCTCGCTCTCTCTGTGTCCCTCGCACTCTCTGTGTCCCTAGTGCACTGTGTCCCTCACTCTCTGTGACCCTCGTTCTCTGTGTTAATCGTCTCTGTGTCCCTCGCTCTCTGTGTCCCTCGTGCTCTGTGTGCCTCGCTCTTTGTGTCACTCGCTCTCTCTGTGTCCCTCGCGCTCTCTGTGTAGCTCGGTCTGTGACCCTCACTCTGTCTGTGTCCCTCCCTTTCTGTGTGTCCCTCGCTCACGCTGTGTCCCTCGCGCTCTCTGTGTCCCTCGCTCTCTCTGTGTCCCTCACTCTCTCTGTGACCCTCACTCTCTGTGTCCCTCACTCTCTGTGTCCCACACTCTCTGTGACCCTCCCTCTCTGTGTCCCTGGTGCTCTGTGTCCCTCGCTCTTTGTGTCCCTCGCTCTCTCTGTGTCCCTCGCGCTCTCTGTGTCGCTCACTCCCTCTGTGTCCCTCCCTCTCTCTGTGTCCCTCCCTCTCTCTGTGTCCCTCGCTCTCTGTGTCCCTCGCTCTCAGTTTGTCCCTCGCTGTCTCTGTGTCCCTCGCTCTCTCTGTGTCCCTCGCACTCTCTGTGTTCCTGGCTCTCTCTGTGACCCTCACTCTCTGTGTCCCTCGCTCTCTGTGTCCCTCGCTCTCTGTTTTCCTCACTCTCTCTGTGACCCTCACTCTCTGTGTCCCTCACTCTCTCTTTGTGTCCCTCGCTCTCTGTGTCCCTCACTCTCTTTGCCCCTCACACTCTCTGTGTCCCTCACTCTCTGTGTCCCTCACTCTCTGTATCCCTCGCGTTCTGTGTCCCTCGCTCTCTCTGTGTCCCTCGCGCTCTCTGTTTCTCACTCTCTGTGTCCCTCGCTCTCTCTGGGTCCCTTGCTCTCTCTGTGTCCCTCACTCTCTGTGTCCCTCGCTCTTTCTGTTTCCCTCGCTCTCGCTGTGTCCCTCGCTCTCTCTGTGTCCCTTGCTCTCTCTGTGTCTCTCGCTCTCTCTGTGTCCCTCTCCCTCCATGTGTCCCTCTCCCTCGATGTGTCCCCCTCTCTTTGTCTCTCTCGCTGTGTCCCACTCTCTCCCTCTGTCCCACTCTCTTTCGCTGCGTTCCTCACTGTCCCTCTCTCTCAGTCCCTCTCACTCTGTGTCCCTCTTTCTCTGTGTCCCTCTCTCTCTCTGTCCTTCTCTCTCTGTCCATCGCTCTCTGTGTCCCTCACTCTCTCTATGTCCCTCCCTTTCTGTGTGTCCCTCGCTCTCTCTGTGTCCCTGGCTTTGTCTGTGTCACTCGCTCTCTCTCTGTGTCCCTCGCTCTCTGTGCCCCTCGCTCTCTGTGTCCCTCGCTCTCTGTGCCCCTCGCTCTCTGTGCCCTTCGCTCTCTGTGTCGCTCTCTCTCTCTGTGACCCTCACTCTCTGTGCCCCTCGCTCTCTCTGTGTCCCTCGCTCTCTCGGTGTCCCTCACTCTCTCTGTGTCCCTCTCTTTCTGTGTGTCCCTCACTCTCTGTGCCCCTCGCTCTCTCTGTGTCCCTCGCTCTCTGTGTCCCTCGTGCTCTGTGTCCCTCGCTCTTTGTGTCCCTCGCTCTCTCTTTGTCCCTCACTCTCTGTGCCCCTCGCTCTCTCGGTGTCCCTCGCACTCTCTGTGTCCCTCGTGCACTGTGTCCCTCACTCTCTGTGTCCCTCGTTCTCTGTGTTAATCGCTCTCTGTGTCCCTCGCTCTCTGTGTCCCTCGTGCTCTGTGTCCCTCGTGCTCTCTGTGTCCCTCGCGCTCTCTGTGTAGCTCGGTCTACGACCCTCACTCTGTCTGTGTCTCTCCCTTTCTGTGTGTCCCTCACTCTCGCTGTGTCCCTCGCGCTCTCTGTGTCCCTCGTGCTCTGTGTCCCTCGCTCTTTGTGTCCCTCGCTCTCTCTGTGTCCCTCGCGCTCTCTGTGTAGCTTGGTCTGTGACCCTCGCTCTGTCTGTGTCCCTCCCTTTCTGTGTGTCCCTCGCTCTCTCTGTGTCCCTCACTCTCTATGTCCCACACTCTCTGTGTCCCACACTCTCTGTGACCCTCCCTCTCTGTGTCCCTGGTGCTCTGTGTCCCTCGCTCTTTGTGTCCCTCGCTCTCTCTGTGTCCCTCGAGCTCTCTGTGTAGCTCGGTCTGTGACCCTCGCTCTGTCTGTGTCCCTCCCTTTCTGTGTGCCCCTCGCTCTCGCTGTGTCCCTCACGCTCTCTATGTCCCTTGCTCTCTCTGTGTCCCTCACTCTCTCTGTGTCCCTCACTCTCTCTGTGTCCCTTGCTCTCCCTGTGTCGCTCACTCTCTCTGTGTCGCTCACTCTCTCTGTGTCCCTCGCTCTCTCTGTGTCCCTCGCTCTCTGTGTCCCTCGCTCTCAGTTTGTCCCTCGCTCTCTCTGTGTCCCTCGCTCTCTCTGTGTCCCTCGCACTCTCTGTGTCCCTGGCTCTCTCTGTGTCCCTCGCTCTCTGTGTCCCTCGCTCTCTGTGTCCCTCACTCTCTCTGTGACCCTCACTCTCTGTGTCCCTCACTCTCTCTTTGTGTCCCTCGCTCTCTGTGTCCCTCACTCTCTGTGCCGCACTCTCTCTGTGTCCCTCACTCTCTGTGTCCCTCACGCTCTCTGTGTCCCTCGCTCTCTCTGTGTCCCTCGCTCTCTCTGTGTCCCTCGTGCTCTGTGTTACTCGCTCTCTGTGTCCCTCGATCTCTGTGTCCCTCACTCTCTGTATCCCTCGCGTTCTGTGTCCCTCACTTTCTCTGTGTCCCTCGCGCTCTCTGTTTCTCACTCTCTGTGTCCCTCGCTCTCTCTGGGTCCCTTGCTCTCTCTGTGTCCCTCACTCTCTGTGTCCCTCGCTCTTTCTGTGTCCCTCGCTCTCGCTTTGTCCCTCGCTCGCTCTGTGTCCCTTGCTCTCGCTGTGTCTCTCGCTCTCTCTGTGTCCCTCTCCCTCCATGTGTCCCTCTCCCTCCATGTGTCCCCCTCTCTTTGTCTCTCTCGCTGTGTCCCACTCTCTCCCTCTGTCCCACTCTCGTTCGCTGCGTACCTCACTGTGCCTCTCTCTCAGTCCCTCTCACTCTGTGTCCCTCTTTCTCTGTGTCCCTCTTTCTCTGTGTCCCTGTCTCTCTGTCTCTCTCTCTCAGTGCCCCTCTCTCTCTCTGTCCCTCTCTCTCTGTCCATCGCTCTCTGTGTCCCTCGTGCTCTCTGTGTCCCTCGTGCTCTCTGTGTTCCTCGTTCTCTCTGTGTCCCTCACTCTCTCTGTGTCCCTCACTCTCTCTGTGTCCCTCCCTTACTGTTTGTCACTCGCTCTCTCTGTGTGTCCCTCGCTCTCTGTGCCCCTCGCTCTCTGTGTCCCTCGCTCTCTGTGTCCCTTGCTCTCTGTGCCCCTCGCTCTCTGTGCCCTTCGCTCTCTGGGTCGCTCGCTCTCTCTGTGTCCCTCACTCTCTGTGCCCCTCGCTCTCTCTGTGTCCCTCGATCTCTCGGTGTCCCCCACTCTCTCTGTGTCCCTCTCTTTCTGTGTGTCCCTCACTCTCTCTGTGTCCCTCGCTCTCTCTGTGTCCCTCGGTCTGTGTCCCTCGCTCTCTCTGTGTCCCTCGCTCTCTCTGTGTCCCTCACTCTCTGTGCCCCTCGCTCTCTCTGTGTCCCTCGCACTCTCTGTGTCCCTCGTGCACTGTGTCCCTCACTCTCTGTGACCCTCGTTCTCTGTGTTAATCGCTCTCTGTGTCCCTCGCTCTCTGTGTCCCTCGTGCTCTGTGTGCCTCGCTCTTTGTGTCACTCGCTCTCTCTGTGTCCCTCGCGCTCTCTGTGTAGCTCGGTCTGTGACCCTCACTCTGTCTGTGTCCCTCCCTTTCTGTGTGTCCCTCGCTCACGCTGTGTCCCTCGCGCTCTCTGTGTCCCTCGCTCTCTCTGTGTCCCTCACTCTCTCTGTGACCCTCACTCTCTGTGACCCTCACTCTCTGTGACCCTCCCTCTCTGTGTCCCTGGTGCTCTGTGTCCCTCGCTCTTTGTGTCCCTCGCTCTCTCTGTGTCCCTCGCGCTCTCTGTGTCGCTCACTCCCTCTGTGTCCCTCCCTCTCTCTGTGTCCCTCCCTCTCTCTGTGTCCCTCGCTCTCTGTGTCCCTCGCTCTCTGTGTCCCTCGCTCTCAGTTTGTCCCTCGCTCTCTCTGTGTCCCTCGCTCTCTCTGTGTCCCTCGCACTCTCTGTGTCCCTGGCTCTCTCTGTGACCCTCACTCTCTGTGTCCCTCTCTCTCTCTCGCTGTGTCCCTTGCTCTCTGTGTCCCTCGCTCTCTGTTTTCCTCACTCTCTCTGTGACCCTCACTCCCTCTGTGTCCCTCTTCCACCATGTGTCCCTCGCTCTCTCTTTGTCCCTCGCTCTCTCTGTGTCCCTCGCTCTCTCTGTGTCCCTCTTCCTCCATGTGTCCCTCGTTCTCTCTGTGTCCCTCGCTCTAGCTGTGTCCCTCGCTCTCGCTGTATCCCTCGCTCTCTCTGTGTCCCTCCCTCTCTCTGTTTCCCTCACTCTCGCTGTGTCCCTTGCTCTCTGTGTCCCTTGCTCTCTCTGTGTCCATCGCTCTCTCTGTGTCCCTCGCTCTCTCAGTGTCCCTCGGTCTGTGACCCTCGCTCTCTCTGTGTCCCTCCCTTTCTGTGTGTCCCTCGGGCTCTCTGTGTCCCTCGCGCTCTCTGTGTCCCTCGTGCACTGTGTCCCTCACTCTCTGTGTCCCTCGTTCTCTGTGTTAATCGCTCTGTGGGTCCCTCGCTCTCTGTGTGCCTCACTCTCTGTGTCCCTCGTTCTCTCTGTGTCCCTCACTCTCTGTTTCCCTCACTCTCTGTGTCCCTCGCTCTCTATGTCCCTCGTGCTCTGTGTCGCTCGCTCTTTGTGTCCCTCGCTCTGTCTGTGTCCCTCGCTCTGTCTGTGTCCCTCTCTCTGTGTCCCTCACTCTCTCTGTGTCCCTCGCTCTCTCTGTGTCCCTCACTCTCTCTGTGTCCCTCGCTCTGTGTCCCTCACTCTCTCTGTGGCCCTCACTCTTTCTGTGTCCCTCGCTCTCTCTGTGTCCCTCGCTCTCTCTGTGTCCCTCGCTCTCTGTGTTCCACACTCTCTGTGTCCCTCACTCTCTCTGTGTGTCCCTCGCTTACTGTGTCCCTCGCTCTCTCTGTTTCCCTCGCTCTCTGTGTTCCTCACTCTCTGTGTCTCTCACTCTCTCTGTGTTTCCCTCGCTCTCTGTGTCCCTCGCTCTCTGTGTCCCTCGTTCTCTCTGTGCGTCCCTCGCTCTCTATGTCCCTCGCTCTCTCTGTGTCCCTTGCTCTGTCTGTGTCCCTCGCTCTCTCTGTGTGTCCCTCGCTCTCAGTGTCCCTCGCTCTCTGTGTCCCTCGCTCTCTCTGTGTCCCTCGCTCTCTCTGTGTCCCTCACTCTCTCTGTGTTCCACACTCTCTGTGTCCCTCGCTCTCTGTGTCCCTCGCGCTCTCTGTGTCCCTAGCGCTCTCTGTGTCACTCGCTCTCTGTGTCCCACACTCTCTCAGTGTGTCCCTCACTCTCTGTATCCTTCACTCTCTAAGTGTCCCTCGCTCTCTGTGTCCCTTGCTCTCTGTGACCCTCGCTCTCTCTGTGTCCCCCACTCTCTCTCTGTCCCTCGCGGTCTCTGTGTCCCTCCCGGTGTCTGTGTCGCTCGCACTCTCTGTGTCCCTCGCGCTCTCTGTGTCACTCGTGCTCTCTGTGTCCTTCGCTCTCTGTGTCCCTCGCTCTCTGTGTCCCTAGCTCCCTGTGTCCCTCGCTCTCTCTCTGCCCCTCGCTCTCTCTGTGTCCATCGCTCGCTGTGTGTCCCTCGCTCTCTCTGTGTCCCTGGCTCTCTGTGTCCCTTGCTCTCTCTCTACCCCTCGCTCTCTCTGTGTCCCTCGCGCTCTCTGTGTCCCTCGCTCTCTGTGTGTCCCTCGCTCTCTCTGTGTCCCTCGCTCTCTCTGTGTCCCTCGCTCTCTGTGCCCCTCACTCTCTGTGTCCCTCGCACTCTCTGTGTCCTTCGCTCTCTCTGTGTCCCTCGCTCTCTGTGTCCCACACTCTCTGTGTCCGACACTCTCTGTGTCCCTTGCCCTTTGTGTCCCTCGCTCTCTGTGTCCCTCACGCTTTGTGTCCCTAATGCTCTGTGCTACCAGCTCTCTGTGTCCCTCGCTCTCTGTGTCCCACACTCTCTATGTCCCACACTCTCTGTGTCCCTCGCTCTCTGTGTCCCACACTCTCTGTGTCCCTCGCTCTGTGTGTCCCTCGCTCTCTCTGTGTCCCTCCCTCTCTCTGTGTCCCTCGCTCTCCCTGTGTCGCTCACTCTCCGTGTCCCTCACTCTCTCTGTGTCCTTTGCTCTCTCTCTGTCCCTCGCTCTCTGTGTCCCTCGCTCTCTCTGTGTCCCTCCCTCTCTCTGTGTCCCTCGCTCTCCCTGTGTCGCTCACTCTCGTGTCCCTCACTCTCTCTGTGTCCCTCACTCTCTGTGTTCCTCACTCTCTGTGTCCCTCACTCTCTCTGTGTCCCTCGCTCTGTGTGTCCCTCGCTCTGTCTGTGTCCCTCCCTTTCTGTGTGCCCCTCGCTCTCGCTGTGTCCCTCACGCTCTCTATGTCCCTTGCTCTCTCTGTGTCCCTCACTCTCTCTGTGTCCCTCACTCTCTCTGTGTCCCTTGCTCTCCCTGTGTCGCTCACTCTCTCTGTGTCGCTCACTCTCTCTGTGTCCCTCGCTCTCTCTGTGTCCCTCGCTCTCTGTGTCCCTCGCTCTCAGTTTGTCCCTCGCTCTCTCTGTGTCCCTCGCTCTCTCTGTGTCCCTCGCACTCTCTGTGTCCCTGGCTCTCTCTGTGTCCCTCGCTCTCTGTGTCCCTCGCTCTCTGTGTCCCTCACTCTCTCTGTGACCCTCACTCTCTGTGTCCCTCACTCTCTTTGTGTCCCTCGCTCTCTGTGTCCCTCACTCTCTGTGCCGCACTCTCTCTGTGTCCCTCACTCTCTGTGTCCCTCACGCTCTCTGTGTCCCTCGCTCTCTCTGTGTCCCTCGCTCTCTCTGTGTCCCTCGTGCTCTGTGTTACTCGCTCTCTGTGTCCCTCGATCTCTGTGTCCCTCACTCTCTGTATCCCTCGCGTTCTGTGTCCCTCGCTCTCTCTGTGTCCCTCGTGCTCTGTGTTACTCGCTCTCTGTGTCCCTCGATCTCTGTGTCCCTCACTCTCTCTGTATCCCTCGCGTTCTGTGTCCCTCACTTTCTCTGTGTCCCTCGCGCTCTCTGTTTCTCACTCTCTGTGTCCCTCGCTCTCTCTGGGTCCCTTGCTCTCTCTGTGTCCCTCACTCTCTGTGTCCCTCGCTCTTTCTGTGTCCCTCGCTCTCGCTTTGTCCCTCGCTCGCTCTGTGTCCCTTGCTCTCGCTGTGTCTCTCGCTCTCTCTGTGTCCCTCTCCCTCCATGTGTCCCTCTCCCTCCATGTGTCCCCCTCTCTTTGTCTCTCTCGCTGTGTCCCACTCTCTCCCTCTGTCCCACTCTCGTTCGCTGCGTACCTCACTGTGCCTCTCTCTCAGTCCCTCTCACTCTGTGTCCCTCTTTCTCTGTGTCCCTCTTTCTCTGTGTCCCTGTCTCTCTGTCTCTCTCTCAGTGCCCCTCTCTCTCTCTGTCCCTCTCTCTCTGTCCATCGCTCTCTGTGTCCCTCGTGCTCTCTGTGTCCCTCGTGCTCTCTGTGTTCCTCGTTCTCTCTGTGTCCCTCACTCTCTCTGTGTCCCTCACTCTCTCTGTGTCCCTCCCTTACTGTTTGTCACTCGCTCTCTCTGTGTGTCCCTCGCTCTCTGTGCCCCTCGCTCTCTGTGTCCCTCGCTCTCTGTGTCCCTTGCTCTCTGTGCCCCTCGCTCTCTGTGCCCTTCGCTCTCTGGGTCGCTCGCTCTCTCTGTGTCCCTCACTCTCTGTGCCCCTCGCTCTCTCTGTGTCCCTCGATCTCTCGGTGTCCCCCACTCTCTCTGTGTCCCTCTCTTTCTGTGTGTCCCTCACTCTGTCTGTGTCCCTCGCTCTCTCTGTGTCCCTCGGTCTGTGTCCCTCGCTCTCTCTGTGTCCCTCGCTCTCTCTGTGTCCCTCACTCTCTGTGCCCCTCGCTCTCTCTGTGTCCCTCGCACTCTCTGTGTCCCTCGTGCACTGTGTCCCTCACTCTCTGTGACCCTCGTTCTCTGTGTTAATCGCTCTCTGTGTCCCTCGCTCTCTGTGTCCCTCGTGCTCTGTGTGCCTCGCTCTTTGTGTCACTCGCTCTCTCTGTGTCCCTCGCGCTCTCTGTGTAGCTCGGTCTGTGACCCTCACTCTGTCTGTGTCCCTCCCTTTCTGTGTGTCCCTCGCTCACGCTGTGTCCCTCGCGCTCTCTGTGTCCCTCGCTCTCTCTGTGTCCCTCACTCTCTCTGTGACCCTCACTCTCTGTGACCCTCACTCTCTGTGACCCTCCCTCTCTGTGTCCCTGGTGCTCTGTGTCCCTCGCTCGTTGTGTCCCTCGCTCTCTCTGTGTCCCTCGCGCTCTCTGTGTCGCTCACTCCCTCTGTGTCCCTCCCTCTCTCTGTGTCCCTCCCTCTCTCTGTGTCCCTCGCTCTCTGTGTCCCTCGCTCTCTGTGTCCCTCGCTCTCAGTTTGTCCCTCGCTCTCTCTGTGTCCCTCGCTCTCTCTGTGTCCCTCGCACTCTCTGTGTCCCTGGCTCTCTCTGTGACCCTCACTCTCTGTGTCCCTCTCTCTCTCTCGCTGTGTCCCTTGCTCTCTGTGTCCCTCGCTCTCTGTTTTCCTCACTCTCTCTGTGACCCTCACTCCCTCTGTGTCCCTCTTCCACCATGTGTCCCTCGCTCTCTCTTTGTCCCTCGCTCTCTCTGTGTCCCTCGCTCTCTCTGTGTCCCTCTTCCTCCATGTGTCCCTCGTTCTCTCTGTGTCCCTCGCTCTAGCTGTGTCCCTCGCTCTCGCTGTATCCCTCGCTCTCTCTGTGTCCCTCCCTCTCTCTGTTTCCCTCACTCTCGCTGTGTCCCTTGCTCTCTGTGTCCCTTGCTCTCTCTGTGTCCATCGCTCTCTCTGTGTCCCTCGCTCTCTCAGTGTCCCTCGGTCTGTGACCCTCGCTCTCTCTGTGTCCCTCCCTTTCTGTGTGTCCCTCGGGCTCTCTGTGTCCCTCGCGCTCTCTGTGTCCCTCGTGCACTGTGTCCCTCACTCTCTGTGTCCCTCGTTCTCTGTGTTAATCGCTCTGTGGGTCCCTCGCTCTCTGTGTGCCTCACTCTCTGTGTCCCTCGTTCTCTCTGTGTCCCTCACTCTCTGTTTCCCTCACTCTCTGTGTCCCTCGCTCTCTATGTCCCTCGTGCTCTGTGTCGCTCGCTCTTTGTGTCCCTCGCTCTGTCTGTGTCCCTCGCTCTGTCTGTGTCCCTCTCTCTGTGTCCCTCACTCTCTCTGTGTCCCTCGCTCTCTCTGTGTCCCTCACTCTCTCTGTGTCCCTCGCTCTGTGTCCCTCACTCTCTCTGTGGCCCTCACTCTTTCTGTGTCCCTCGCTCTCTCTGTGTCCCTCGCTCTCTCTGTGTCCCTCGCTCTCTGTGTTCCACACTCTCTGTGTCCCTCACTCTCTCTGTGTGTCCCTCGCTTACTGTGTCCCTCGCTCTCTCTGTTTCCCTCGCTCTCTGTGTTCCTCACTCTCTGTGTCTCTCACTCTCTCTGTATTTCCCTCGCTCTCTGTGTCCCTCGCTCTCTGTGTCCCTCGTTCTCTCTGTGCGTCCCTCGCTCTCTATGTCCCTCGCTCTCTCTGTGTCCCTTGCTCTGTCTGTGTCCCTCGCTCTCTCTGTGTGTCCCTCGCTCTCAGTGTCCCTCGCTCTCTGTGTCCCTCGCTCTCTCTGTGTCCCTCGCTCTCTCTGTGTCCCTCACTCTCTCTGTGTTCCACACTCTCTGTGTCCCTCGCTCTCTGTGTCCCTCGCGCTCTCTGTGTCCCTAGCGCTCTCTGTGTCACTCGCTCTCTGTGTCCCACACTCTCTCAGTGTGTCCCTCACTCTCTGTATCCTTCACTCTCTAAGTGTCCCTCGCTCTCTGTGTCCCTTGCTCTCTGTGACCCTCGCTCTCTCTGTGTCCCCCACTCTCTCTCTGTCCCTCGCGGTCTCTGTGTCCCTCCCGGTGTCTGTGTCGCTCGCACTCTCTGTGTCCCTCGCGCTCTCTGTGTCACTCGTGCTCTCTGTGTCCTTCGCTCTCTGTGTCCCTCGCTCTCTGTGTCCCTCACTCCCTGTGTCCCTCGCTCTCTCTCTGCCCCTCGCTCTCTCTGTGTCCATCGCTCGCTGTGTGTCCCTCGCTCTCTCTGTGTCCCTGGCTCTCTGTGTCCCTTGCTCTCTCTCTACCCCTCGCTCTCTCTGTGTCCCTCGCGCTCTCTGTGTCCCTCGCTCTCTGTGTGTCCCTCGCTCTCTCTGTGTCCCTCGCTCTCTCTGTGTCCCTCGCTCTCTGTGCCCCTCACTCTCTGTGTCCCTCGCACTCTCTGTGTCCTTCGCTCTCTCTGTGTCCCTCGCTCTCTGTGTCCCACACTCTCTGTGTCCGACACTCTCTGTGTCCCTTGCCCTTTGTGTCCCTCGCTCTCTGTGTCCCTCACGCTTTGTGTCCCTAATGCTCTGTGCTACTCGCTCTCTGTGTCCCTCGCTCTCTGTGTCCCACACTCTCTGTGTCCCACACTCTCTGTGTCCCTCGCTCTCTGTGTCCCACACTCTCTGTGTCCCTCGCTCTGTGTGTCCCTCGCTCTCTCTGTGTCCCTCCCTCTCTCTGTGTCCCTCGCTCTCCCTGTGTCGCTCACTCTCCGTGTCCCTCACTCTCTCTGTGTCCTTTGCTCTCTCTCTGTCCCTCGCTCTCTGTGTCCCTCGCTCTCTCTGTGTCCCTCCCTCTCTCTGTGTCCCTCGCTCTCCCTGTGTCGCTCACTCTCGTGTCCCTCACTCTCTCTGTGTCCCTCACTCTCTGTGTTCCTCACTCTCTGTGTCCCTCACTCTCTCTGTGTCCCTCGCTCTGTGTGTCCCTCGCTCTCTCTGTGTCCCTCCCTCTTTCTGTGTTCCTCGCTCTCCCTGTGTCGCTCACTCTCGGTGTCCCTCACTCTCTCTGTGTCCCTCACTCTCTGTGTCCCTCGCTCTCTGTGTCCCTCACTCTCTCTGTGGCCCTCACTCTCTATGTCCCTTACTCTTTCTGTGTCCCTCGCTCTCTGTGACCCTCGCTCTCTGTGTCCCTCACTCTCTCTGTGTCCCTCACTCTGTGTCTCTCGCTCTCTCTGTGTGTCCCTCGCTCTCTGTGTCCCTCGCTCTCTGTGTCCCTCACTCTCTGTGCCCCTCACTCTCTCTGTGTCCCTCACTCTCTGTGTCCCTCGCACTCTCTGCATCCCTCGCTCTCTCTGGGTCCCTCGCTCCCTCTGGGTCCCTCACTCTCTCTGTGTCCCTCACTCACTGTGTCCCTCGCTCTCTGTGTCCCTCGCTCTCTGTGTCCCTCACTCTCTCTGTGTCCCTTGCTCTCTGTGTCCCTCACTCTCTCTGTGTCTCTCACTCTCTCTGTGTACCACACTCTCTCTCTGTGTCCCTCGCTCTCTGTGTCCCTCGCTCTCTCTGTGTGTCCCTCGCTCTCTCTGTGTCCATGGCTCTGTCTGTGTGTCCCTCATTCTCTGTGTCCCACACTCTCTCTCTGTGTCATTCACTCTCTCTGTGTCCCTCGCTCTCTCTGTGTGTCCCTCGCTCTCTCTGTGTCCATGGCTCTGTCTGTGTGTCCCTCATTCTCTGTGTCCCACACTCTCTCTCTGTGTCATTCACTCTCTCTGTGTCCCTCGCTCTCTGTGTCCCTCGCTATCTCTCTGTGTCCCTCGCTCTCTCTGGGTCCCTCGCTCCCTCTGGGTCCCTCACTCTCTCTGTGTCCCTCACTCTCTGTGTCCCTCGCTCTCTGTGTCCCTCGCTCTCTGTGTCCCTCACTCTCTCTGTGTCTCTCACTCTGTGTACCACACTCTCTCTGTGTGTCCCTCGCTCTCTGTGTCCCTCGCTCTCTCTGTGTGCCCCTCGCTCTCTCTGTGTCCATGGCTCTGTCTGTGTGTCCCTCATTCTCTGTGTCCCACACTCTCTCTCTGTGTCATTCACTCTCTCTGTGTCCCACACTCTCTCTGTGTGTCCCTCGCTCTCTGTGTCCCTCGCTCTCTGTGTCCCTCGCTCTCTGTGTCCTCGCTCTCTCTGTGTCACTCGCGCTCTCTGTGTCCCTCACTCTCTCTGTGTCCCTCCCTTTCTGTGTGTCCCTCACTCTCTGTGTGTGTCCCTCGCTCTGTCTGTGTCCCTCGCTCTGTCTGTGTCATTCACTCTCTCTGTGTCCCACACTCTCTCTGTGTGTCCCTCACTCTCTGTGTCCCTCGCTCTCTCTGTGTATTCCTCGCTATCTCTGTGTGTCCCTCGCTCTCTGTGTCCTCGCTCTCTCTGTGTCACTCGCGCTCTCTGTGTCCCTCACTCTCTCTGTGTCCCTCCTTTTCTGTGTGTCCCTCGCTCTCTCTGTGTCCCTCGCTCTGTCTGTGTCCCTCGCTCTGTCTGTGTCCCTCGCTCTGTGTTCCTCACTCTCTCTGTGTCCCTCACTCTCTCTGTGTCCCTCACTCTCTCTGTGTCCATCGCTCTCTCTGTGTCCCTCGCTCTCTCTGTGTCCCTCGCTCTCTGTGTTCCACACTCTCTGTGTCGCTCACTCTCTCTGTGTGTCCCTCGCTCTCTGTGTCCCTCGCTCTCTCTGTTTCCCTCGCTCTCTGTGTTCCTCACTAAATGTGTCCCTCACTCTCTCTGTGTCCCTTGCTCTGTCTGTGTCCCTCGCTCTCTCTGTGTGTCCCTCGCTCTCTGTGTCCCTCGCTCTCTGTGTCCCTCGCTCTCTGTGTCCCTCACTCTCTCTGTGACCCTCACTCTCTGTGTCCCCCACTCTCTCTTTGTGTCCCTCGCTCTCTGTGTCCCTCACTCTCTGTGCCCCTCACTCTCTCTGTGTCCCTCACTCTCTGTGTCCCTCGCTCTCTCTGTGTCCCTCGCTCTCTCTGTGTCCCTCGCTCTCTCTGTGTCCCTCGTGCTCTGTGTTACTCGCTCTCTGTGTCCCTCGCTCTCTGTGTCCCTCACTCTCTGTATCCCTCGCGTTCTGTGTCCCTCGCTCTCTCTGTGTCCCTCGCGCTCTCTGTTTCTCACTCTCTGTGTCCCTCTCTCTCTCTCGCTGTGTTCCTTGCTCTCTGTGTCCCTCACTCTCTGTGTCCCTCGCTCTCTCTGTGTCCCTCACTCCCTCTGTGTCCCTCTTCCTCCATGTGTCCCTCGCTCTCTCTGTGTCCCTCGCTCTCTCTGTGTCCCTCGCTCTCTCTGTGTCCCTCTTCCTCCATGTGTCCCTCGTTCTCTCTGTGTCCCTCGCTCTAGCTGTGTCCCTCGCTCTCTCTGTGTCCCTCCCTCTCTCTGTTTCCCTCACTCTCACTGTGTCCCTCGCTCTCTCTGTGTCCATTGCTCTCTCTGATCCCTCGCTCGCTGTGTGTCCCTCGCTCTCTCTGTGTCCCTGGCTCTCTGTGTCCCTCGCTCTCTCTCTGCCCCTCGCTCTCTCTGTGTCCCTCGATCGCTCTGTGTCCCTTGCTCTCTGTGTCCCTCGCGCTCTCTGTGTCCCTCGCTCTCTGTGTGCCTCACTCTCTGTGTCCCTCGTTCTCTCTGTGTCCCTCACTCTCTGTTTCCCTCACTCTCTGTGTCCCTCGCTCTCTGTGTCCCTCGTTCTCTGTGTTAATCGCTCTCTGGGTCCCTCGCTCTCTGTGTGCCTCGCTCTCTGTGTCCCTCGTTCTCTCTGTGTCCCTCATTCTCTGTGTCCCTCACTCTGTGTCCCACACTCTCTGTGTCCCTCGCTCTCTGTGTCCCTCGTGCTCTGTGTCGCTCGCTCTTTGTGTCCCTCGCTCTGTCTGTGTCCCTCGCTCTGTGTCCCTCACTCTCTCTGTGTCCCTCACTCTTTCTGTGTCACTCGCTCTCTCTGTGTCCCTCGCTCTCTCTGTGTCCCTCGCTCTCTGTGTTCCACACTCTCTGTGTCCCTCACTCTCTCTGTGTGTCCCTCGCTTACTGTGTCCCTCGCTCTCTCTGTTTCCCTCGCTCTCTGTGTTCCTCACTCTCTGTGTCTCTCACTCTCTCTGTGTTTCCCTCGCTCTCTGTGTCCCTCGCACTCTGTGTCCCTCGTTCTCTCTGTGCGTCCCTCGCTCTCTATGTCCCTCGCTCTCTCTGTGTCCCTTGCTCTGTCTGTGTCCCTCGCTCTCTCTGTGTGTCCCTCGCTCTCAGTGTCCCTCGCTCTCTGTGTCCCTCGCTCTCTCTGTGTCCCTCGCTCTCTGTGTGCCTCACTCTCTGTGTCCCTCGTTCTCTCTGTGTCCCTCACTCTCTGTTTCCCTCACTCTCTGTGTCCCTCGCTCTCTGTGTCCCTCGTTCTCTGTGTTAATCGCTCTCTGGGTCCCTCGCTCTCTGTGTGCCTCGCTCTCTGTGTCCCTCGTTCTCTCTGTGTCCCTCGTTCTCTGTGTCCCTCACTCTGTGTCCCACACTCTCTGTGTCCCTCGCTCTCTGTGTCCCTCGTGCTCTGTGTCGCTCGCTCTTTGTGTCCCTCGCTCTGTCTGTGTCCCTCGCTCTGTGTCCCTCACTCTCTCTGTGTCCCTCACTCTTTCTGTGTCCCTCGCTCTCTCTGTGTCCCTCGCTCTCTCTGTGTCCCTCGCTCTCTGTGTTCCACACTCTCTGTGTCCCTCACTCTCTCTGTGTGTCCCTCGCTTACTGTGTCCCTCGCTCTCTCTGTTTCCCTCGCTCTCTGTGTTCCTCACTCTCTGTGTCTCTCACTCTCTCTGTGTTTCCCTCGCTCTCTGTGTCCCTCGCACTCTGTGTCCCTCGTTCTCTCTGTGCGTCCCTCGCTCTCTATGTCCCTCGCTCTCTCTGTGTCCCTTGCTCTGTCTGTGTCCCTCGCTCTCTCTGTGTGTCCCTCGCTCTCAGTGTCCCTCGCTCTCTGTGTCCCTCGCTCTCTCTGTGTCCCTCGCTCTCTCTGTGTCCCTCACTCTCTCTGTGTTCCACACTCTCTGTGTCCCTCGCTCTCTGTGTCCCTCTCTCTCTCTCTGTGTCCCTAGCGCTCTCTGTGTCACTCGCTCTCTGTGTCCCTCACTCTCTCTGTGTCCCACACTCTCTGTGTCCCTCGCTCTCTGTGTCCCTCACGCTCTCTGTGTCCCTCGCGCTCTCTGTGTCACCTTCTCTCTGTGTCCCACACTCTCTCAGTGTGTCCCTCACTCTCTGTATCCTTCACTCTCTAAGTGTCCCTCGCTCTCTGTGTCCCTTGCTCTCTGTGACCCTCACTCTCTCTGTGTCCCCCACTCTCTCTCTGTCCCTCGCGGTCTCTGTGTCCCTCCCGGTGTCTGTGTCGCTCGCACTCTCTGTGTCCCTCGCGCTCTCTGTGTCCCTCGCGCTCTCTGTGTCACTCGTGCTCTCTGTGTCCTTCGCTCTCTGTGTCCCTCGCTCTCTGTGTCCCTCGCTCCCTGTGTCCCTCGCTCTCTCTCTGCCCCTCGCTCTCTCTGTGTCCCTCGCTCGCTGTGTGTCCCTCGCTCTCTCTGTGTCCCTGGCTCTCTGTGTCCCTTGCTCTCTCTCTGCCCCTCACTCTCTGTGTCCCTCGCACTCTCTGTGTCCTTCGCTCTCTCTGTGTCCCTCGCTCTCTGTGTCCCACACTCTCTGTGTCCGACACTCTCTGTGTCCCTTGCCCTTTGTGTCCCTCGCTCTCTGTGTCCCTCACTCTCTCTGTGTCTCTCACTCTCTCTGTGTACCACACTCTCTCTGTGTGTCCCTCGCTCTCTGTGTCCCTCGCTCTCTCTGTGTGTCCCTCGCTCTCTCTGTGTCCATGGCTCTGTCTGTGTGTCCCTCATTCTCTGTGTCCCACACTCTCTCTCTGTGTCATTCACTCTCTCTGTGTCCCACACTCTCTCTGTGTGTCCCTCACTCTCTATGTCCCTCGCTATCTCTCTGTGTCCATCGCTCTCTGTGTCCCTCGCTCTCTGTGTCCTCGCTCTCTCTGTGTCACTCGCGCTCTCTGTGTCCCTCACTCTCTCTGTGTCCCTCCTTTTCTGTGTGTCCCTCGCTCTCTCTGTGTCCCTCGCTCTGTCTGTGTCCCTCGCTCTGTCTGTGTCCCTCGCTCTGTCTGCGTCCCTCGCTCTGTGTCCCTCACTCTCTCTGTGTCCCTCACTCTCTCTGTGTCCCTCGCTCTCTCTCTGTCCCTCACTCTCTCTGTGTCCCTCACTCTCTCTGTGTCCATCGCTCTCTCTGTGTCCCTCGCTCTCTCTGTGTCCCTCGCTCTCTGTGTTCCACACTCTCTGTGTCGCTCACTCTCTCTGTGTGTCCCTCGCTCTCTGTGTCCCTCACTCTCTCTGTTTCCCTCGCTCTCTGTGTTCCTCACTCTCTGTGTCCCTCACTCTCTCTGTGTCCCTTGCTCTGTCTGTGTCCCTCGCTCTCTCTGTGTGTCCCTCGCTCTCTGTGACCCTCGCTCTCTGTGTCCCTCGCTCTCTGTGTCCCTCACTCTCTCTGTGTCCCTTGCTCTGTCTGTGTCCCTCGCTCTCTCTGTGTGTCCCTCGCTCTCTCTGTGTGTCCCTCACTCTCTCTGTGTCCCTCGCTCTCTGTGTCCCTCGCTCTCTCTGTTTCCCTCGCTCTCTGTGTTCCTCACTCTCTGTGTCCCTCACTCTCTCTGTGTCCCTTGCTCTGTCTGTGTCCCTCGCTCTCTCTGTGTGTCCCTCGCTCTCTGTGACCCTCGCTCTCTGTGACCCTCGCTCTCTGTGTCCCTCGCTCTCTCTGTGTCCCTCGCTCTTCTGTTTCCCTCGCTCTCTGTGTTCCTCACTCTCTGTGTCCCTCACTCTCTCTGTGTCCCTTGCTCTGTCTGTGTCCCTCGCTCTCTCTGTGTGTCCCTCGCTCTCTGTGACCCTCGCTCTCTGTGTCCCTCGCTCTCTCTGTGTGTCCCTCGCTCTCTGTGTCGCTCGCTCTCTGTGTCCCTCGCTCTCTCTCTGTGTCCCTCGCTCTCTGTGTCCCTCGCGCTCTCTGTGCCCGTCGCGCTCTCTGTGTCACTCGCTCTCTGTGTCCCACACTCTCTGTGTGTCCCTCACTCTCTGTATCCTTCACTCTCTAAGTGTCCCTCGCTCTCTGTGTCCCTTGCTCTCTGTGACCCTCGCTCTCTGTGTCCCTCACTCTCTCTGTGTCCCTCACTCTCTGTGTCTCTCGCTCTCTCTGTGTGTCCCTCGCTCTCTGTCTCCCTCACTCTCTGTGCCCCTCACTCTCTCTGTGTCCCTCACTCTCTGTGTCCCTCGCGCTCTCTGCGTCCCTCGCTCTCTCTGGGTCCCTCGCTCCCTCTGGGTCCCTCACTCTCTCTGTGTCCCTCACTCTCTGTGTCCCTTGCTCTCTGTGTCCCTCGCTCTCTGTGTCATTTGCTCTCTCTGTGTTGCTCGCTCTCCTTGTGTCCCTCAGTCTCTCTGTGTCTGTCACTCTCTCTGTGTCCCACACTCTCTCTGTGTGTCCCTCGCTCTCTGTGTCCCTCGCTCTCTCTGTGTGTCCCTCGCTCTCTGTGTCCCTCGCTCTCTCTTTGTCCATGGCTCTGTCTGTGTGTCCCTCACTCTCTGTGTCCCACACTCTCTCTCTGTGTCACTCACACTCTGTGTCCCTCACTCTCTCTGTGTCCCTCGCTCTCTGTGTCCCTCGCTCTCTCTCTGTGTCCCTAGCGCTCTCTGTGTGTCCCTCGCTCTCTGTGTCCCTCGCTCTCTCTGTGTCCATGGCTCTGCCTGTGTGTCCCTCGCTCTCTGTGTCCCTCGCGCTCTCTGTGTCCCTCGCGCTCTCTGTGTCACCTTCTCTCTGTGTCCCACACTCTCTCAGTGTGTCCCTCACTCTCTGTATCCTTCACTCTCTAAGTGTCCCTCGCTCTCTGTGTCCCTTGCTCTCTGTGACCCTCGCTCTCTCTGTGTCCCCCACTCTCTCTCTGTCCCTCGCGGTCTCTGTGTCCCTCCCGGTGTCTGTGTCGCTCGCACTCTCTGTGTCCCTCGCGCTCTCTGTGTCACTCGTGCTCTCTGTGTCCTTCGCTCTCTGTGTCCCTCGCTCTCTGTGTCCCTCGCTCCCTGTGTCCCTCGCTCTCTCTCTGCCCCTCGCTCTCTCTGTGTCCCTCGCTCGCTGTGTGTCCCTCGCTCTCTCTGTGTCCCTGGCTCTCTGTGTCCCTTGCTCTCTCTCTGCCCCTCGCTCTCTCTGTGTCCCTCGCGCTCTCTGTGTCCCTCGCTCTCTGTGTGTCCCTCGCTCTCTCTGTGTCCCTCGCTCTCTCTGTGTCCCTCGCTCTCTGTGCCCCTCACTCTCTGTGTCCCTCGCACTCTCTGTGTCCTTCGCTCTCTCTGTGTCCCTCGCTCTCTGTGTCCCACACTCTCTGTGTCCGACACTCTCTGTGTCCCTTGCCCTTTGTGTCCCTCGCTCTCTGTGTCCCTCACTCTCTTTGCCCCTCACACTCTCTGTGTCCCTCACTCTCTGTGTCCCTCGTCTCTCTGTGTCCCTCGCTCTCTCTGTGTCCCTCGTGCTCTGTGTTACTCGCTCTCTGTGTCCCTCGCTCTCTGTGTCCCTCACTCTCTGTATCCCTCGCGTTCTGTGTCCCTCGCTCTCTCTGTGTCCATCGCGCTCTCTGTTTCTCACTCTCTGTGTCCCTCTCTCTCTCTCGCTGTGTCCCTTGCTCTCTGTGTCCCTCACTCTCTGTGTCCCTCGCTCTCTCTGTGTCCCTCACTCCCTCTGTGTCCCTCTTCCACCATGTGTCCCTCGCTCTCTCTTTGTCCCTCGCTCTCTCTGTGTCCCTCGCTCTCTCTGTGTCCCTCTTCCTCCATGTGTCCCTCGTTCTCTCTGTGTCCCTCGCTCTAGCTGTGTCCCTCGCTCTCGCTGTATCCCTCGCTCTCTCTGTGTCCCTCCCTCTCTCTGTTTCCCTCACTCTCGCTGTGTCCCTTGCTCTCTGTGTCCCTTGCTCTCTCTGTGTCCATCGCTCTCTCTGTGTCCCTCGCTCTCTCAGTGTCCCTCGGTCTGTGACCCTCGCTCTCTCTGTGTCCCTCCCTTTCTGTGTGTCCCTCGGGCTCTCTGTGTCCCTCGCGCTCTCTGTGTCCCTCGCGCTCTCTGTGTCCCTCGCTCTCTCTGTGTCTTTCCAGACTAAACTCGGCAGGTAAAGTCTGACTCACAAATAGACCAGAAAATTCTAATATTCCAGCCTTTGTGCCGGTTAGAAACTTCTAATATTCCAACTGTTTGTTGGGAACTAGAAACTTCTAATATTCGAGCCCCCTCTGCTGATTTAGAAACTTCTACTATTCTAGCCTCGTTTTACCTAGAAACTTCTAATATTCTCGGTCTCCACGCTGGATGCCATGGAGAAAGCAAAACAACCGGCTGGGCGCAATTCACACGGTGTTAACACGACGGCTGCCGTGTGGAAAATAAAGCAACCCATTCGGCGTAATTGACAGGGTTTTAATTAAAACGTTGGGCGCCATGTTTTTGAAAACTCACCACTATTCTTAGAATTCCCCCAATACCAAAAAGGGCCGACATTCTAAATGGTGATCAGGGATTCTCACTCCCCGACTCCGATGCAAGCTTCAGTGGGTGCTATTCAGGTCAAACTATGTTTTCTAGTTATCCCCCAGTATAACCCATGTCTCCACCGAAGATTCCATCTACTTACCACTTAGTACCATCGATCCTGGGTCCCGCATTGCTAAGTAAGTAAAGTAGACTTTGGAATAACCACTATTTCAGGTTAAATTAAGTTATTTTATTATTATATTTTTTCTTTTAAAAGCTGCAAATACTTTCTTTACAGAAAGGAAAAAGACCTTGCTTCTGGGTCCTTCTGGGTGGTTGAAGGGACCTTCAGGCCCACCTTGACAATCAATCTTCTTTATAAAGTCTGGTCTTCTTTGGATGTAATCGCTGATGAGCTCGGTTGCTGTGTCCTGTCTTTCCCATGTACCGAGCTGTGAGAGCTGACTCTGCTGGCTATCTCTGAGCTGACATAGAGCTGACTCTTTGAATTCTAGTCTTCCTGAGATGTATTAGCTGTTTTAGCTCGGCTGCTATGCCTTGTCTTTCCCATGGCCGAGCTGACTGTAATCTGACTCTGAGCTGCTTGTTTCTACGCTGCTTCTCTCTCTCCCTCCCTCTGAGTTCTGGTTCTGGTTCTGGTAGTTCCTGCCCTTGGCTCTGGGTTTATATATTTTTCTAACAGTTATCTAGCTTTTATGATTTTATTGTAAAGTAACTTATTTAACTTTGATTGTACAAAGTACGTTTGATTAAACCTTCTAATCCTACTAAGTATTCATTTTGACATAACTGCATCTCAGAGATCGGATTACAGTGTTTCCTTTGTGATGATCAAAATGCTTTGGTTTCAAGAGGTGTTACTTTTAATTCCTGTCATTTCTGTAGTTTTATTTTCCAATTGTGTCCTCAGCTCATAATTTTGACTTTGATTTTGGCTTTGAATTATGTTTCTCGTAGACTGATAGTCTCCAGCTTTCTTTAATTTACCTGGTTTAGCAAATTTTCACACCTAGAATTATCACCAAATTCAACTGAACCTCATCCTTTTTTCCAGTTGCAAACTAAGACAGTTACTTTCAATGAAGGTGTGGGCCCAGTAACCCCACCCAACACTAAGGGCAATTTTGGACACTAAGGGCAATTTATCATGGCCAATCCACCTCACCTGCACATCTTTGGACTGTGGGAGGAAACCGGAGCACCCGGAGGAAACCCACGCAGACACGGGGAGAACGTGCAGACTCCGCACAGACAGTGACCCAAGCCGGAATTGAACCTGGGACCCTGGAGCTGTGAAACAATTGTGCTATCCACAATGCTACCGTGCTGCCCGCTGTTTCCACCTTGGCAGCTCACCCCTGATACCATGTGACTTCACCTTTTGTACCAGTCTGCCATGAGGGACCTTGTCAAAGGCCTTACTGAAGTCCATGTAGACAGCTTCCACTACCCTACCTGCATAAATCATCTTTGTGACCTCTTCTAAAAACTTTATCAATTGAGTGAGACACGACCTCCCCTTCACAAAACTATGCTCTCTCACTAATACGTCCATTTGCTTCTAAATCGGAGTAGATCCTGTCTCGAAGAATTCTCTCCAGTAATTTCCTTACTACTGACGTAAGGCTCACCGGCCTGTAGGTCCCTGGATTATCCCTGCTACCCTTCTTAAACAAAGGATCAAGAGTGGCTATTCTCCAGTCCTCGGGGACATCACCTGAAGACTGTGAGGATCCAAAGATTTCTGTCAAGGCCTCAGCAATTTCCTCTCCAGCCTCCTTCAGTATTCTGGGGTAGATCCCATCAGGCCCTGGGGACTGATCTACCTTAATATTTTTTAAGACACCCAACACCTCGTCTTTTTGGATCACAATGTGACCCAGGCTATCTACACCCCCTTCTCCAGACTCAACATCCACTAATTCCTTCTGTTTGGTGAATACTGATGCAAAGTATTCATTTAGTACCTCGCCCATTTCCTTGGCTTCACACATAGATTCCCTTGCCTATCCTTCAGTGGGCCAATCCGTTCCCTGGCTACCCTCTTGCTTTTTATGTACGTGTAAAAAGCCTTGGGATTTTCCCGAATTAGTCGTTCGGGGCGGTTGGACAGAGTACTTGTCCACAACCTCACACACTCACAATACAGTCGGCTGATATGCCTTTGGGAGGGGCAACTCTGCACCACATCAATCCCCTCACGCTGAGGTGGAGGGAGTTGTGACGAGGGCGGTTGGACCCGGCAGTTGTTCTGAACCTCACACTCACTCTCAATAATATGGGTGGAGTTCTGAGGCCGCGGTTGTATGGGGAATTGTTCTCAACCTCACACTCTCAGAACATATTGGATATGCTGTCGTGTCGATTGAACCGGGAAATAGTTCACAACTTCACACACATGATCACTATCAGTTGAAGAGGACGGTGAGGTTGTGGCGGCGGAACACTTGTTCCCCAATTCACACACTAACACTCTCACAGTCATTTCGAAGGGCAGACTTAGGAACGCTTGTACGTGCTAGTTTTTCACAACCTCATACGCACTCACAGTAAAGTAGGGAGGTGATGAGGAGGTCATGTGGTGGGTTCATAGTTCACAACCTCACACATCTGTTCACAATAACGTGGAGGGTGTGGAGAGTGGGCGGACAGAAGTGTTCGGTGTTCACAACCTCACACACACACATTCACAATATGGTGGCGATGGTGAGGGGGGCCCGGACGGGGCAATTGTTCACACAGTTACAATCAGGTGGAGGTGTTGTTCAATGGGAGACGGATATTTTGCAACCACTGAAAAAAACAATAAAATATCCAGAAGAAAGAAGAACCAGACAACTTGCCTCAAAGGCTACCGTCCGTTGGCCTTGACATCGATCGAAGTGAAGTGCTTCGAGAGTTTGGCCATGAAGCACATCAACACCACACTCCTCGGATGCCTCGATCCACGACAATTTGCATAGTGCCGTAACCGGTCCTCAGCAGACGCCATCTCACTGGCCCGACACTCATCCCTGGAACATCTCCACAACAAGGACTCCGACGTCAGTCTCATATTCATTGACTAACGCTCCGCTTTCGGACACAATCATTCTGACCTTCTCCGCGATTGTTCTCATTACCGGTGCCCAGAAGGCTGCGTGCTTAGCCCCGTACGACACTACCTATACAGCCAGGACGTGTGGCAATATGTGGCTCCAACTCCATTTAAAGTTTGCTGCTCGGTCAGATCTCGAACAACGATAAGTCATAATACGGGAGGGGGATAGAGAATACAGTAGAGTGGTGCAGCGACAACAATCTCTCCCTCAATGACGGGAAACTAAAGATCTGGTCATTGTTTTTAGGAAGCTAAGTACTGTACACACTACTGTGTGCATCAGCGGGGCCGAGGTGGAGATGGTTGATAGCTTCAAATTCCTTGTTGCGCACATCACCAAAAATCTGTCTGCTCCAAGCACGTCGACGCTACCACTAAGAAATCACAACAGGGCCTATACTTCCTCATGAAACTGTGGAAATTCGGCATGTCCCCACTGACTCTTACCAACGTTTACAGGTGCAGCATCGAACGCATCCTATCTGGCTGCATTGCAGCGTTGTGTCGCAATTGCTCAGCCTAAGACCGCAAGAAACATCGAAGAGTCGTGAACACCGCCTCGTCCATCAGGCGAACCCACCTCCCATCCATTGCCTGTATCTACCGCTGCCTTGGGAAAGCGGGCAGCATAATCAAAGAGCCATCCAACCAGCTTACTAACTGCAAACTTTTGCCATCGGTCAGGAGATACAAAAGTCTGAGAACACGCAGAAACAGATTCAAATACAGCTTCTTCCCCGCTGTTACTGGACTGCGAAACGACCCTCTTCTGGGCTGATCTGATTAATACTACTCCTGGATGCTTCACTCGATGCCGCTGTCTCGGTATTTGCAGTGTGGACCTTTCGTTGCCCCATTAACGGACTTTGGTTTCTTCTCATCGACTAAATGATCTGTTAGATCTGGAATAGAGAATTCATTGTAACTGTCCCTCGGTACACGTTACAACAAACAAATCCAAATCCTATCCGGAGTCCAGATATTAAATATCTTGAAACTGGTGAAATTATGACAGATGGAGTGTTTATTACTTGAATTATTTAATTATTTTCTGTCGAAGATCAGTCACCTGTTAACGTAATTTATCCCAATAATGAGAGTGAACTCGAACTCACTGCTTGGTCGAATAAACAATTAACTCATTCATTCATTACCTGTTTGTTCATTATGTTGAAGTTCAACAAACTTTACAACCAATTATTATTTCGCAACATCAATAGAAAATTGTTTTTCAGTCCATTAAACACAGCAAATGACTGAAAACATTTCATTGCATCTTTGACTGTGATTGCCGCAGGATTGTTCATTCCAACAATCACAGACCGTTTCTCATTATTGTTTATACAATAATGAAATGGAGATTGTTATTCAGTGGAATAGAATCTGTAATTCCTGACCACACAACGATAATAACATCAATTAAACATGCATTTGTTCAGCTCACAATCCCAATCAATGGGGTTCTCCCTGGGCAGGATCCTCCCCTTCGCCGGCAGCGCCCCCATGTCCGCGGGTTTCCCCACGCCGTGGGGAGGCCACAACGGGAAACTCACTGACCGGCTGCGGGAATGGGGAATGCCGCGCGCAGCTTCGGAAACCGGACCTGATGGAACTGAGAACCAAAGACAGACCATTAAAACGCTGATAATATTCCGACAGAATGCTCATGGGAAGGAACTGATTCCATTCAATCCATTGATCACCAACGATATGTATTAATTTTTTTAACTTGCTACAATAATATGCATTTTGAAATATTTTGCATGTCGCTGACACTAACAATTATATCTCAGGTTTTAATTCCAGTAATCATTGTTGTGACATGAGCCAACGGGGTCTCGGTCTTCCAGCGCGAGATGGACCGAATGGTTGACCGGTACGGTTTACGGGCAACATTCCCGTATCTCTATAATGTCACCGTCTGCGGCCACGACCAGCAGGACCACGACACCAACCTCCGAACATTTCTCCAGACCGCTAAAATCCTTAACCTGACGTACAACAAGGATAAATGCGTGTTTAGCACCGACTGTCTAGCCATCCTCGGCTACAAGTTGCGAAATGGAGTTATAGGCCCCGACCCTGCACGCATGCGCCCCCTTATGGAGTTCCCCCTCCCTCACTGCTCCAAGGCCCTGAAATGTTGCCTGGGCTACTATGCCCAGTGGGTCCCCAACTACGCGGAAAAGCCCCGTCCCCGATCCAACCCACAGTTCTTCCCCTGTCAATCGAGGCCCGCCAGGCCTTCAGCCGCACCAAAGCAGACATTGCAAAGGCCACGATGCGCGCCATCGATGAGTCCCTCCCCTTCCAGCTCGAGAGCGATGCGTCCGACGTAGCTCTGGCGGCCACCCTCAACCAAGCGGGCAGACCCGTGGCCTTCTTCTCCCGTATCCTCCATGCCTCCGAAATCCGCCACTCCTCAGTCGAAAAGGAGGCCCAGGCCATAGTGGAAGCTGTGCAACATTGGAGGCATTACCTGGCCGGCAGGAGATTCACTCTCCTCACTGACCAACGGTCGGTTGCATTGATGTTCGATAATGCACAGCGGGGCAAGATAAAACACGACAAGTTCTTGCAGTGGAGGATCGAGCTCTCCACCTACAACTCCGAGATCTTGTATCGTCCCGGGAAGCTAAACGAACCTCCTGACGCCCTGTCCCACGGCACATGTGCCACCGAACAAGTGGACCGCCTCCGAGCCCTCCACGAGGACCTCTGCCACCCGGGGGCCACTCGCCTTTTCCATTTTGTCAAGACCCGCAACCTGCCCTACTCCATCGAGGAGGTCAGGACAGCCACCAGGGACTGCCAAATCTGCGCGGAGTGCAAACCGCACTTCTACCGGCCAGAGAGGGCACACCTGATAAAGGCTTCCCGTCCCTTTGAACGCCTCAGCATGGACTTCAAAGGCCCTCTCCACTCCACCGACCGCAACACGTACTTCCTGAACGTGATTGACGAGGACTGTTCCCGTTCGCCATCCCCTGCCCCGACATGACCGCAAAGACCGTTATCAAGGCCCTCCAGGGTATCTTTACACTGTTCGCGTTCCCCGCTTACATACACAGTGATAGGGGGTCCTCCTTTATGAGCGACGAACTGCGTCAATTCCTACTCAGCAAGGGCATCGCCTCGAGCAGGACGACCAGTTACAACCCCCGGGGTAACGGACAGGTAGAGAGGGAGAACGGAACCGTCTGGAAGACCGTCCTACTGGCCCTACAGTCCAGGAACCTCCCAGTCTCCCGCTGGCAAGAAGTCCTCCCGGATGCCCTCCACTCCATCCGGTCACTGCTTTGTACCACCACCAACCAGACACCTCACGAACGTCTCCTTGTCTTCCCCAGGAAGTCCTCCTCTGGGACCTCGCTCCTGACCTGGCTGGCAGCACCCGGTCCCATCCTGCCCTGAAAACACGTGTGGGCGCACAAGTCGGACCCATTGGTCGAGAGGGTCCATCTGCTCCACGCTAACCCCAGTACGCCTATGAGACATACCCCGACGGCCGACAAGATACGGTCTCCCTATGGGACCTGGCGCCCGCCGGAACCCCATGTACATTCCAGCCGCCAGTCCCACCCTCCCCTCCACGGCAGCACCTTCCCGGAGGATCGGCCCTTCCATCGGCCCCGCCGAGGACCCCCCCACACCCACCGACGCCCCCTTCCAGGTCAACCGTTTTCCCCACCAGCGCCGTCGAGGAGTGCCGAAGCAGCCATGGAGATGGAAGCCACGCTCCCGGAGTCTCAGACGCCCGAGCCTCCACCGGAGTCAGAAAAAGCTCCGACGGTCAGAGAGGACGGCCAGGGCCCCCGATCGACTGATTGCTTCATTTTAATTGTAATCTGTAAATAGAAACCATCGAATGTACACAGCTATCAGACTTGGAAATAGTTACTAAACACTGTACGGAGGTATCACAGTATCTCCATAACTAATTATACCACGGTGCCATGTTTTGTAGTTTCAGGCCACCACCCCCGCCGGACTCTTTTTTAACAGGGGGTGAATGTGGTATTATAGGTATTACGGTACCTGATAGGCTGAAGCACCATTGGTGGAAACTGAATGCTTTCTATTGGTTAGAATGTATGAAAGCTCCGCCCTGCTAGGCGGGGTATAAGAGCCCGTGCCGCCCCAGCCATGAGCTGCTGGGGGAAACGTCCAGCTTATTAAAGCCTTCAGTTGGACGACAACCTCGCTTTAGTGGTCATTGCTCGTGCATCAGGGTGCAAAGGAGATTTACCAGGATGCTGCCTGGTTTGCAGGATGG
This sequence comes from Scyliorhinus torazame, assembly GCF_047496885.1. Classification (NCBI taxonomy): domain Eukaryota; kingdom Metazoa; phylum Chordata; class Chondrichthyes; order Carcharhiniformes; family Scyliorhinidae; genus Scyliorhinus; species Scyliorhinus torazame. The sequence continues at coordinate 260,728 of NW_027307969.1, forward strand.
GTCTTATGAGGGAAGTTTGAGGGAGCTAGGGCTTTTGTCTTTGGAGCGGAGGAGGATGAGAGGCGACTGAATAGAGGTTTATAAGAAAATGAGGGGGATAGATAGAGTGGGCGTTCAGAGACTATTTCCTCGGGTGGATGTAGCTGTTACAAGGGGGCATAACGAGAAGATTCAGGGTGGGAGATATAGGAGGGATGTCCGAGGTAGGTTCTTTACTCAGAGAGTGGTTAGGGTGTGGAATGGACTGCCTGCTGTGAGAGTGCAGTCGGACACTTTAGGAACTTACAAGCGGTTATTGGATAGTCACATGGAGCACACCAGAATGACAGGGAGTGGGATAGCTTGATCTTGGTTTCGGACAAGGCTCGGCACAACATCGAGGGCCGAAGGGCCTGTTCTCTGCTGTACTGTTCTATGTTCTATTCCAAGTGTTTACTGTTTATGGAGAGAGAGAGAAAAAGACGGGGGGGAGGAGGTAGAGAGAGTGACTGGTAGAGACAGAAAGGCAGGAGCGGAGGGAGAGAGAGAGGTAAAGAGAGAGAGACAGTCAGAGAGAGAGGGAGAGAGAGAGACAGATTGAGGGAGAGACTGGCAGAGATATAAAGACAGGGACGGAGAGAGAGGTAAAGAGAGGGAGAGAGACAGTCAGAGAGAGAGAGACAGACAGTCAGAGAGAGAGAGAGGGAGAGAGAGGGAGGGAGAGACTGGCAGAGATATAAACGCAGGGACGGAGGGAGAGAGAGAGAGGTAAAGAGAGAGAGAGACAGACAGTCAGAGTGAGAGAGGGAGAGACAGTGATGGAGAGACTGGCAGAGACATAAACGCAGGGACGGAGGGAGAGAGACAGAGGTAAAGAGAGAGAGAGAGAGACAGTCAGAGAGAGAGAGAGGGAGAGAGAGGGAGGGAGAGACTGGCAGAGACATAAACGCAGGGACGGAGGGAGAGAGAGAGAGAGGTAAAGAGAGAGGGAGAGAGACAGGCAGAGAGAGAGAGAGACAAAGCGAGGGAGAGACTGGCAGAGACAGAAAGGCAGGAGCGGAGGGAGAGGGAGAGAGGTAAAGAGAGAGAGAGACAGTCAGAGAGAGAGAGAGGTAAAGAGAGAGGGAGAGAGACAGGCAGAGAGAGAGAGGTAAAGCGAGAGAGAGAGAGAGACAGTCAGAGAGAGAGAGTGAGGGAGAGACTGGCAGAGACATAAACGCAGGGACGGAGGGAGAGAGAGAGAGAGGTAAAGAGAGAGGGAGAGAGACAGGCAGAGAGAGAGAGAGACAAAGCGAGGGAGAGACTGGCAGAGAGAGAAAGGCAGGAGCGGAGGGAGAGAGAGAGAGGTAAAGAGAGAGAGAGACAGTCAGAGAGAGAGGGAGAGAGAGAGACAGATTGAGGGAGAGACTGGCAGAGATATAAAGACAGGGACGGAGAGAGAGGTAAAGAGAGAGAGAGAGACAGTCAGAGAGAGGGAGAGAGAGAGACAGATTGAGGGAGAGACTGGCAGAGATATAAAGGCAGGGACGGAGGGAGAGAGAGAGGTAAAGAGAGAGAGAGAGACAGTCAGAGAGAGAGAGACAGACAGTCAGAGAGAGAGAGAGAGAGGGAGGGAGAGACTGGCAGAGATATAAACGCAGGGACGGAGGGAGAGAGAGAGAGGTAAAGAGAGAGAGAGACAGACAGTCAGAGTGAGAGAGGGAGAGACAGTGATGGAGAGACTGGCAGAGACATAAACGCAGGGACGGAGGGAGAGAGACAGAGGCAAAGAGAGAGAGAGAGAGACAGTCAGAGAGAGAGAGAGAGGTAAAGCGAGAGAGAGAGACAGTCAGAGAGAGAGAGAGAGAGAGAGACAGTCAGAGAGAGAGAGAGAGAGAGTGAGGGAGAGACTGGCAGAGACATAAACGCAGGGACGGAGGGAGAGAGAGAGGTAAAGAGAGAGAGAGAGACAGTCAGAGGGAGAGAGAGAGAGTGAGGGAGAGACTGGCAGAGACATAAACCTCCCCACCCGGATAGGATCACATTGCTGTCTGTGGGATCTTGCTGTGCACCACTGGCCTGCAGCCTTCCCTGGACTGTCAGCTTAGTGACCACACACAATGTCAAATTAAACTAGTTCATGGACTGTAAAGCACCTTTGGGGGGGGGGGGGGGGAGGGGACATAACCTAACCCTCCCCTGCCCCACCCCCCTGAGACTGGGAGCAGGGCACTGACTCCACACTGGAGACCCCCATATACTGTGTGCCTACCCCCCCCCCCCACCTCCCCATCCCCTCTTTGACCCTCCCACCAAACTCCACCTCTATTCTGTTCTCTATTCCTGTTTCCCTCGCTCTCTCCCCTCCCTCGCCACTCTCTCTTCACCCATTTCTCTGACTCGGGGAGTAAGACGGGGAAAGAGACAGAGAATCTGACAAGCAGAAATTTTGTCAAAGTCAATTCAAACGCTGCCCTGGGCTTTTCCACACACAACACTGACGTTCCAGTAAAACACGGGCACTCTGCAATTGGCCAATTGTCTCATTGAAGTGAAATGAAAGTCCCTCTTTGAAACTGGCAGTGAGGTGGGGGGAGTGGGGGAAAGTTTGGAGACTTTGGAGAACTCGGTGACTGAATTACCCCCCCCCCAGCCCAGCCTGCCCCCCCCCAGCCTGCCCCAGACACACACACACACACACATGCACCCCCCTCCCCATCACCAACACTTCACTAATCAGCCCATCTTCAGCACAGGAGATACTCTGGGATTAGAAACAGTCCCTGACACTGCCTCGCATTTACAACTTCAATCCCAGCACCTGGGCAACATTAGGAAAGGCGGTGTGTTCACGTTTACATGTTGCAGTGTGCACAGCAAGATCCCACAATAAATAAACATGATGGATACAGGAGCCCAGTCCATATCCTGTGTCTCTTAACAACCTCCCACTCAACCTCCCCCCCCCCCCCACACACACACACATTCCCCACCCCCGCCAGCCCCCCATTCAAATAACGACAAATCACATTGGTGTTTCTATCATTTTATTGGAAGAGGAAATATAGAGAGAGGTAGCCGGAGAGAGAGAGAGAGGCTTGTGGTGGGGGAGGGGGGAGGTGCGGTGGGGAAAAAAGAGACAGGGAATTTCTCCCACACCCCCTCTCATTTTCTCACAGGGCTTCTTTCCCTCAGGAGACATTTTCAAATCGACTGTCTCAGGGCTGTAGTTTGTGTAAAATCGCACTTTCTAAAACACAATGTAACTGGGCCCAGCTTGACTGCACACAGCAGAACCCCACCCACAGACCCTTTCCTTTTCACTGTATCTCTCTCTGTCTTTCTCTCTCCACCTCTCTTTTTCTCTCCATCTCCCTCCGACCTCTCTCTCCCCTCTCTTTTCCTCTCGCTCTCCCTCCACCCTCTCTCTGTTTTCCCTTTCCCTCTCTCTTATCTCTCGACAAATCGCATTGGGATTTTCTTTTACATTTACTACAAGGTGAAATAGAGAAAGAAATGGCTGGAAAGAGGGAGAGGTTGGAAAGAGGGAGAGATTGGGAAGAGGGAGAGATTGGAAAGAGGGAGAGATTGGGAAGGAGGGAGAGATTGGGAAGGAGGGAGAGATTGGAAAGAGAGAGAGATTGGAAAGAGGGAGAGATAGAAAGCTGGAGGGACAGAGACAGGGATATTTCACCACAAAACCCCCTCCGAAATCCTTCCAATGCCACCGCCCTGTCTAAAACACAAACACCACTGGGATTGAGGTCAAATCTTTACCCAGGCTGCGGCCTATTCATTTCACACCCACTCCCTCACCCCCTCCCGACTGCTTCACACTCAGACAACTAGTTTAATTTCAAATGTGTGTGGTCTCTAAGTTGAAGTTTAGGAAATGCAGCAGGCCATTGATGCACAGCAGGATCCCACAACCAGCAATGTGATCCTGTCAGGGACAGGCAAGTGAGCGGGGAGGGGGGGGGGACATATTCCTTCCATTGCCTGCTATATTTGTTCTTCCATCTCCCCCTGCCCCCCCCTAAACTCCCCCCCCCCGTGAACACCATGGGTATTCCCAGTCTGGAGACACATCCACTGTCCCCAGAAAGAGAGAAACTCCCCTCTTTAAACTGGGAAACCCACTGCCCGGTCCGTTTAGAGACTTTTTAAAGTCTCCCTCCCACCATTTATTTCTATTCTTTTCCCAAATCAGGGTATCCCCAGAAAGAAGAGATGAGACTCCCCATTGCAGTTTGTGGGGTGGTTTTCATAGATTAAAGGTTTAAAGAGACACTAAAATGCTGGAGAGAGATGGACAGATAGTGGCAGAACGCTGGGGAGACAGAGAGAGAGGGAGACAAGAATGGAAAGAAGGTAGAGAGGGAGAGAAAGCCTCTCTTTTTCACAGCCTCCCTCTCCCTTCATGCTCTCTCTGTCTTTCTCCTCTCCCTCTCTCTAATCTCCCTCACACCCCTCCCCACACTCTTTCCGTACTCCGCGCTCTGTCTCCCCCTCACCCCAGTACCCCAGTAGTTGGGAAGGAGAGAGAGAGAGAGTCAGGCACAGGAATCCAACACTCACAACAACAGTAACCTGAATTCAAATGGCCCCCTGCCAATTTAATTTCTCCCTCATATTTATGTCTCGGCCTAAAATACAGGCTTCATTCCAGAATTATACCCGCTTCAAGTTAAGGGACTGTTATTCCGAGCCATCGAGATTACTTTACAGTCAATGAATTTGTTTTGAAAGTGACCCCACTATTTTTTTATTGTTTAATTTTTTGAAAATAAATTTAAAATACCCAATTCATTTTTTCCAATTAAGGGGCAATTTAGGGTGGCCAATTCACCAACGTAGCACACCTTTGGGTTGTGGGGGTGAAACACACGCAGACACGGGGAGAATGTGCAAACTCCACACGGACACTGACGGGATCGAACCTGGGACCTCGGCGCCGTGAGGCTGCAGTGCTAACCCACTGCGCCACCCTGCTGCCCTAAAGTGACCCCAATATTATTAATTTTGTGAATTCTGCTGGCAACGTGTACACAGGGAGATCGCCAAAATGATAACACTTTGCAAATTGAGTTCAGAATTTCTGATCTGGGATTTCTCTATCTCTCTCTGTTTCTACACCATTGTTGCACTGTACAAACTGACAGCAGTATTGATTGCACAGTAAGATCCCACACGCAGCAGTGTGATCCTGGCTGAATATCCCCTCAGTCCCCTGTGAAATCGGTTCAGCAACTCACTCATTCCCAATTCCTTAAAATGTGAGACCTTCGAACCCACTTTGCAGTCCGTGTGCTATTTTAATTTAAGAGTTGAGATCTCAATTACTTTGCGGGCAAAGGCCACAGGCCTGTGCGTGAACAGCAAGATCCCACAGCAGCAGCAATGTGAACCTAACCAGGCGGGATGCTGTATTTCCTCTCCCCCCGCCCACCCCCCTCACTCCTGCTACGAGCTCCAGTCCCCCCTGGATCTAAACCCTTTCCTCCCCCCTCATCCTGTGTGTGTGGATTGGACCCAGTCTAAAGAACTCCCTTCAATCCTCTGAAAGAGTTAAACTGCCTCTCAAAACTGAGAAAAACCTTTTTAAAACAAAATCCATTGGTACACAGAAAGATCCCAGAAGGTGCAGTCAGCAGTGTTGAGTGTCGTTTAAAATAGCTAACAGGTTATACAGAGAGTGATCGGGGCTCAGAGAATGAAATCCAACCCCTCCCTCTCTTTCGGGACACCCAGATTTAAAAGAACCCTGTTATTTTGGGTTCATAAACAAAATTTAGACAGCTTCATATTGCAGGTTTTTAATTTGCTCTTTGTCACCCACCAAACGGTTAATGTGTTTGTGTCTAAGTGCAAGGCCGGGGCGGCAATAAAGAGACAACTCACGTGAGTGCGGCCTGTGGAGTAGGCCTCAGTCCATCCACTTGTCCTCTGGAGAATAGCCCTTGTCCAAAGATTCCTGCTCACATTGCAGATGTGGTATACCTGGATTTCCAGAAAGCTTTTGACAAGGTGCCACACAAAAGGTTGCTGCATAAACTAAAGATGCATGGCATTGAGGGTAAAGTGGTAGCATGGGTAGAGGATTGGTTAACTAACAGAAAGCAGAGAGTGGGGATAAATGGGTGTTTCTCTGGTTGGCAACGTGTAACTAGTGGGGTCCCTCAAGGATCAGTGTTGGGCCCGCAATTGTTCACAATTTACATAGATGATTTGGAGTTGGGGACCAAGTGCAATGTGTCAAAGTTTGCAGACGACACTAAGATGAGTGGTAAAGCAAAAAGTGCAGAGGATACCGGAAGTCTGCAGAAGGATTTGGATAGGTTAGGTGAATGGGTTAGGGTCTGGCAGATGGAATTCAATGTTGCCAAGTGTGAGGCTATCCATTTTGGGAGGAATAACAGAGGAATGGTTTATTATTTAAACGGTAAGATGTTAAAACATGCTGCTGTGCAGAGAGACCTGGGTGTGCTGGTGCACGAGTCGCAAAAAGTTGGTGTGCAGGTGCAACAGGTGATTAAGAAGGCTAATCGAGTTTTGTCTTTCGTTGCTGGAGGAGGGAGTTCAAGACTAGGGAGGTTATGCTGCAATTGTATAGGGTGTTGGTGAGGCCACATCTGGAGTATTGTGTTCAGTTTTGGTCTCCTTACCTGAGAAAGGACATATTGGCACTGGAGGGAGTGCAGAGGAGATTCACTAGGTTGATCCCAGAGTTGAGGGGATTAGATTATGACGAGAGGTTGAGTAGACTGGGACTGTACCCGTTGGAGTTTAGAAGGATGCGGAGGGGGGGGGGGGGGCGGATCTTATAGAAACATATAAGATTATGAAGGGAATAGATAGGATAGATGCGGGCAGGTTGTTTCCCCTGGTCGGGGAAAGCAGAACTAGGGGGCATAGCCTCAAAATAAGGGGAGGTAGATTTAGGACGGAGTGTAGGGGGAACTTCTTCACCCAAACGGTTGTGAATCTCTGGAATTCCTTGCCCAGTGAAGCAGTTGAGGCTCCTCCTTTAAAAGTTTTTAAGAAAAAGTTAGATGCCTTTCTAAAGAATAAAGGGATTGGGGGATATGGTGTACGGGCCGGAGAGTGGAGCTGAGTCCACAAAGATCAGCCATGATCTCACTGAATGGCGGAGCAGGCTCGAGGGGCCAGGTGGCCGACTCCTGCTCCTAGTTCTTATGTTCTTATTCAAAATTCAAATTCCTGGGGGAAAGAGGGAGAAAATGAACTCATGCGCAGGAAAATGGTTAAACTAGAAACACAGCAAGAGGCCAAGATTCTCCCTCTCAGTTACACAAACTCCCAGCACCTTTTATAAGGTGTTACTGCTATATTTATAAAATTAGGGCCAAAGAATGCAAACACATCATTTTGTTTTTGTTTTGGTGAAGCCCGGCCACATTTCTGTCCATGCAGCAGGGGACGAGTGTGCTGCATGATGCCTATTGGAGCGACTGAGTAAAGGAACACAAAGTGACTGAGGGAGAAAGAAAAGGGGGTGGGCTCCAAAACGCCGGGCGCAGCACAACCCAAAAAGAACAAAAAGGAGAGACAAAAACTCAACAAAACGCCGCCAAATGAAAGTGTGAGAATCGGGTGTAGCGCACAATGACTCACGAGAGACGAACAGAGATGAAGTCGATGAGGCTTTATTAAGCGTGACTTGTTCCCCGCATTTCAGCAACAGACTGGAGCTGCGGGGAGAACTCCTGGTTCTTATACTCCGCCTTCAGGGCAGAGCTAGAGATCAACAGCCAACCAGGACCCGGGATCTGTCAGCCAATGGCATCACGGCTTCACAGTCCCACATGACCCCTAATGCATACTACCACATTCACCCCTTGTTAAAAATGAACCCGGCGGGGTGGTGCTTCGCATGGTGGTAGGGGTTTACAAGGCTGGTCCTGGGAGGAAAAAAAACTTTTTGCATGTCATTACAGTGCCCTACACTTTGCCCTACACTGGGCTATGTACAGGGTTTGTGAACTGTTTACAATATTCGTAAGAAGAAAAAGAACATTCTCGTTAAAGTCCACAACATTCTTGTGTTACACCGATGCCACGAGTCGAGCGGGCGGTCTGGTCTTCCTTGTCGATCGCCTCAGCCCCGGTGGTGGTGCAGGTGCTTGTTCCGGCGTTGTCGTCTCCGGGAGCTTTACGGTGTCTGCTTCTGCTTCACTCCTGGTCGGACACGGGAGGAGGACCGATCCTCCCGGGAAGGGGGCGGTCGCGGGGTGCGCCGGTGGCAGGGAGGGGGTGATTGGTGTCGAGGGGGTGTGCGTGTTGCCGGCGGGTGCCAGATCCCGCAGGGAGACCGTGTCCTGTCGGCCGTTGGTGTACGCCACGTAGGCGTACTGCGGGTTCGCGTGGAGGAGGTGAACCCTCTCGACCAACGGGTCCGACTTGTGCGCCCGCACATGTTTCGGGAGCAAGATGGGTCCTGGGGCCGCCAGCCAGGTCGGCAGCGACATTCCAGAGGAGGACCTCCTAGGGAAGACAAGGAGGCACTCATGAGGCGTTTGGTTAGTGGTGGTACACAGCAGCGACCGGATGGAGTGGAGAGCGTCCGGGAGGACCTCCTGCCACCGGGAAACTGGGAGATCCTTGGACCGTAGGGCCAGTAGGACGGTCTTCCAGACCGTGGCGTTCTCCCTCTCTACTTGCCCGTTCCCCTGGGGGTTGTAGCTAGTCGTCCTGCTCGAGGCTATACCCTTGCTGAGCAGGAACTGGCGCAGCTCGTCACTCATGAAGGAGGACCCCCTGTCGCTATGGATATATGCGGGGCAACCGAACAGTGTGAATATGGTGCTAAGGGCTTTAATAACTGTGGCCGCTGTCATGTCGGGGCAGGGGATGGCGAAAGGGAAACGAGAGTACTCGTCCACCACGTTCAGGAAGTATGTGTTGCGGTCGGTGGAGGGGAGGGGCCCTTTGAAATCCAGACTGAGGCGTTCAAAGGGACGGGAAGCCTTGATCAGGTGCGCTCTATCCGGCCTGAAAAAGTGCAGTTTGCACTCTGCGCAGATGTGGCAGTTCCTGGTGACTGTACGGACCTCCTCCACGGAGTTGGGGAGGTAGCGGGACTTTATAAAATGGTAGAACCGAGTGACCCCCGGGTGGCAGAGGTCCTCGTGGAGGGTTTGGAGACGGTTTATTTGTGCGTTGGCACATGTGCCGCGGGTTAGGGCATCGGACGGCTCGTTCAGCTTTCCGGGCCGGTACAAGATCTCGTAGTTGAAGGTGGAGAGCTCGATCCTCCACCTTAAGATCTTGTCATTTTTAATTTTGCCCCGCTGTGCATTATCGAACATGAAAGCTACCGACCGTTGGTCAGTGAGGAGAGTGAATCTCCTACCGGCCAGGTAATGCCTCCAATGTCGCACAGCTTCCACTATGGCCTGGGCCTCCTTTTCCACTGAGGAGTGGCGGATTTCTGAGGCGTGGAGGGTTCGGGAGAAAAAGGCCACGGGTCTGCCCGCTTGGTTAAGGGTGGCCGCCAGAGCTACGTCGGAGGCGTCGCTCTCGACCTGGAAGGGGAGGGACTCGTCGATGGCGTGCATCGTGGCCTTGGCGATATCCGCTTTGATGCGGCTGAAGGCCTGGCGAGCCTCTGTCGACAGGGGGAAGGTAGTGGTCTGTATTAGGGGGCGGGCCTTGTCTGCGTACTGGGGGACCCACTGGGCGTAATATGAAAAGAACCCCAAGCATCGTTTCAGGGCTTTGGAGCAGCGGGGAAGGGGAAATTCCATGAGGGGGCGCATGGGGTCGGGGCCTATTATCCCATTGCGCACTACATATCCCAAGATGGCCAGCCGATTAGTGCTAAACACATACTTTTCCTCGTTGTATGTGAGGTTCAAGGCTTTAGCGGTCTGGAGGAATTTGCGGAGGTTGGCGTCGTGGTCCTGCTGATCGTGGCCGCAGATGGTTACATTGTCGAGGTACGGGAACGTGGCCCGCAACCCGTGTTGATCAACCATTCGGTCCATCTCCCGTTGGAAGACCGGGACCCCGTTTGTGACGCCAAATGGGACCCTTAGGAAGTGGTATAGTCGCCCGTCTGCCTCGAAGGCTGTGTACTTTCGGTCACTTGGGTGGATGGGGAGCTGGTGGTAGGCGGACTTGAGGTCCACGGTGGAGAAGACCTTATATTGGGCAATCCGATTGACCATGTCGGATATGCGGGGGAGAGGGTACGCGTCTAGTTGTGTGTATCTGTTGATGGTCTGGCTATAGTCTATGACCATCCTTTGCTTCTCCCCTGTCTTTACTACTACCACCTGGGCTCTCCAGGGACTATTGCTGGCCTGGATTATGCCTTCCTTCAGCAACCGCTGGACTTCGGACCGAATGAATGTCCGGTCCTGGGCGCTGTACCGTCTGCTCCGAGTGGCGACGGGTTTGCAATCCGGGGTGAGGTTCGCAAACAAGGACGGCGGTTCAACCTTGAGGGTCGCGAGGCTGCAGATAGTGAGTGGGGGTATTGGGCCGCCGAATTGGAAAGTTAGGCTCTGCTGGTTACACTGGAAATCTAATCCCAGTAATGTGGGCGCACAGAGTTGGGGAAGGACGTAGAGCCTGTAGTTTTTAAACTCCCTCCCTTGCACCGTTAGGGTCACTATGCAGAAGCCTTTGATCTGTACGGAGTGGGATCCTGCAGCTAGGGAAACCTTTTGCGTACTGGGACGGATGGTCAAAAAACAGCGTCTTACCGTGTCGGGGTGGATGAAGCTTTCTGTGCTCCTGGAGTCGATCAGGCATGGTGTCTCGTGTCCGTTGATCAGCACCGTTGTTGTCGTCGTCTGGAGCGTCCGGGGCCGTGCTTGGTCCAGCGTCACCGAGGCCAGACGTGGTCGCAGTGTCTCAGCGTCTTCTTCGAACCCCGTGGAGCCGTCGATGCTGGGGTCCATTGTTGTCGTCCAAGATGGCGGCGGGGTGAACAAAATGGCCGCCCCCATGCATCGCACATGGCTGGGGGGTCCCAAGATGGCAGCGGGGGTGGACAAAATGGCCGCCCCCATGCATCGCACATGACTGGGGGGGGTCACAAGATGGCGGCGCCCATCCTCCCCTCATGGTGGCCGGGACCCAAAATGGCGGCGCCTGCGGGTCGCACATGGGGCACTGGGGGGGGGGGGGCGTTGGGGAGCGTTTGGGATGCGCTGGACTCTTTCTTCTCCGGGGACAGCGGTGACCCCCCGGGACCGGCACACAGCCGCGAAATGGCCCTTTTTGCCGCAGCTCTTGCAAATCGCTGCGCGGGCCGGGCAGCGCTGCCGGGGGTGTTTCGCCTGGCCGCAGAAATAGCAGCGGGCACCCCCGGGATGATCTGCCGCTTTAACCGCGCAAACCTGTGAGGGGGGGGTTTGTCGCGACGGGGGTCCACGGAGCCCAAGGGGCTGCCGCACGGTCAGGGCCGTAGGTGCGGGCGTTTTGCGAGGCCACATCTAGGGAGGCTGCGAGGGCCCGTGCCTCTGAGAGTCCTAGCGACTCTCTTTCTAAAAGTTTTTGGCGGATTTGGGGAGAGTTCATACCTGCCACAAACGCATCGCGAATTAACATGTCCGTGTGTTCAGCCGTGTTTACCGGCGGGCAGCTGCAGCCCCGTCCCAAAATTAGCAGCGCGGCGTAGAATTCCTCTAACAATTCTCCGGGACTTTGCCGTCTCGTTGCTCAATAATCCCTGGGAGCAGGGGACAGGCAGTGTGGTCCGGGAGCCCCCAATTAAAAAGCTGTTTCTGAGACCTCTGTGCTGTATATAGTTAACCATTTACTGCTCAATACTCCCTGGGAGCAGGAGACAGGCAGTGTGGTCCGGGAGCCCCCAATTAAAAAGCAGTTTCAGAGACCTCTGTGCTGTATATAGTTCACCATTTACTGCTCAATAATCCCTGGGAGCAGGAGACAGGCAGTGTGGTACGGGAGCCCCCAGTTAAAAAGCTGGTTCAGAGACCTCTGTGCTGTATATAGTTAACAATTTACTGCTCAATAATCCCTTGGAGCAGGGGACAGGCAGTGTGGCCTTGGGAGCCCCCAATTATAAAGCTGTTTCAGAGGGCTCTGTGCTGTATATAGTTAACCATTTACTGCTCAATAATCCCTGGGAGCAGGGGACAGGCAGTGTGGCTCCGTGAGCCCCCAATTAAAAAGCTGTTTCAGAGACCTCTGTGCCTGAATATAGTTAACCATTTACTGCTCAATAATCCCTGGGAGCAGGGGACTGGCAGTGTGGTCTCGGGAGAAAACAATTAAAACGCTGTTTCACAGACTGTTCTGTATATAGTTAACCATTTACTGCTCAATAATCCCTGGGAGCAGGGGACAGGCAGTGTGACCTTGGGAGCCCCCAATTAAAAAGCTGTTTCAGAGACTACTGGGCCTGTATATAGTGAACCATTTACTGCTCAATAATCCCTGCGAGCAGGGGACAGGCAGTGTGGTCTCGGGAGAAAACAATTAAAACGCTGTTTCAGAGACCTCTGTGCAGTATATAGTTAACCAATTACTGCTCAATAATCCCTGGGAGCAGGGGACAGGCAGTGTGGCTCCGGGAGCCCCCAATTAAAAAGCAGTTTCAGAGACCTCTGTGCTGTATATAGTTAACCATTTACTGCTCAATAATCCCTGGAAGCAGGAGACAGGCAGTGTGGTCCGGGAGCCCCCAGTTAAAAAGCTGTTTCAGAGACCTCTGTGCCTGTATATCGTTAACCATTTACTGGTCAATAATCAGTGGGAGCAGGGGACAGGCAGTGCGGTCCGGGAGCCCCCAATTAAAAAGCTGGTTCAGAGACCTCTGTGCTGTATATAGTTAACAATTTATTGCTCAATAATCCCTCGGAGCAGGGGTCAGGCAGTGTGGCCTCGGGAGCCCCCAATTAAAAAGCTGTTTCACAGACTGTTCTGTATATAGTTAACCATTTACTGCTCAATAATCCCTGGGAGCAGGGGACAGGCAGTGTGACCTTGGGAGCCCCCAATTAAAAAGCTGTTTCAGAGACTACTGGGCCTGTATATAGTTAACCATTTACTGCTCAATAATCCCTGGGAGCAGGGGACAGACAGTGTGGCCTCGGGAGACCATAGTTAAAAAGGTGTTTCAGATACTCTGTGCTGTATATAGTTAACCATTTACTGCTCAATAATCCCTGGGAGCAGGGGACAGGCAGTGTGGCCTCGGGGGCCCCCAATTAAAAAGCTGTTTCAGAGACCTCTGTGCCTGTATATAGTTAACCATTTACTGGTCAATAATCCCTGGGAGCAGGGGACAGGCAGTGTGGCCTTGGGAGCCCCCAATTAAAAAGCGGTTTCAGAGACTTCTGTGCTGTATATATTTAACCATTTACTTTGTCTTAATAATCTCTGGGAGCAGGCGACAGGCAGTGTGGCCTCGGGAGCCCCAATTAAAACACTTTCAGAGTCCTCTGTGCTGTATATAGTTAACCATTTACTGCTCAATAATCCCTTGGAGCAGGGGACAGGCAGTGTGGCCTTGGGAGCCCCCAATTATAAAGCTGTTTCAGAGGGCTCTGTGCTATATATAATTAACCATTTACTTCTCAATAATCCCTGGGAGCAGGGGTCAGGCAGTGTGGCCTCGGGAGCCCCCAATTAAAAAGCTGTTTCACAGACTGTTCTGTATATAGTTAACCATTTACTGCTCAATAATCCCTGGGAGCAGGGGACAGGCAGTGTGACCTTGGGAGCCCCCAATTAAAAAGCTGTTTCAGAGACCTCTGTGCCTGTATATAGTTAACCATTTACTGCTCAATAAACCCTGGGAGCAGGGGACAGCCAGTGTGGCCTTGGGAGCCCCCAATTAAAAAGCTGTTTCAGAGACCTCTGTGCTGTATATATTTAACCATTTACTGCTCAATAATCCCTGGGAGCAGGGGACAGGCAGTGTGGCCTTTGGAGCCCCCAATTAAAAAGCTGTTTCAGAGACTTCTGTGCTGTATATAGTTAACCTTTTACTTCTCAATAATCCCTGGGAGCAGGGGACAGGCACTGTGGTCCGGGAGCCCCCAATTAAAAAGCAGTTTCAGTGACAACTGTGCTGTATATGTTTAACCATTTACTTTGTCTTAATAATCGCTTGGAGCTGGAGACAGGCAGTGGGGTCTTGGGAGCCCCCAATTAAAAAGCTGTTTCAGAGGCCTCTGTGCTATATATGATTAACCATTTACTTCTTGTAGCTCAAAAAGACTCCGTGAGACGAATAGAGTGAAGTCGATGAGGCTTTATTAAGCGTGTCTGTTCCCCCGCAGCTCGATAGTAAACTGGCCTGCGGGGGAAGACTCCGGCTTCTTATACTCCGCCTTCAGGGCGGAGCTTGAGGTCAATGGCCAACCAGGACCCGGGATCTGTCAGCCAATGACATTAGGGCTTCCAGTCCCACATAACCCTAGGTGGAGTTTGGTAAAGGTGTGTGTGTGATTCAGACATTCCCCACTAGGTGGAGTTTGGTAAAGGTGTGTGTGATTCAGACATTCCTCACTAGGTGGAGTTTGGTAAAGGTGTGTGTGTGATTCAGACATTCCCCACTAGGTGGAGTTTGGTAAAGGTGTGTGTGATTCAGACATTCCCCACTAGGTGGAGTTTGGTAAAGGTGTGTGTGATTCAGACATTCCCCACTAGGTGGAGATTGGTAAAGGTGTGTGTGTGATTCAGACATTCCCCACTAGGTGGAGTTTGGTAAAGGTGTGTGTGTGATTCAGACATTCCCCACTAGGTGGAGTTTGGTAAAGGTGTGTGTGTGATTCAGACATTCCCCACTAGGTGGAGATTGGTAAAGGTGTGTGTGATTCAGACATTCCCCACTAGGTGGAGATTGGTAAAGGTGTGTGTGTGATTCAGACATTCCCCACTAGGTGGAGTTTGGTAAAGGTGTGTGTGTGATTCAGACATTCCCCACTAGGTGGAGTTTGGTAAAGGTGTGTGTGTGATTCAGACATTCCCCACTAGGTGGAGTTTGGTAAAGATGTGTGTGATTCAGACATTCCCCACTAGGTGGAGTTTGGTAAAGGTGTGTGTGATTCAGACATTCCCCACTAGGTGGAGTTTGGTAAAGGTGTGTGTGTGATTCAGACATTCCCCACTAGGTGGAGTTTGGTAAAGGTGTGTGTGATTCAGACATTCCCCACTAGGTGGAGTTTGGTAAAGGTGTGTGTGTGATTCAGACATTCCCCACTAGGTGGAGTTTGGTAAAGGTGTGTGTGATTCAGACATTCCCCACTAGGTGGAGTTTGGTAAAGGTGTGTGTGATTCAGACATTCCCCACTAGGTGGAGATTGGTAAAGGTGTGTGTGTGATTCAGACATTCCCCACTAGGTGGAGTTTGGTAAAGGTGTGTGTGTGATTCAGACATTCCCCACTAGGTGGAGATTGGTAAAGGTGTGTGTGTGATTCAGACATTCCCCACTAGGTGGAGTTTGGTAAAGGTGTGTGTGATTCAGACATTCCCCACTAGGTGGAGATTGGTAAAGGTGTGTGTGTGATTCAGACATTCCCCACTAGGTGGAGTTTGGTAAAGGTGTGTGTGTGATTCAGACATTCCCCACTAGGTGGAGTTTGGTAAAGGTGTGTGTGTGATTCAGACATTCCCCACTAGGTGGAGATTGGTAAAGGTGTGTGTGTGATTCAGACATTCCCCACTAGGTGGAGATTGGTAAAGGTGTGTGTGATTCAGACATTCCCCACTAGGTGGAGTTTGGTAAAGGTGTGTGTGCGATTCAGACATTCCCCACTAGGTGGAGATTGGTAAAGGTGTGTGTGTGATTCAGACATTCCCCACTAGGTGGAGATTGGTAAAGGTGTGTGTGATTCAGACATTCCCCACTAGGTGGAGATTGGTAAAGGTGTGTGTGATTCAGACATTCCCCACCAGACGGTCTCTCTCTCTCTCTCTCTCTGTGCCTCTGCAGAGCTGCTTGTCAGAGGCAGAAAAATGCAGCATTTGATCTTCGGAATCTCTTGCCACCGAGTTGTTTATGATTGTGAAATGTGTAAAGGTTTCTGCCGGTAATGTCTGTGGACGGACTAAACATGTAACCCAGACACACACACTCGCCCCCACACACAACAAATAGGTCGGCTTGCAAATGTTAGCTCCATTTGGAAAAGCAATCAGGACTTTTGGAAGAAATTGATTCAAGTGAAAGTCAGCTTTAATGTAATAGTAATCAGCAAATGTGGGTAAGGTACGTGAGAATGTGCGAGTGTGTAAGTCTGTGTGTGAGCGCTTGTGTGTGAAGATTGATGTGAGTGTGTGTAAGTGAGTGTGTGAGAGTGTGTCCATCTGCGTATGCGAGGATATGACTGCATGTGTGTGTGAAAATGTATGTGCCTGGCCAGCACGTGAGCGTATGTATGTGTGTGTGAGTGCTTGTGTGTGGCTGTGTGTGTGTGTGTGTGTGAATATGTTTGTGTGACTGGGTGTCGATGAAGATCTGTGAGTGTGATATTCTAACCATAGCCAGCAGCAAGTCGGGATGGATTATAAAATGCTGTCCCTGTCCCAAACAGAGGGGACTGTAACCTGTGGAACAATGAATAATAGAAAGCAGCCCTGATGTGGAGATGCCAGTTTGGGACTGTCCTGGGCTCAGTGAGAAGTCTAACAACACCAGGTTAAAGTCCAACAGGTTTGTTTTGATTCACTAGCTTTCGGAGCGCTGCTCCTTCCTCAGGTGGATGAAGAGGTGTTGTAAGACTTCTTCCAATAAAAGGCAGGTGAGAGTCCTGTCTCCTGCTGCGGTGTCTGTGAGTATATTGAGGGTGTGTGTGACCAGCCCAGCTCCTGATCAGAGGGCTGAAGACTCTGTTTCTACTGAGTTATGTTCGCAGCAGCATGTTTAAATGGAAATGAGTGAGGGTGACTCTCCCACAGGGAGAGTCCAGCAGAGTGACTTTGCCACAGTGACAGGGGTCCACACATATCCGAGCTGTCAGCACACAGTCTGGGAGGCAGGGAAGTGAGGGATATAACATTTTCAAATCAAACTCCAAAGACACCAGAAGCTGAGTGGAGCTGACACTCGTTCACTCGCTGCCAAAGTCTCCGGGAGGTGGCTGCAAGTTGCTGTGGACGGAGAGCTGTCAGTCTGTGTGTCACACAGCACACATGGGAGAATGTTGGGTAGGGTAAATGAAGGTTGTTAACCGAACCAATGGGTCAGTGTATTGGAGTCCCTTGCAGTGCCGCACACACTATATTCACATGGAGCGAACTTTCGGGGCAATGTGATCGTCATGGAATAAAGCCTCACAGATTTCAGGGCTAAATCGCTGGCTTAGAATGCAGACCAAGGCAGGCCATCAGCACGGTTCAATTCCCGTAGCAGCCTCCCCAAACAGGACATTGAAGCCTACTTGTTTCAGTAAGCGATTTTCATTTTTACTTTTCAAATGAGTCGCCTGGATTGCGAGTCACACAGGAGCTGTTGTGTAGCTGAGTGTGCGTGTGGGGTAGTTTACAGAGAGCTGGGCCTGGATTGCGAGTCACACAGGAGTTGTTGTGTAGCTGAGTGTGCGTGTGGGGTAGTTTACAGAGAGCTGGGCCTGGATTGCCTGTGACACAGGAGCTGTTGTGTAGCTGAGTGTGTGTGTGGGGTAGTTTATAGAGAGCTGGGCCTGGATTGCCTGTGACACAGGAGGTGTGTAGCTGAGTGTGTGTGTGGGGTAGTTTACAGAGAGCTGGGCCTGGATTGCCTGTGACACAGGAGGTGTTGTGTAGCTGAGTGTGTGTGTGGGGTACAGTTTATAGAGAGCTGAGCCTGGATTGCCTGTGGCACAGGAGTTGTTGTGTAGCTGAGTGTGTGTGGGGTACAGTTTATAGAGAGCTGGGCCTGGATTGCCTGTGACACAGGAGGTGTTGTGTAGCTGAGTGTGTGTGTGGGGTAGTTTACAGAGAGCTGTGCCTGGATTGCCTGTGACACAGGAGGTGTTGTGTAGCTGAGTGTGTGTGTGGGGTAGTTTACAGAGAGCTGTGCCTGGATTGCCTGTGACACAGGAGGTGTTGTGTAGCTGAGTGTGTGTGTGGGATACAGTTTACAGAGAGCTGAGCCTGGATTGCCTGTGACACAGGAGTTGTTGTGTAGCTGAGTGTGAGTGCGGGATACAGTTTACAGAGAGCTGAGCCTGGATTGCGAGTGACACAGGAGCTGTGTGTGTGAGGTACAGTTTACAGAGAGCTGAGCCTCCTGTCTCTCTCTGAGGCTACTTGTTTAAGCATCAGATCTCTCCCCGTTGCTCAGCGAGTGCTAAGATTCTGAAATGTGTCACGTTTTCCAGCTCTAAACTGTAGCGATTGCCTAAATGCACACACACAGGGACACACACAGGGACACACACACAGACACACACAGGGACACACACACACACACACACACAGACACACGTGAGCTCCCGCTGTAAAAGCAGCAAGAGTGTTTGGAAGAAATGGATGTCTGTGGAAACTTAACATAAAGCAGCAAATCAGGATTGGCTGTACCTTCTGTAGTCGAAGATGATCAAGCTGCAATGGCCAGTTGTAGATGGTGTTCATTGGAATCTGCATTGTGGCTGAGGTGCTGAGGTGAGGGGCAAGAGAGAGAGAGACACAGCCCTGGGATAATCCATTGAGCAGGGGTTGACAACACACCCTCCCAATCTCTGAGGTTTCTCTTGGTCTGGCCCAGACCTGGAGGAGGTGTGTTCAGGTGAGGGTAACCGTGAGCTGGTTGGGTATCATTAGTGGGGAGGTGGGGATTCTTTTTGTGACTCATTTGGGGTATTTAAAGAGTAGGGATCCATTTTCTCTCTCTTCACCATGTGGACTTGGTAAGTATAGGTGTCTTCGCTCTGTGTGTGTGAATGTGTGTGTGAGCATGGAGTCCCAGCTCTGATATTTTACACCCCACAGTACACTCCTGACTGAGATCTCTCTCCCCACCACCGAGGCTGAGCTGAGGGTGAATCAAGCCATGGAGATCACGTGGAAAGGTGAGTATGAAACTCCAATTTCTGTCTCTTTGATTCCTGCCTCATTCTGCTATTGACTCTTGTCTCTTTTCAATCCACTCTCTCTCTCTCACTGCATTCCACCCAATCTCTCTCTCTCCCTGACTTTTTCCTGTTTCAATCTCTGTCTTTAATTGCATTATGATGTACGATCCAGCTTTTCTCCACGCTGACTTTCTCACCGTCTCTGTCTCTCTCTCTGTCTTTGTCTCTGTCTCTCTCTCTGTGTCTTTGTCTCTGTCTCTCTCTCTGTCCTTCTTTCTCTCTCTCTGTCCTTTCTCTCTCTCTGTCCTTCTTTCTCTCTCTCTATCCTTCTTTCTCTCTCTCTGTCCTTTCTCTCTCTCTGTCCTTCTTTGTCTCTCTCTGTCCTTCTTTCTCTCTCTCTGTCCTTCTTTCTCTCTCTCTGTCCTTCTTTCTCTCTCTCTGTCCTCCTTTCTCTCTCTCTGTCCTTCTCTCTCTGTCTTTCTCTCTCTCTCTCTCCTTTTTCTCTCTGTCTCTCTCTGTCCTTCTTTCTCTCTCTCTGTCCTTTCTCTCTCTCTGTCTTTCTCTCTCTCTCTCTCCTTTTTCTCTCTGTCTCTCTCTCTCCTTCTTTCTCTCTCTCTGTCCTTTCTCTCTCTCTGTCCTTTCTCTCTCTCTGTCCTTTCTCTCTCTCTGTCCTTCTTTCTCTCTGTCATTCTTTCTCTCTCTCTGCCTTTCTCTCTCTCTGCCTTTCTCTCTCTCTGCCTTTCTCTCTCTCTGCCTTTCTCTCTCTCTGCCTCTCTCTCTCTCTGCCTTTCTCTCTCTCTGCCTTTCTCTCTCTCTGCCTTTCTCTCTCTCTGCCTTTCTCTCTCTGCCTTTCTCTCTCTCTCTGCCTTTCTCTCTCTCTGTCCTTCTCTCTCTCTCTGTCCTTCTCTCTCTGTCTTTCCTTCTCTCTCTGTCTTTCCTTCTCTCTCTCTGTCTTTCCTTCTCTCTCTCTGTCTTTCCTTCTCTCTCTCTGTCTTTCCTTCTCTCTCTCTCTCTGTCTTTCCTTCTCTCTCTCTCTGTCTTTCCTTCTCTCTCTCTCTGTCTTTCCTTCTCTCTCTCTCTCTCTGTCTTTCCTTCTCTCTGCCTTTCTCTCTCTCTGCCTTTCTCTCTCTCTGTCTTTCTCTCTCTCTGCCTTTCTCTCTCTCTCTGCCTTTCTCTCTCTCTGCCTTTCTCTCTCTCTGCCTTTCTCTCTCTCTGCCTTTCTCTCTCTGTCCTTCTCTCTCTGTCCTTCTCTCTCTGTCCTTCTCTCTCTGCCCTTCTCTCTCTGTCCTTCTCTCTCTGTCCTTCTCTCTCTGTCCTTCTCTCTCTGTCCTTCTCTCTCTGTCCTTCTCTCTCTGTCTTTCCTTCTCTCTCTGTCTTTCCTTCTCTCTCTCTCTGTCTTTCCTTCTCTCTCTCTCTGTCTTTCCTTCTCTCTCTCTCTGTCTTTCCTTCTCTCTCTCTCTCTGTCTTTCCTTCTCTCTCTCTCTGTCTTTCCTTCTCTCTCTCTCTGTCTTTCCTTCTCTCTCTCTCTGTCTTTCCTTCTCTCTCTCTCTGTCTTTCCTTCTCTCTCTCTCTCTCTGTCTTTCCTTCTCTCTCTCTCTCTGTCTTTCCTTCTCTCTGCCTTTCTCTCTCTCTGCCTTTCTCTCTCTCTGCCTTTCTCTCTCTCTGCCTCTCTCTCTCTGTCTTTCTCTCTCTGTCTTTCTCTCTCTGTCCTTCTCTCTCTGTCCTTCTCTCTCTGTCCTTCTCTCTCTGCCCTTCTCTCTCTGCCCTTCTCTCTCTGTCCTTCTCTCTCTGTCCTTCTCTCTCTGTCTTTCCTTCTCTCTCTGTCTTTCCTTCTCTCTCTCTGTCTTTCCTTCTCTCTCTCTCTGTCTTTCCTTCTCTCTCTCTCTCTGTCTTTCCTTCTCTCTCTCTCTGTCTTTCCTTCTCTCTCTCTCTGTCTTTCCTTTTCTCTCTCTCTCTCTCTGTCTTTCTTTCTCTCTCTCTCTGTCTTTCTTTCTCTTTCTCTCTCTCTCTCTCTCTCTGTCTTTCTTTCTCTTTCTCTCTCTCTCTCTCTCTGTCTTTCTTTCTCTCTCTCTCTCTGTCCTTTCTCTCTCTCTGTCTTTCTTTCTCTCTCTCTCTCTGTCCTTTCTCTCTCTCTGTCCTTCTTTCTCTCTCTCTGTCCTTTCTCTCTCTCTCTCTCTCCTTTTTCTCTCTGTCTCTCTCTGTCCTTCTTTCTCTCTCTCTGTCCTTTCTCTCTCTCTGTCCTTTCTCTCTCTCTGTCTTTCTTTCTCTCTCTCTCTCTGTCTTTCTTTCTCTCTCTCTCTCTCTCTGTCTTTCTTTCTCTCTCTCTCTGTCTTTCTTTCTCTCTCTCTCTGTCTTTCTTTCTCTCTCTCTGTCTTTCTTTCTCTCTCTCTCTCTGTCTTTCTTTCTCTCTCTCTCTGTCTTTCTTTCTCTCTCTCTCTCTCTCTGTCTTTCTTTCTCTCTCTCTCTCTGTCTTTCTTTCTCTCTCTGTCCTTTCTCTCTCTCTGTCTTTCTCTGCCCCCCCCCTGGCTGGGTTCGGCCCCCTTGCTGGATTCTGCCCCTCCTGCTGGGTTCTGTTCCCCCCCCGCCAATTTTATCCCCCCGCGCCAATTTTATCCCCCCCCCCCGCCAATTTTATTCCCCCCCTCAAATTTGCCCCCCGGCGAAAATTATTTCCCCCCCAAATTTAAGCCCCCTCAAATTTAAACCTCAAATTTGCCCCCCCCCCCGGCAAAATTATTTCCCCCCCCCCCTCATTTTTTTTCTACAAATATTCCCCCCTCAAATTTGCCCCCCCGGCCGAAATTATTTCCCCCCCAATTTTATGCCCCCTCAAATTGCCCCCCCCTCAAATTTGCCCCCCCTCAAATTTGCCCGCCCCTCAAATTTGCCCCCCCCTCAAATTTCCCCCCCCTCAAATTTCCCCCCCCCTCAAATTTGCCCCCCTCAAATTGCCCCCCCCCTCAAATTTGCCCCCCAGCCAAAATTATTTCCCCCCCAATTTTATGCCCCCTCAAATTGCCCCCCAGCCAAAATTATTGCCCCCCCCTCAAATTTGCCCCTCAAATTGCCCCCCCCTCAAATTTTGCCCCCCCCCCTCAAATTTGCCCCTCAAATTGCCCCCCCTCAAATTTTGCCCCCCTCAAATTGCCCCCCCCTCAAATTTGCCCCCCGGCAAAAATTATTTCCCCCCCCCAATTTTATACCCCCCTCAAATTGCCCCCCCGTTATTTTTTTTTTCTACAAATATTCCCCCCCAAATATTTTCAACCCTATTATACTCCCCTCCCCCCCACACATTCTTCCCCAAAAATATCCCCCCTGGATAAAATACTTAATCCTCGGGTCAGGTTGGTTGTTTACACATTTTATTGCCAATGTAGATACAGAGCTGGGGGGGGGGGGGGGGGGTCCGTTCGCCCCCTTACAAAACCCTGACCCACATGGGGAGAGTTTAAATGAAATGAAGGTGCAAATCCACTATTTAATTTATTAAACACACCAGACCCCTCCTGCTCCCCACTTCTCCTTAATCCCTTCCTGAGGCTGCGTTCCCTCCTGCCCCTTAATCACCTGAGGCTACGTTCCCTCCTGCCCCACCTCCTTAATCCCTTCCTGAGGGGGTGTTCCCTCCTGCCCCACCTCCTTAATCACCTGAGGCTGCGCTCCCTCCTGCTCCCACACTCCACCTCCTTAATCACCTGAGGCTGCGCTCCCTCCTGCTCCCACACTCCACCTCCTTAATCACCTGAGGCTGCGCTCCCTCCTGCTCCCACACTCCACCTCCTTAATCACCTGAGGCTGCGCTCCCTCCTGCTCCCACACTCCACCTCCTTAATCACCTGAGGCTGCGCTCCCTCCTGCTCCCACACTCCACCTCCTTAATCACCTGAGGCTGCGCTCCCTCCTGCTCCCACACTCCACCTCCTTAATCACCTGAGGCTGCGCTCCCTCCTGCTCCCACACTCCACCTCCTTAATCACCTGAGGCTGCGCTCCCTCCTGCTCCCACACTCCACCTCCTTAATCACCTGAGGCTGCGCTCCCTCCTGCTCCCACACTCCACCTCCTTAATCACCTGAGGCTGCGCTCCCTCCTGCTCCCACACTCCACCTCCTTAATCACCTGAGGCTGCGCTCCCTCCTGCTCCCACACTCCACCTCCTTAATCACCTGAGGCTGCGCTCCCTCCTGCTCCCACACTCCACCTCCTTAATCACCTGAGGCTGCGCTCCCTCCTGTTCCCACACTCCACCTCCTTAATCACCTGAGGCTGCGCTCCCTCCTGTTCCCACACTCCACCTCCTTAATCACCTGAGGCTGCGCTCCCTCCTGCTCCCACACTCCACCTCCTTAATCACCTGAGGCTGCGCTCCCTCCTGCTCCCACACTCCACCTCCTTAATCACCTGAGGCTGCGCTCCCTCCTGCTCCCACACTCCACCTCCTTAATCACCTGAGGCTGCGCTCCCTCCTGCTCCCACACTCCACCTCCTTAATCACCTGAGGCTGCGCTCCCTCCTGCTCCCACACTCCACCTCCTTAATCACCTGAGGCTGCGCTCCCTCCTGTTCCCACACTCCACCTCCTTAATCACCTGAGGCTGCGCTCCCTCCTGCTCCCACACTCCACCTCCTTAATCACCTGAGGCTGCGCTCCCTCCTGCTCCCACACTCCACCTCCTTAATCACCTGAGGCTGCGCTCCCTCCTGCTCCCACACTCCACCTCCTTAATCACCTGAGGCTGCGCTCCCTCCTGCTCCCACACTCCACCTCCTTAATCACCTGAGGCTGCGCTCCCTCCTGCTCCCACACTCCACCTCCTTAATCACCTGAGGCTGCGCTCCCTCCTGCTCCCACACTCCACCTCCTTAATCACCTGAGGCTGCGCTCCCTCCTGTTCCCACACTCCACCTCCTTAATCACCTGAGGCTGCGCTCCCTCCTGTTCCCACACTCCACCTCCTTAATCACCTGAGGCTGCGCTCCCTCCTGTTCCCACACTCCACCTCCTTAATCACCTGAGGCTGCGCTCCCTCCTGTTCCCACACTCCACCTCCTTAATCACCTGAGGCTGCGCTCCCTCCTGTTCCCACACAACATCTTGTTCACTGGAATAACTCACCCAACCCTCAGTGTGAAAATGTCACCGGTCTCCCACTCCCCCCAGAGACACGGACTCCTGCCTCTCCCCCCCACCCCCGCCCCCCCAGAGACACTGAGACTCCTGCACCCCCCCCCCGCCCCCCAGAGACACTGAGACTCCTGCACCCCCCCCCCGCCCCCCAGAGACACTGAGACTCCTGCACCCCCCCCCCCACCCCCCCGCTTCCAAAAAAACAAAAGAGCCCAACACTTGAGTAGCCATCAGAATAATGAAACCCCAATAATGACACACAAAGACACATTGACATTTATTCTGTTTCTCTCAGGTTCGAACTCCTGTCTGAGGATTCCTCGCCGAGGAAGGATTCTCTTTGCGTCGTCCAAGCTTCAAAATCAACTCTCCTCGGGAAGAGAAAGCTGGAAATTGATTACAGCAAAGCATTATTGAAATAATAAAGGCACAGCAACATCCTGGGACTGCCCCCAATCTGTTTTATAAAACCCATTTTATAAACACGGCCGAACGCTGCAACAGTTTAGTTGTTTCAAAAAAATATATTTTTATTGATAACAATAACAAAAGCAATAACAACATAACCATCAACATAGTAAAGGAGATATTTCCCACCCAACCCCTTCTGTACATCCCTTAACCATATTGCACTTTCCCCCCCCCTTCAGAGTGCTGCTTCTGCCGACACTTTAATTCGCCCCCAGAAAGTCGACGAACGGCTGCGTCCTCCGAGAGAACCCCAGCATTGACCCCCTCAAGGCAAACTTTATTTTCTCCAGCTTGAGGAACCCAGCCATGTCACTGAGCCAAGTCTCCACGCTCGGGGGCTCCGAGTGCCTCCACATTAAAAGGATCTGTCTCCGGGCTACCAGGGAGGCAAAGGCCAGAACGTCGGCCTATTTCACTCCCTGTACTCCGGGATCTTCTGACACTCCAAAGATCGCCACCTCCGGACTCGGCACCGCCCGGGTGTCGAGCACCTTGGACATTGCTCGAGCAAAACCCTCTAAGCTTCGGGCATGCCCAAAACATGTGGACGTGGTTTGCTGGGCTTCTCGCACATCTATCGTCTACCCCGAAAAACTTGCTCATCCTCGCCACCTTCATGTGTGCCCGGTGTACCACCTTAAACTGTACTAGGCTGAGCCTGGCACATGATGAGGAGGAATTAACCCTGCGGGCGTCCACCCACAGACCCGCCTCTAACTCCCCACCTAACTCCTCCCACTTGCCCTTCAGTTCCTCCACCGGGGTCTCCTCCGCCTCCAACAAATCCTGATAGATATCCGACACTTTCCCCTCCCCCACTCTCCCTGCTCACTCCAGGACTGGTATTTACCCTCTCCCCCTCTGTCTTCCCCCCCCCACCCTCTTCCCCCTCTGTCTTCCCCCTCTGTCCCCCCTCCCCCCCTCAGACTCCCCCTACCCTGCAAGTTTCCCCAATCTCCCTGCATATTTCAGCTTCTAATTCCTGTTGACTGTTTGGGTACAATCCCAATGAGGTCACCATCCCATCCTTGGTTCCACCCACAAAACATCGCTGGATGATTCCTCGGTTATTTCATCTCTTGACTGCTGCCGTGACGCTCCCCTTAATGAAAAACGCAACTCCCCTTTCCTGCACCTCTGTCCCTCCTGGAGCACCTGTACCTATCGTGTCTATCCAGCTCTCTGCCATTGCTGAGGACTGCGACCCTTTCAGCCGCTCTGCTTTACAATTACAACACTGAGGGAGCACCCGATACCCAATTACAACACTGAGGGAGCACCCAATACCCAATTACAACACTGAGGGAGCACCCGATACCCAATTACAACACTGACGGAGCACCCGATACCCAATTACAACACTGACGGAGCACCCGATACCCAATTACAACACTGAGGGAGCACCCGATACCCAATTACAACACTGTGGGAGCACCCGATACCCAATTACAACACTGACGGAGCACCCGATACCCAATTACAACACAGAGGGAGCACCCGATACCCAATTACAACACTGAGGGAGCACCCGATACCCAATTACAACACTGACGGAGCACCCAATACCCAATTACAACACTGAGGGAGCAACGGATACCCAATTACAACACTGACGGAGCACCCGATACCCAATTACAACACTGAGGGAGCACTCAATACCCAATTACAACACTGAGGGAGCACCCGATACCCAATTACAACACTGAGGGAGCACCCAATACCCAATTACAACACTGAGGGAGCACCCGATACCCAATTACAACACTTAGGGAGCACCCAATACCCAATTACAACACTGAGGGAGCACCCGTTACCCAATTACAACACTGAGGGAGCACCCGATACCCAATTACAACACTGAGGGAGCACCCGATACCCAATTACAACACTGAGGGAGCACCCAATACCCAATTACAACACTGAGGGAGCACCCGATACCCAATTACAACACTGAGGGAGCACCCGATACCCAATTACAACACTGAGGGAGCACCCGATACCCAATTACAACACTGAGGGAGCACCCAATACCCAATTACAACACTGAGGGAGCACCCGTTACCCAATTACAACACTGAGGGAGCACCCGATACCCAATTACAACACTGAGGGAGCACCCGATACCCAATTACAACACTGAGGGAGCACCCAATACCCAATTACAACACTGAGGGAGCACCCAATACCCAATTACAACACTGAGGGAGCACCTGATACCCAATTACAACACTGACTGAGCACCCGATACCCAATTACAACACTGAGGGAGCACCCAATACCCAATTACAACACTGTGGGAGCACCCAATACCCAATTACAACACTGAGGGAGCACCCGATACCCAATTACAACACTGACTGAGCACCCGATTCCCAATTACAACACTGAGGGAGCACCCGATACCCAATTACAACACTGACTGAGCACCCGATACCCAATTACAACACTGAGGGAGCACCCGATACCCAATTACAACAGTGACGGAGCACCCGATACCCAATTACAACACTGAGGGAGCACTCAATACCCAATTACAACACTGAGGGAGCACCCGATACCCAATTACAACACTGACTGAGCACCCGATTCCCAATTACAACACTGAGGGAGCACCCGATACCCAATTACAACACTGAGGGAGCACCCGATACCCAATTACAACACTGAGGGAGCACCCGATACCCAATTACAACACTGAGGGAGCACCCGATACCCAATCACAACACTGAAGGAGCACCCGATACCCAATTACAACACTGAGGGAGCACCCAATACCCAATTACAACACTGACTGAGCACCCGATACCCAATTACAACACTGAGGGAGCACCCGATACCCAATTACAACACTGAGGGAGCACCCGATACCCAATTACAACACTGAGGGAGCACCTGATACCCAATTACAACACTGAGGGAGCACCCGATACCCAATTACAACACTGAGGGAGCACCCGATACCCAATTACAACACTGACTGAGCACCCGATACCCAATTACAACACTGAGGGAGCACCCGATACCCAATTACAACACTGAGGGAGCACCCGATACCCAA